>NC_064408.1:120923750-121251875 GCF_023375975.1 Astyanax mexicanus
TTTCTGTCTCTGGTGTTACTGTCACTGTTTTTTTTCTGTCTCTGGTGTTACTGTATCTGGTGTTATTGTCTTTGGTGTTACTGTCTCTGGTGCTACTGTCACTGCTGTTATTGTCTCTAGTGTAACTGTCTCTAGTGTTACTGTCACTGGTGTAACTGTCACTGGTGTCATTGTCTCTTTGTGTTACTGTCTCTAGCTTTGGTGTAACTCTTACTATTGTTAATGGCCCTGGTGTTATTGTGTCTGGTGTTATTTTTACTGGTGTAACTGTTATTGATGTAACTGTCTCTATTGTAACTGTCTCTCCTGTAACTGTCTCTGATGTTACTGTCTCTATTGTTACTATCACTGGTGTTATTGTCTCTGGTGTTACGTAACACCAGTAATGAGACAATTTCAGATAGATAGGATAAGATTTCTAATAAGATCTTCAGAACACAGATAAACACAGAAGTTAAGTAAAGCCATCAGTGTGGTATTAATGTTCCAATCAGAGAGAATTATGATTCGGTGATTCCTGGGGATCACAACTGTCCTTATATTTTTATTTTAAAATATTTGGCATTGTTTTTTTTATGTTATATAAAGAGTATGTTTTATAATCTTGTAGAAATATTGGGGTTACAAATGTGAGAAATGTTCCTATCACCCTTAGTTCACCCTATATACAGTATATAGTGGGTAAAATCTGACATTCTGTCACCGTATTCAGAGCGTCATCTCAGTCAGTGCACATGCTGGATCAGTGTCTGTACGATATATTACCTGTCTACCTTTAAACAACAGCTGATATAATACCCAGACCTGCACTGAGTAACTCTACAGGACTGTGTTGTATGAAAACTGGGTCAGTGATATTTTCATTTCAAGCACTTTCCACAGCATTTTCCATACGACACTAAATACAGTCATGTTACAAAAATAAGATACCTTCCTTTGTCTTGTTCAATAGAACTGAGAAATGCAAGAAATATAAATAAGCATACAGGGGTTGGAGAATGAAACTGAAACACCTGGTTTTAGAGCACAATAATTGATTGTGGTGACGGACAGTTCTGGTGGAAACAGGAGAGTTGAGGTGCACATTGAATTCTGCCGTGATTTGATCAGCCGTGGTTTTATGTTTTTTTGGATACAATCCGGGTTAGCACCCGAACATCCCTTTCAGACAGCTTCCTCTTACAGCGTCCACAGTTAATCCTGTTGGATGTGGTTGGTGCTTCTTGGTGGTATGCTGACATTACCCTGGATACCGTGGCTCTTGATGCATCACAAAGACTTGCTGTCTTGTTCACAGATGCTCCAGCAAGACGTGCACCAACAATTTGTCCTCTTTTGAACTCTGGTATGTCACCCATAATGTTGTGTGCATTGCACATTCAATATTTAGAGCAGAACTGTGCTCTTACCCTGCTAATTGAACCTTCACACTCTTACAGCTCTTACTGGTGCAATGTGCAATTAATGAAGATTGATCCCCAGGCTGCTCCAATTTAGCCATGATGAAACATCCCACACTAAAATGATTACAGGTGTTTCAGTCTCATTGTCCAACCCCTGTAGATATAAATATATATATATATATATATATATATATATATATATATATATATATATATATATATATATATATATATATATATAAAATATCATCTTCTTTCCTCAGGCTGTGCTTCTGCTCTGGTGGTCTTGCCGAATGGACCTACCCTGGTCAACGCTTTTCTCGGCACCAACGTGACCCTGGGCGTGACCGTCACCGGAGCCAGCTCTCCACTGGTTTCCTGGAAGATAGGAAAACTTACAGTGGCTTCCCTGATGTTAGACTCCGGCATCGCTCCGGATATCGCATCTGACAGCAGGGGGGTGCTCTCGGTCGATCAGAGGGGGTCTCTGGTGTTCTGGAACGTTCCTCTCAGCTACAGCGGCGTCTACACGGTGACGGCATCAAAAGCCGGGGCCAACGATGCCTCCGCCAACTTCACACTCCTGGTGTACGGTGAGTAGAATTCAGATTCACTGGTGTTTATGCCAACTAAGAAATATATATAGCAAATATAGCAAAATATATCATCGCTGCCCAATGAATTTTTTTTTTCTCCAAAACTGCCACTTCTATTGGTCTGTTCATCAAGAAATTTGGGTTTTCATTGAACATCAACGATATACAGAGACCACATTAGCCCAATGCTAGCCTCTCTTTACTGGCTGACTGAACTGCAGAAGAACTTAGCAATAAACTGCATGAAATTCAGCCATTGCTAAAAAAGAACTCTGGTGTAAAATGGACTTTTATTGTAGTTAAACATGATTAAAAGATAAAAAGTTCTTATCTTTGATGAATAGCACACCTCCGTTCTCCCACAGCGTTCTGAGATCCAGTAATTTTAACATTTTATCCAAACACCCTTCAGACTGGGAGACACAGGGCATAATTTACCCCGATAAATCACTTTTTACACTGATATCCAGCTCAAAGTAGCTCCACACCTCCTTACCAGAATCCGGAGAGCCCTGACATTTAAAACGAGGCATTAATAACTTAAAAAGTGCAGAAGAAGCTTTTTAAAAAAACTCTTGCTTTTATATATTGAATAAAGACTCTAGTTTCCAGCTGTAATTTTTTTTAACATTACAGTAGTTAGTATTTAGTGTTTTGCATGTTAGAACCTGTATGTAAGCTGCAGATAGATAGATAGATAGATAGATAGATAGATAGATAGATAGATAGATAGATAGATAGATAGATAGATAGATAGATAGATAGATAGATAGATAGATACTTTATTTATCCCGAAGGAAATTTAGGAAATTTAGAAATTTACATCTAAGACCTACAGTTTAATAATTATTAACATCAGTTTTATTGGTCCTCGGGTTAAGCCCTGTGAAATTTAACATTTGTATGCAGTCAGAACAGTGGAATCTAAAGGCAGAGTACAACACTGATAAACTAGTGGCCACATTTTAACAACAACACCAAATTAACCACTTCTGACACCAATTTTTACATGTAAAATACTTTTTTTTTTAATTGATACTGTGTTTTTAGGAATCAATATAGTGATACTGTGCTATACGATACAATATCAATACTTTCTTACGCATCTAGTTGTCAAGAACAACAACTGTAGCTTGTCCTTATTTAACTTGGAAAAGTTATAGCTAAGATAGTTAGGATGGTTTCTCAGTTATACCTGCAAATCATCTACAGTATTGTTCGCAGTATAAGGCGCATTGGATTATGAAGCTCATTGTGCGACACTAGTAAGGAACAGGGGGTGTCGCCATGTTTTCCATCTAATTCAGCAGATCTCGCCACTGGGTGAAGATACTAGATACCTGTAAAGCTAGAACAAGTAAAGTAAACAAAACAGTAATAATAATAAAAAAAAAACATTTCTTTTAAAGTCTAACGAGCACTGAATGTCAATCTACACAGATTTCTCTCCTAAATAAAGCACTTCTGTTTATTTACATTAAGGGTTACATTTACAGATTTCCACTAAGGCTGGGTGCAGCAGCATTAGCATTAGCAGCTTACTGCTAGCACTAGCCATGGTTAGCGGCTAATGCCGCTTGACAGCGCTACACTGAGTGTTCTGGTAAGCCAGGGCGATATTAGCTAGCGGTTCATCCCACGTAGCTTGTTTTAACATGGTAAACTACAGTCTGATATACTCGTCTCTGAATGTTTAAAAAGCTAGTGCTTAACACAGTTAGCGGCTAATGCTAATACTGCTCCAGTCTCGAGTCTTGTTGCTGAAACACTAAACTGAATCTCCTGTATAACTCTGTACTTCAGCAGAGTGGCTTTACTGCTTCTTAATACCTGACTGGTAGAATTCATACATAAGGAGCACCGGATTATAAGAAGCTCTTATTATTCTTGTGAAATTAAAGGATTTTAAGTGCACCTTAAAATATGGAACAAAAAAGGGCTTAGGACTGAAACTTGAGAAAGATATAAGATCTAAAGCAAAATCTAGAGCATTCAATGATATACCAGCCCATAATGGACCATTGGGTAAATTCTGTAGACGTCAGAGACGACAGTACCGGACAGTAGATGGTCTAACTGTTGGATATTGATCTTCTCTATCTGTTTTTCTGTTATCTCTCTTTTCACAGACAGTATCAGGGAGGTTTCTGTGGACACAAGTGCTCAGGATCCAGTTGAGGGAGGATCTCCATTCACACTATCTTACACCTCAGTGCAAGGTCAGCCAACAGGTTCCACATGGTACTTCAACGGCCTGGCGTTGGTGGGCGGCAATCGGTATTCAATAACCGACAAGAGTCTGACCATACGGACGCCCAACCGCAACGACACCGGCCTGTACGCCGTCAACCTCACAAACCCATTCAGCTCCAAGATGCCGCAGAGGAACATCACAGTGCTGTGTAAGTGTCTCTATATCTACAGCCTGGCGTCCAATCTTCATTAATTGCACATTGCACCAGCAAGAGCAGAGTGTGAAGGTTCAATTAGCAGGGTAAGAGCACAGTTCTGCTCAAAATATTGCAATGCACACAGCATTATGGGTGACATACCAGAGTTTAAAAGAGGACAAATTGTTGGTGCACATCTTGCTGGAGCATCTGTGACCAAGACAGCAAGTCTTTGTGATGCATCAAGAGCCACGGTATCCAGGGTAATGTCAGCATACCACCAAGAAAGACCGACCACATCCAACAGGATTAACTGTGGACGCTGTAGGAGGAAGCTGTCTGAAAGGGATGTTCGGGTGTTAACCTGGATTGTATCCAAAAAAAACATAAAACCACGGCTGATCAAATAACGCAGAATTCAATGTGCACCTCAACTCTCCTGTTTCCACCAGAACTGTCCGTCACCACTATAAATTATTGTGCTCTAAAACCAGGTGTTTCAGCTTCATTGTCCAACCCCTGTATATATTAAGAAGGTGTCAATAGAGACATAGAATCAAACTACTATAAACCAAAGATATTAAAAGTACTAACATTCATTACTCTGTAGATTTACCTACAGTAAGCTTAGATTTCCAGATTTCCAAAAAGGGTGGGTGCAGCAGCATTAGCATTAGCAGCTAACCGCTAGCTCTCATCGCAGTTAGCGTCTAATGCCGCCCAACAGCGCTACACTGAGGAACCCTGAGTGTTCCGGTAAGCCATGGTGATATTAGCTAGCGGTTTGTCCCACGTAGCTTATTTTAACACAGTAAACGCACAGACTAGATATACTCACCTCTGAACTGTGAAAGAGCTAGTGCTTAGCATGGTTAGTGGCTAATGCTAATAGTGCTCCAGTCTTGAGTCTCAGTGCTGGAGAACTAAACTGAAACTCCTGTATAGCTCTGTACTTCAGCAGAGTGACTTTACAGTGCTCTGTAAGTATATATCTCAGGTATCTTACCAAGGTATCAAAAGAAAAAAATAAATAATACTACTGTAAACCATTACTCTGTAGGTAGAAGTATAATGTAGATACTAGGGTTTAAAATACTTCTGTAGAAGTTGGAGTATCAACTCAAGCTTTTTACTCATTAAGTAAAAGTGTTTTTAAAAAAGTACTGGTTTCAAAACTACTTAAAGTATAAAAGTAAAAGTAATCTAAGAGGAAAAAATAAAGACATTAAGAACAAAAGCTTAGGCCATGCCCACAGAGTCCTATAGTTCCATAATGACTATATAATGTTCTATTATTAAAATGTTAATATTGATAATATAATTTGGGATTTTGCACTAGTCTCCTCACTAGTGTTTCAGCTGCATATATGCTGATTGTAAATGAATGTATTTATTGTAGTAGTAAATATATTAAAGTAGAAGCTTAGTTGGACTGTGGTTTGTCTGGAGTTCTCTTGAGTCTCTGCACAGATCATCTTCATACTAGACTACATACGTCTGCTATGTTCTTGCTGGAACGTGGGGGGCCAATGATATTAGTGCAATATTCTCAGTCCAGCTGGAAGAGTGCAAATATTCAATGCAATATAATGATGGATAAAAGCTGTTCCTTAAGACAGTAAAACAGTGCATTCATTCTACCAGCTTTCATTAATCACCTGCAGCTCTAGCGTTTGTAACCCGACTACTCCCTTAAACAATACTCCGTTTCAGGTCCTGATCGCCGCCTCTCTCTCTCTCTCTCTCTCTCTCTCTCTCTTTCTCTTTCTGGCTGCTTTTAGATGGACCAAATCAGCCGGTTCTGGAGGTCAATCCTACAAAAGCAGCCTTTGTATCCGGAGAGACCGTCACGCTGTCCTGCCGAGCTCAAGGAGAACCGGTCCCCTCGGCCTCCTGGTTCTTTAAGGGCCAGCCGCTCCCGACCTCCCCCACTGGAACGCTCAACCTCACGGACGTACAAACCAGCCAGAGCGGGGTTTACACCTGCATCGTGATTAACATGAAGACAAAAGCTCAGCAAGAGAAGAGCGTCACCATAAACGTCAGAGGTAGGTAGATCAGATCACCATCAAATTTTATCCCGTTTTCTCTCCCAATTTACACGGCCAATTACCAAACCCACTCATTAAGTAAGACTCCCTCTATTACTTGTGATTCCCCAACACCAGGAGGGTGAAGACTAGCACATGCCTCCTCCGATACATGTGAAGTCAAATTTCACCTCCTCTTTTCAAACTGCCGACTCGGTTCTTATACATCAGCTCACAGAAGCAGCCTTGTGCTGATCAACATCACCCTAGGAGTGATGAGGAGAAAGAGCGTCATCTACTGTACCCTGTACCTACCCAGAGAGAGAAAGGCCAATTGTGCTCTCTCAGGGCTCTGGTAGCTGATGGCCAGCTGCATGAACAGGATTCGAATCAGCGATCTCCTGATCATAGTGACGACTTTTTCTTACAATAACAGGCCACCCAACTCCTGGTACAAGCAGTGGTTATCTCACGCCTCGACTACTGTGATGCAATGCTAATGCTAATGCTGTCGTGGTACCACGTTAGATGGTTCAGATCACAGACAAAACCACCTGGCACGTGGCACTCCACTGTTCATTGACCTCCATTGGACTGAGAGTCAAGAGCTGCGGCTACAGACAGCCAATGAGATCACGTAGAATGGGGTGAATGGAGCTAAAAACTAAAAACTCAAATTAAATGTAGTTTAAATATATTGAGGAGGAGGAGGATGATGACGGTGGTGGTTCTCAGGGTGGATGTGCTGAGTGTGACGGAGGCTCTGTTGTGGTTGTAAACTCTGAGAGCAGGTGCTGAGTCAGGCTGTAACTGGAGATTAGTCGTGATGTTTGGTGTGTGTTTGGTTCGGGCGTTGTCCTAATGAAATAACCTTACACTAATAAAACTCTGGTCTGGACTTTTAAAGAGCAGCATTTCCACAAATATCACCTTTAAAAGCTGCTTTCCAGAGGCTAGTGGAAGTGTAAAGGTGTTTCTAATAAAGTGGCCTGTGAGTGAAAGCACAATTAAGTAGGTGTTTCTAATAAAGTGGCCAGTAGCACAAGGCATGTAGGGGTTTCTAATAAAGTGACCATGAGTTGGGAGCAGAAAGTAGATGTCTCTAATAGATGGCCAGTAACTATGTGAAGTAGGTGTTTCTAATAAAGTGGCCACTGAGTGGAAGCACAAGATACTGTGTAGGTGTTTCTAATAAAGTGGCCAGAAACAAGGTTTATAAGTGTTTCCAATAAAGTAGCCAGTGAGTGGAAGCACTAGGTACTTTATAGGTGTTTCTAATAAATTGGCCAGATAGTGAAAGCAATAGGTACTGTACTGTAGGTGTTTCTAATAAAGTGGCCAGTAATTAGAAGCAAAAAGTGCTGTATAGGTGTTTCTAATAAAGTGGCCAGGAGCACAAGGTTGGCAACTGTATAAAGTGGCCAGTAAGTGGAAGCACAAGGTACTGTGTAGTTGTTTCTAATAAAGTGGCCAGTGTGTAGATGTTTCTAATAAAGTGGCCAGTGTGTAGGTGTTTCTAATAAAGTGGCCAGTGTGTAGGTGTTTCTAATAAAGTGGCCAGTGTGTAGGTGTTTCTAATAAAGTGACCAGTGTGTAGGTATTTCTAATAAAGTGGCCAGTGTGTAGTTGTTTCTAATAAAGTGGCCAGTGTGTAGGTGTTTCTAATAAAGTGGTCAGTATTTAGGTGTTTCTAATAAAGTGGTCAGTGTGTAGGTGTTTCTAATAAAGTGGCCAGTGTGTAGGTGTTTCTAATAAAGTGGTCAGTGTTTAGGTGTTTCTAATAAAGTGGCTAGTGTAGGTGTTTCTAATAAAGTGGCCAGTGTGTATGTGTTTCTAATAAAGTGGCCAGTGTGTAGGTGTTTCTAATAAAGTGACCAGTGTGTAGGTGTTTCTAATAAAGTGGCCAGTGTGTAGGTGTTTCTAATAAAGTGGCCAGTGTGTAGATGTTTCTAATAAAGTGGCCAGTGTGTAGATGTTTCTAATAAAGTGGCCAGTGTGTAGGTGTTTCTTATAAAGTGGCCAGTGTGTAGATGTTTCTAATAAAGTGGTCAGTGTGTAGATGTTTCTAATAAAGTGGCCAGTGTGTAGGTGTTTCTTATAAAGTGGCCAGTGTGTAGATGTTTCTAATAAAGTGGCCAGTGTGTAGGTGTTTCTTATAAAGTGGCAAGTGTGTATGTGTTTCTAATAAAGTGGCCAGTGTGTAGATGTTTTTAATAAAGTGGCCAGTGTGTAGTTGTTTCTAATAAAGTGGCCAGTGTGTAGATGTTTCTAATAAAGTGGCCAGTGTGTAGATGTTTCTAATAAAGTGGCCAGTGTGTAGGTGTTTCTAATAAAGTGACCAGTGTGTAGGTGTTTCTAATAAAGTGGCCAGTGTGTAGATGTTTCTAATAAAGTGGCCAGTGTGTAGATGTTTCTAATAAAGTGGCCAGTGTGTAGGTGTTTCTTATAAAGTGGCCAGTGTGTAGATGTTTCTAATAAAGTGGCCAGTGTGTAGATGTTTCTAATAAAGTGGCCAGTGTGTAGGTGTTTCTTATAAAGTGGCCAGTGTGTAGATGTTTCTAATAAAGTGGCCAGTGTGTAGGTGTTTCTTATAAAGTGGCCAGTGTGTAGGTGTTTCTAATAAAGTGGCCAGTGTGTAGATGTTTCTAATAAAGTGGCCAGTGTGTAGGTGTTTCTAATAAAGTGGCCAGTGTGTAGGTGTTTCTTATAAAGTGGCCAGTGTGTAGATGTTTCTAATAAAGTGGCCAGTGTGTAGATGTTTCTAATAAAGTGGCCAGTGTGTAGATGTTTCTAATAAAGTGGCCAGTGTGTAGATGTTTCTAATAAAGTGGCCAGTGTGTAGGTGTTTCTTATAAAGTGGCCAGTGTGCAGGTGTTTCTAATAAAGTGGCCAGTGTGTAGGTGTTTCTTATAAAGTGGCCAGTGTGTAGATGTTTCTAATAAAGTGGCCAGTGTGTAGGTGTTTCTAATAAAGTGGCCAGTGTGTAGGTGTTTCTTATAAAGTGGCCAGTGTAGGTGTTTCTAATAAAGTGGCCAGTGTGTAGGCGTTTCTAATAAAGTGGCCAGTGTGTAGATGTTTCTAATAAAGTGGCCAGTGTGTAGGTGTTTCTAATAAAGTGGCCAGTGTAGGTGTTTCTAATAAAGTGGACAGTGTGTAGATGTTTCTAATGAAGTGGCCAGTGTGTAGGTGTTTCTTATAAAGTGGCCAGTGTGTAGATGTTTCTTATAAAGTGGCCAGTGTGTAGGTGTTTCTAATAAAGTGGCCAGTGCGTAGGTGTTTCTAATAAAGTGGCCATTGTGTAGATGTTTCTAATAAAGTGGCCATTGTGTAGGTGTTTCTAATAAAGTGGCCAGTGTAGGTGTTTCTAATAAAGTGGCCAGTGTAGGCGTTTCTAATAAAGTGGCCAGTGTGTAGGCGTTTCTAATAAAGTGGCCAGTGTGTAGATGTTTCTAATAAAGTGGCCAGTGTGTAGGTGTTTCTTATAAAGTGGCCAGTGTGTAGGTGTTTCTAATAAAGTGGCCAGTGTGTAGGTATTTCTAATAAAGTGGCCAGTGTGTAGGTGTTTCTAATAAAGTGGCCAGTGTGTAGATGTTTCTTATAAAGTGGCCAGTGTGTAGGTGTTTCTAATAAAGTGTCCAGTGTGTAGATGTTTCTAATAAAGTGGGCAGTGTGTAGGTGTTTCTTATAAAGTGGCCAGTGTAGGTGTTTCTAATAAAGTGGCCAGTGTGTATGCGTTTCTAATAAAGTGGCCAGTGTGTAGATGTTTCTAATAAAGTGGCCAGTGTGTAGGTGTTTCTAATAAAGTGGCCAGTGTAGGTGTTTCTAATAAAGTGGACAGTGTGTAGATGTTTCTAATAAAGTGGCCAGTGTGTAGATGTTTCTAATAAAGTGGCCAGTGTGTAGGTGTTTCTAATAAAGTGGCCAGTGTAGGTGTTTCTAATAAAGTGGCCAGTGCGTAGGTGTTTCTAATAAAGTGGCCAGTGTGTAGATGTTTCTAATAAAGTGGCCAGTGTGTAGGTGTTTCTAATAAAGTGGCCAGTGTGTAGATGTTTCTAATAAAGTGGCCATTGTGTAGGTGTTTCTAATAAAGTGGCCAGTGTGTAGGTGTTTCTAATAAAGTGGCCATTGTGTAGGTGTTTCTAATAAAGTGGCCAGTGTAGGTGTTTCTAATAAAGTGGCCAGTGTAGGCGTTTCTAAATGTTTCTAATAAAGTGGCCAGTGTGTAGGTGTTTCTTATAAAGTGGCCAGTGTGTAGGTGTTTCTAATAAAGTGGCCAGTGTGTAGGTATTTCTAATAAAGTGGCCAGTGTGTAGGTGTTTCTAATAAAGTGGCCAGTGTGTAGGCATTTCTAATAAAGTGGCCAGTGTGTAGATGTTTCTATTAAAGTGGCCAGTGTGTAGGTGTTTCTAATAAAGTGGTCAGTGTTTAGGTGTTTCTAATAAAGTGGCCAGTGTGTAGATGTTTCTAATAAAGTGGCCAGTGTGTAGGTGTTTCTAATAAAGTGGCCAGTGTGTAGGTGTTTCTAATAAAGTGGACAGTGTGTAGATGTTTCTAATGAAGTGGCCAGTGTGTAGGTGTTTCTAATAAAGTGGCCAGTGTGTAGGTGTTTCTAATAAAGTGGCCAGTGTGTAGGTGTTTCTAATAAAGTGGCCAGTGTGTAGATGTTTCTAATAAAGTGGCCATTGTTTAGGTGTTTCTAATAAAGTGGCCAGTGTAGGTGTTTCTAATAAAGTGGCCAGTGTAGGCGTTTCTAATAAAGTGGCCAGTGTGTAGACGTTTCTAATAAAGTGGCCAGTGTGTAGGTGTTTCTAATAAAGTGGCCAGTGTGTAGATGTTTCTAATAAAGTGGCCAGTGTGTAGACGTTTCTAATAAAGTGGCCAGTGTAGGTGTTTCTAATAAAGTGGCCAGTGTAGGCGTTTCTAATAAAGTGGCCAGTGTGTAGGTGTTTCTAATAAAGTGACCAGTGTAGGTGTTTCTAATAAAGTGGCCAGTGTTTAGGTGTTTCTAATAAAGTGGCTAGTGTAGGCGTTTCTAATAAAGTGGCCAGTGTGTATGTGTTTCTAATAAAGTGGCCAGTGTGTAGGTGTTTCTAATAAAGTGACCAGTGTGTAGGTGTTTCTAATAAAGTGGCCAGTGTGTAGGTGTTTCTAATAAAGTGGCCAGTGTGTAGATGTTTCTAATAAAGTGGCCAGTGTGTAGATGTTTCTAATAAAGTGGCCAGTGTGTAGGTGTTTCTTATAAAGTGGCCAGTGTGTAGATGTTTCTAATAAAGTGGTCAGTGTGTAGATGTTTCTAATAAAGTGGCCAGTGTGTAGGTGTTTCTTATAAAGTGGCCAGTGTGTAGATGTTTCTAATAAAGTGGCCAGTGTGTAGGTGTTTCTTATAAAGTGGCAAGTGTGTATGTGTTTCTAATAAAGTGGCCAGTGTGTAGATGTTTTTAATAAAGTGGCCAGTGTGTAGTTGTTTCTAATAAAGTGGCCAGTGTGTAGATGTTTCTAATAAAGTGGCCAGTGTGTAGATGTTTCTAATAAAGTGGCCAGTGTGTAGGTGTTTCTAATAAAGTGACCAGTGTGTAGGTGTTTCTAATAAAGTGGCCAGTGTGTAGATGTTTCTAATAAAGTGGCCAGTGTGTAGATGTTTCTAATAAAGTGGCCAGTGTGTAGGTGTTTCTTATAAAGTGGCCAGTGTGTAGATGTTTCTAATAAAGTGGCCAGTGTGTAGATGTTTCTAATAAAGTGGCCAGTGTGTAGGTGTTTCTTATAAAGTGGCCAGTGTGTAGATGTTTCTAATAAAGTGGCCAGTGTGTAGGTGTTTCTTATAAAGTGGCCAGTGTGTAGGTGTTTCTAATAAAGTGGCCAGTGTGTAGATGTTTCTAATAAAGTGGCCAGTGTGTAGGTGTTTCTAATAAAGTGGCCAGTGTGTAGGTGTTTCTTATAAAGTGGCCAGTGTGTAGATGTTTCTAATAAAGTGGCCAGTGTGTAGATGTTTCTAATAAAGTGGCCAGTGTGTAGATGTTTCTAATAAAGTGGCCAGTGTGTAGATGTTTCTAATAAAGTGGCCAGTGTGTAGGTGTTTCTTATAAAGTGGCCAGTGTGCAGGTGTTTCTAATAAAGTGGCCAGTGTGTAGGTGTTTCTTATAAAGTGGCCAGTGTGTAGATGTTTCTAATAAAGTGGCCAGTGTGTAGGTGTTTCTAATAAAGTGGCCAGTGTGTAGGTGTTTCTTATAAAGTGGCCAGTGTAGGTGTTTCTAATAAAGTGGCCAGTGTGTAGGCGTTTCTAATAAAGTGGCCAGTGTGTAGATGTTTCTAATAAAGTGGCCAGTGTGTAGGTGTTTCTAATAAAGTGGCCAGTGTAGGTGTTTCTAATAAAGTGGACAGTGTGTAGATGTTTCTAATGAAGTGGCCAGTGTGTAGGTGTTTCTTATAAAGTGGCCAGTGTGTAGATGTTTCTTATAAAGTGGCCAGTGTGTAGGTGTTTCTAATAAAGTGGCCAGTGCGTAGGTGTTTCTAATAAAGTGGCCATTGTGTAGATGTTTCTAATAAAGTGGCCATTGTGTAGGTGTTTCTAATAAAGTGGCCAGTGTAGGTGTTTCTAATAAAGTGGCCAGTGTAGGCGTTTCTAATAAAGTGGCCAGTGTGTAGGCGTTTCTAATAAAGTGGCCAGTGTGTAGATGTTTCTAATAAAGTGGCCAGTGTGTAGGTGTTTCTTATAAAGTGGCCAGTGTGTAGGTGTTTCTAATAAAGTGGCCAGTGTGTAGGTATTTCTAATAAAGTGGCCAGTGTGTAGGTGTTTCTAATAAAGTGGCCAGTGTGTAGATGTTTCTTATAAAGTGGCCAGTGTGTAGGTGTTTCTAATAAAGTGTCCAGTGTGTAGGTGTTTCTTATAAAGTGGCCAGTGTGTAGATGTTTCTAATAAAGTGGGCAGTGTGTAGGTGTTTCTTATAAAGTGGCCAGTGTAGGTGTTTCTAATAAAGTGGCCAGTGTGTATGCGTTTCTAATAAAGTGGCCAGTGTGTAGATGTTTCTAATAAAGTGGCCAGTGTGTAGGTGTTTCTAATAAAGTGGCCAGTGTAGGTGTTTCTAATAAAGTGGACAGTGTGTAGATGTTTCTAATAAAGTGGCCAGTGTGTAGATGTTTCTAATAAAGTGGCCAGTGTGTAGGTGTTTCTAATAAAGTGGCCAGTGTAGGTGTTTCTAATAAAGTGGCCAGTGCGTAGGTGTTTCTAATAAAGTGGCCAGTGTGTAGATGTTTCTAATAAAGTGGCCAGTGTGTAGGTGTTTCTAATAAAGTGGCCAGTGTGTAGATGTTTCTAATAAAGTGGCCATTGTGTAGGTGTTTCTAATAAAGTGGCCAGTGTGTAGGTGTTTCTAATAAAGTGGCCATTGTGTAGGTGTTTCTAATAAAGTGGCCAGTGTAGGTGTTTCTAATAAAGTGGCCAGTGTAGGCGTTTCTAAATGTTTCTAATAAAGTGGCCAGTGTGTAGGTGTTTCTTATAAAGTGGCCAGTGTGTAGGTGTTTCTAATAAAGTGGCCAGTGTGTAGGTATTTCTAATAAAGTGGCCAGTGTGTAGGTGTTTCTAATAAAGTGGCCAGTGTGTAGGCATTTCTAATAAAGTGGCCAGTGTGTAGATGTTTCTATTAAAGTGGCCAGTGTGTAGGTGTTTCTAATAAAGTGGTCAGTGTTTAGGTGTTTCTAATAAAGTGGCCAGTGTGTAGATGTTTCTAATAAAGTGGCCAGTGTGTAGGTGTTTCTAATAAAGTGGCCAGTGTGTAGGTGTTTCTAATAAAGTGGACAGTGTGTAGATGTTTCTAATGAAGTGGCCAGTGTGTAGGTGTTTCTAATAAAGTGGCCAGTGTGTAGGTGTTTCTAATAAAGTGGCCAGTGTGTAGGTGTTTCTAATAAAGTGGCCAGTGTGTAGATGTTTCTAATAAAGTGGCCATTGTTTAGGTGTTTCTAATAAAGTGGCCAGTGTAGGTGTTTCTAATAAAGTGGCCAGTGTAGGCGTTTCTAATAAAGTGGCCAGTGTGTAGACGTTTCTAATAAAGTGGCCAGTGTGTAGGTGTTTCTAATAAAGTGGCCAGTGTGTAGATGTTTCTAATAAAGTGGCCAGTGTGTAGACGTTTCTAATAAAGTGGCCAGTGTAGGTGTTTCTAATAAAGTGGCCAGTGTAGGCGTTTCTAATAAAGTGGCCAGTGTGTAGGTGTTTCTAATAAAGTGACCAGTGTAGGTGTTTCTAATAAAGTGGCCAGTGTTTAGGTGTTTCTAATAAAGTGGCCAGTGTAGGTGTTTCTAATAAAGTGGCCAGTGTTTAGGTGTTTCTAATAAAGTGGCCATTGTGTAGGTGTTTCTAATAAAGTGGCCAGTGTGTAGGTGTTTCTAATAAAGTGGCCAGTGCGTAGGTGTTTCTAATAAAGTGGCCAGTGTAGGTGTTTCTAATAAAGTGGCCAGTGTTTAGGTGTTTCTAATAAAGTGACCAGTGTAGGTGTTTCTAATAAAGTGGCCAGTGTGTAGGCATTTCTAATAAAGTGGCCAGTGTGTAGGCGTTTCTAATAAAGTGGCCAGTGTGTATGTGTTTCTAATAAAGTGGCCAGTGTAGGTGTTTCTAATAAAGTGGCCAGTGTAGGTGTTTCTAATAAAGTGGCCACTGTAGGTGGTTCTAATAAAGTGGCCAGTGTAGGTGTTTCTAATAAAGTGGCCAGTGTGTAGGTGTTTCTAATAAAGTGGCCAGTGTGTAGGTGTTTCTAATAAAGTGGCCAGTGTGTAGATGTTTCTAATAAAGTGGCCATTGTGTAGGTGTTTCTAATAAAGTGGCCAGTGTGTAGGTGTTTCTAATAAAGTGGCCAGTGTAGGTGTTTCTAATAAAGTGGCCAGTGTGTAGGCATTTCTAATAAAGTGGCCAGTGTGTAGGTGTTTCTAATAAAGTGGCCAGTGTAGGTGTTTCTAATAAAGTGGTCAGTGTTTAGGTGTTTCTAATAAAGTGGCCACTGTGTAGGTGTTTCTAATAAAGTGGCCAGTGTGTAGGTGTTTCTAATAAAGTGGCCAGTGTGTAGATGTTTCTAATAAAGTGGCCATTGTGTAGGTGTTTCTAATAAAGTGGCCAGTGTAGGTGTTTCTAATAAAGTGGCCAGTGTAGGTGTTTCTTATAAAGTGGCCAGTGTGTAGGCGTTTCTAATAAAGTGGCCAGTGTGTAGGTGTTTCTAATAAAGTGGCCAGTGTAGGTGTTTCTAATAAAGTGACCAGTGTAGGCGTTTCTAATAAAGTGGCCAGTGTGTAGGTGTTTCTAATAAAGTGGCCAGTGTGTAGGTGTTTCTAATAAAGTGGCCAGTGTGTAGATGTTTCTAATAAAGTGGCCAGTGTGTAGGTGTTTCTAATAAAGTGGCCAGTGTGTAGGTGTTTCTAATAAAGTGACCAGTGTAGGTGTTTCTAATAAAGTGGCCAGTGTTTAGGTGTTTCTAATAAAGTGGCCAGTGTAGGTGTTTCTAATAAAGTGGCCAGTGTTTAGGTGTTTCTAATAAAGTGGCCAGTGTTTAGGTGTTTCTAATAAAGTGGCCATTGTGTAGGTGTTTCTAATAAAGTGGCCAGTGTGTAGGTGTTTCTAATAAAGTGGCCAGTGTGTAGATGTTTCTAATAAAGTGACCAGTGTAGGTGTTTCTAATAAAGTGGCCAGTGTGTAGGCGTTTCTAATAAAGTGGCCAGTGTGTAGGTGTTTCTAATAAAGTGGCCAGTGTAGGTGTTTCTAATAAAGTGGCCAGTGTAGGTGTTTCTAATAAAGTGGCCACTGTAGGTGGTTCTAATAAAGTGGCCAGTGTAGGTGTTTCTAATAAAGTGGCCAGTGTAGGTGTTTCTAATAAAGTGGCCAGTGTAGGTGTTTCCAAAGAGTGTCTAATGAGTGTGTGTGTGTGTGTGTTCCAGGTCTGAGTGGGTCAGCTCTGGTTGGTATATCTGCTGGAATCCCCTGTGGTATTCTCCTGGTGGTGCTTCTGATTGGTCTTATCATTGTGTGTTATTTCTGCTATAAAAGAAAAGGTATGAAATATCTCAACTGTTAATTTTAATGTTTTATTATCATGTTTCAGAATTTTATCATTCCTGTTTCTTATATAAATGTATTAAATATTGAACAACTGTTTAAAAAAAAATAGGTGTATAAAAAATGTAAAAAATGTATAGGTTGCCAGAAAGGTCTGTTATGTTTATTATGGAAACAAAATTGTCCAGTCATAGTCCATACCAGGTATATATTTTTTTATTTGTCCCACCCTTTCAGCTACTGTTTAGCTGTATATCCCCTGTCACTAGTGATGCCCCAACACAAGAATGGTTAAGAAGACTATCAAGACCAACTGTGCTCTCTCAGGGCTCTGGCAGCTGATGGCAAGCTGCATGACTGGGATTTGAACCAGCGCTTTAGACCTCTGGACCACTTAGAGCCCTTATACTAGTCAGATTTAATGACCATCATCTATAAGAACTCACAAAGGAACCAGCAAATTATGTTTTAATTTATTTATGTTGGATTTGGTCAGTTCTGTATGACAGAAAATACAGAAACCAACACGCACCAAAACTGAATACTAGTTGTGTTTTTTTCGCAGCTTTTGGTTGATTTTGACACACTTTTGTTTACTATATTATAAATTAAAAAGCAAATGTATTAATGTTTTGCTTTTTAAAGGAAACCTCAGTGTTTGATATAAATTATTCTGTTTTTATCTGTTGTAGATTAATACTAAACTCATCCAAAAACATTATTTTATTGTTTCGTGAACAAAAGAAGTGTTAAACAAAGCAGAATATGTTTTATTATGTTTTGCATTCTTCAATTCTTAGATTAGACAGCTTTGCTCATCTTCAGCTTTATGAGGTAGAGTCACATGAAATTCAGGCTAATTTCAGTTAACAGCTGTGTTGAACTCATCAAGAGTTATTTTTCTTGAATTTCTTGTCTCTTAATAAAGTGTTTGAGAGCATCAGTTAAAGTAAAGTAGTGAAGAGGTAGAGTTACAGGTATACAGTGAATGAGTAATGTTCTACTCCAGATTATGAGAAGAAATACTGAATTAAGTAAAAAAAGACCGTCAAAAACAGTGAAATCGATGGAACTGGCACTCACCAGGACCGCCCCAGGAAAGGAAGAGCAAGAGTTTCTTCTGTTGTACAGGATAAGTTCTTCAGAGTTAACAGCTGCCCAGATAAGATCACCTAAAAGCTTTTTCACAAAGTATTTTGTTTTGTTTAACATTTTTAATTTACTACATGATTATGTGTTCCTTCATAGTATTGATCACATCACTATTCATTTACTATGTAGGAAAAGTCAAAACTTTGGTTTAATGTGTGTTTTTTTATTGTTTATTGTGTATCATTTCTCCACAGATCGAAATCCCAGATATCCAATATCACGAGCAGTGGAGAAAGTAAGTTATGTAATTATTTACATTAATAAAGTCTAAATATATATAAAACTAAATATATATTCAGAGCTATTGGTATCATATAGACACTATTTGTCACTATGTTTGTGTCAACCCTTTCTAATTGCTTTCATTGCTGAAAAAGACGTGAAAAATGCCAAAACACAGCTTGTAAATAATTGTATATATTTACTGTATGTACATATATTTTTACTAATAAAAGATTTACACAATATAGCCATATTTCTTATTCATATTTCTTACTTATTCATTCATTTTTACAGTGGTGCTTTTGTAGACATATAAGACCATAATAAGGCAAAATGTTTAGGAAAAGGAAAACACTGCATTCCAGCTTTAGAACCTTATCCCATCTGTCAAACATGGTGGTGGCAGTATCATGGTTTGGGCCTGTTTTGCTGCATCTGGGCCAGGGCAGCTTGCCTTCATTGATGCAACAATGAATTCTGAATTATATCAGATGATTTTTAAAGTAAATATCAGGATATCTGTCCATGAACTGAATTTCATAAGAAGATGGGTCATGCAGCAGGACAATGACCCTAAGCACACAAGTTTCAAAGTACCAAAGAATGATTCCAGAAGATTAAAATTAAGTTTTTGGAATGGGACCAAGTCAAAGTCCTGACCTTAATCTACTAGAAAAGTTGTGGAAGGAGCTGAAGGGATTAGGTAATGTGAGAAAACTCATAAAGATCCCAGAATTTAAGTTGTTCTGTGTGAAGAAATGGGCATTGCAGCTCACAAATATCATATTTTTCTGAACTATAAACTGCACTTAAAATCCTTTAATTTACCCAAAAAACATCAGAGCTACTTATAATCCGGTGCTTACTTATGTATAAATTCTATCAGTCAGGTATTAAGGAGCAGTAAAGTCACTCTGCTGAAGTACAGAGTTATACAGGAGCTTCAGTTTAGTTCTCCAGCACCCAGACTGGAGCAGTATTAGCATTAGCCGCTAATTGCGCTAAGCGCTAGCTCTTTCACTGTTCAGAGGTGAGTATATCAGACAGTAGTCTGCGTATTTACCATGTTAAAACAAGCTACTTGTGATGAACCCCTAGCTAATATCACCCTGGCTTACCGGAACACTCAGGGTTCCTCAGTGTAGCGCTGTCGGGCAGCATTAGCCGCTAACCACTAGCGATTAGCCTCTAATGCTAATGTTTCAGCCTTAGTGCTGGAGAAATATAATTGTAAATAAATTAAAGCACTTTACTCACTCGAACCGTTTTTTTAAGAGAGAAATCTGTGTAGATTAACATGCAGAGCTTTTTTATCACAGTTTTCTTTACTTAGCTTAGCTTTACTTAACTAATAATAATTCAGACAGACCAGCTGGTTTAGTGTAAGTTCCTTACAGTGTCTCTTAAAATGCGCCTTATAATCTGATGCACCTTATATTGCGAAAAATATACAAATATGTGATATTTGATCATTTTCCTCAATAAATAAATTACTGAGTATAATATATATTTTTTTATTTAATTGAGTTCTTTTTACCTACGTTTAGATGTTTTAGCACATATTAAGGCAGAAATACAGAAAATTCTAAAGACAACCATGAGTATATGTTATAACTCTGGCATAAGATATTATAAATATATCATTAATAGTTGATTCCCATGATTAAAAACATGATATAAAACATTCGAACATACTAAAACTATTAGAATTCATAAAATATCTTGTGTCTCAGTTAGTGCTGTGCGATATGAGGATAAATATCGTGAGGACGATAGAAAAGTGTCTTGTGCTATTTACCTTCTCTCGTCCCTATCGTTTCTACAGTAATTTCATCAATTATTCACGTAAATATATAAAGTAGGCTACGGTGAAATGTATTGGCGTGGTCACTTTGCATAAACTCGGTTTATATAAGTGATAATAAAGTAATCTTCGCAAAAAAAGCTTCATAATGTGTTTTTTGCGACGTGACGCTGCTTTACGTTATTTGACGGACACTTTAAAAAATGTTAATTGAGTTTATTTTGATAACTCAATTTAAATACCTGTATATTTTTTTAGAAAATTAGCTACTGCATCTACTTCACCTGTTTTCATTTAATGCATATGTGTTGCTGCACTAAAAGGTAGTAATTCTCATTTGTGAAAGTTTGGTTTAATGTCACTTTAACTGAAAACATATTTAAATGCGTTATATCATGATATCATTATATCGTTATATCATCATATCAACCAAAAGAAGAGGGCGTTCAAAGATGGAAACCTGGTAGAGCTGATGCGCGTACAGGGGGAACTCAAGGTACGTCTTAAAGAGGCCAAGGAGTCTTACAGGAAAAATGTGGAAAGAAAGCGGCAAGATAACAACACGAAGGAAGTCTGGGGTGCGATGAAAACCATCACTGGGTGCAAGAACAACAGCGGCAACCCAGCAGATGGGGGTGTGGACAGAGCAAACCAGTTTAACAACTTTTACAACAGGTTTGACTGTCCTGCTCCTGCTGCCCCCTCCTTCTACCCCCCTGCAGCTTTACCATCATCTCCACCGCCACCACCACCACCATCATCATCATCTCCATCTCCACCATCTTCATCATCATCATCACCACCATTACCCTCACCTCCATCTTCACCACCACCACCCTCATCACCTCCATCATCATCTTCATCACCCTCACCTCCACCATCTTCATCACCACCATCACCCTCACCCCAACCATCTTCTTCATCATCATCATCACCACCATCACCCTCACCCCCACCATCTTCTTCATCATCATCATCATCGTCACCACCATCAATACTATCAGCTAGCAGACAGATCAGCTCCTCCAGTCCACCAACCTTTACTGCAGACCAGGTCAGGAGACAGCTGAGGAGACTTCACCCCAGGAAGGCAGCTGGCCCGGACAGAGTGTGCCCCAGAATGCTCAAGGCTTGTGCTGTTCAACTGGGTGAGCCCCTCCAACATGTTTTTAACCTGAGTCTGCGTCTAGGGAGAGTTCCTGCCACGTGGAAGACAACCTGCCTCGTTCCAGTTCCTAAGAAGGCACACCCGAAGGAGCTGAATGACTACAGGCCGGTTGCTTTGACATCTCACGTGATGAAGACCATGGAGCGACTGCTGCTGGACCACCTCAGACCTCAGGTCCACCATGCTGAGGACCCACTGCAGTTTGCGTACCGGGAAAAGGTGGGAGTGGAAGATGCCATCCTCTATCTCCTGCACAGAGCTCACTCTCATCTGGACAAGGGGGGAGGTGCTGTGAGGGTCATGTTCTTCGACTTCTCCAGTGCCTTCAACACCATACAGCCCCTACTACTGAGAGACAAGCTGATGAAGATGGAGGTGGACATGCACCTGGTCACCTGGATCACTGACTACCTTACTGGGAGACCACAACATGTCAGGATCAGGGACTGCTCCTCTGACACAGTGATCAGCAGCACAGGAGCACCACAGGGGACTGTTCTCTCTCCAGTCCTGTTCACACTGTACACATCAGACTTCAAATACCACTCGGAGTCATGCCACATGCAGAAGTTCTCTGACGACACTGCAATCGTGGGGTGTGTGCGTAATGGTGATGAGAGGGAGTACAGAACCCTGGTTGAGGATTTTGTGGTGTGGTGCAAAACGCACCATCTACAGCTGAACATCTCCAAAACCAAGGAGATGTGCATAGACTTCAGAAGGTCCAGGCCCTCTGCTCAGCGGCCAATCTCCATCGAGGGGGTCAATGTGGAAGTGGTCAAGTCCTACAGATACCTTGGTGTGCACCAGAAACTCCTGCTGATGTTCTACCAGTCTATGGTAGCCAGCGTCCTCTTTTACGCTGTAGTGTGCTGGGGAGGCAGCATCAGCAAGAGGGACGCTGGACGACTGAACAGGCTGGTGAGGAAAGCTGGTTCTGTGCTGGGATTAGAGCTGGAGTCCTTAACACCACTGGCAGAGAGGAGAGCCCTCAGTAAGCTGCTGAACATCATGGACAATGTTCACCACCCTCTGCACAGCACCATCACCAGGCAGAGGAGCTCATTCAGCGGCAGACTGCTGTCCCAGTCCTGCTCCACAGACAGACTCCGAAAGTCTTTTGTTCCTCAGGCCATAAGACTTTTCAACTCATCTCAGCACAGCAAACTAAAGACTCTGTGAAACTTTTTCATTCCAGCAATTCTGGCCACACCATGGACATACCCCCATCTATGGTCACACTATCTTGCTGATGCCCATAACACTATTTTTATAGTTCTACCCTATTTAGCACTAGTAGTTCATTCACTAGTTCATTCATCTACTGTTTACGTATCATTTGCACTGCTAAATTTAAATTATTATATAACTGTATTTGCACTTTCTGTATGGCGGACATCAGTTATCCTTATCCTTACTTTATGCACATCAACTGGTGTTCGCTGTCTATTGTGTGCAACTGCACTACCGCCATTTTACATCACACACACACACTAAAGACGGTACTTTTATAATTTCATATTATTTTTTATTTTGTTGTATTTATATGTATCATTTATATTTTTTTTATCTTTTTGTAACTTTGTGTACTATACACACCTGCTGCTGGATGTGAAGAATTTCCCCTCGGGGATCAATAAAGTATCTATCTATCTATCTATCTATCTATCTATCTATCTATCTATCTATCTATCTATCTATCTATCTATCTATCTATCTATCTATCTATCTATCTATCTATCTATCTATCTATCTATCTATCTATCTATCTATCTATCTATCTATCTATCTATCTATCTATCTATCTATCTATCTATCTATCTATCTATCTATCTATCTATCTATCTATCTATCTATCTATCTATCGTGATATAAAAAAAAATCCATATTGTGATATATGATTTTTCCCATATCGCCCAGCGCTAGTCTGATAGGTTACTGATAGGTAATCAGCTTTGATGGTATTGTTGCATGATGCATAAGCACTGCTTATGATTCATCTTTATAATAATTCATAATACATAATGCATTTATAATTCATATAAATGTTACCAGTGATATAAAGCACCCAGAATTGAGCTCTGGAAACTTTTTAAACAATATTTCCAGCCTAATTATTCATAATGTGCAAAATTGGAGTTGTTTAATAGATGGATTCTGTTTTTATTTCCATATACAGGCTGTAATCAGTCAACCTGAGCTGACCAAACCTCACAATCTGCTGAGTAATGGCCTCAAATTGCCTCCAGACTACAGCCTCTACCGTCAGCAGGTGCAGTATTTCACCTCCACACTGGTTTTACACAAACACGGGACTATATGTGTGTTTTAGAGTGAGAAACAACTGGAAATGTGGAAATATCTGTGTTTTTTTGTTTGTTTTTAGACGTTTGCAGAGCGGGACGTCCCACTGCCTTTCCAGCCCGCCCCTGTGAGAACAGCCACCACCGTCTAACACCATGAGGAACACTGTTCCCTGCACTGAAGATGCTCTAAAAATGAGGGAAAAAACAGCTTTCAGCTTTGAGAAGATCTACCTCACTTCCTTCATTTGGCTGAAATATTCCTCAGCCAAAATCAGAACAATATGTTGTGATGAATCATTTTTTTTTCTCACTATATGAAGCACTGAGTTATAAGGCGCACTATCAATGAACGTCTATTTTCTGGTCTATATATATACATATATATATATATATATATATATAAGGCGCACCGGATTATGTATAAGGCACATTATGTGACACTAGTAAGAACAGGGGTGTCGCTGTTGGGTGGCGAGACCTATAAAGCTAAGCTCAGTAAACAAAACTGTAATATATATAAAACATTTTCTTTTGAAGTTAAACGAATCTGGATTTTAATCTACACAGATTTCTCTCCTGAAAAACAAGCTAAGATTCCCAAGTTTTCCCAGCACCAAGGCTGAAGCATTAGCGTTAGATGTTAACCATTTGCAGGAAATGGTAATGCTGCTCCAGCACTGCTAGCCTGGGTCAGCAGGAGGCTACAGTCCGATATCCTCACCTCTGAACGGCGAAAGGGCTTAACGGCACTTAGCATGGTTAGCGGCTCTAATGCTAATGCTGCTTCAGCAGTGCTATCCAGGGTTAGCAGCAGGCTACAGGCTGATAATACTCACCTCTGAATGGGGAAATAGCTAGCCCTCAGTGTGGTTAGCAGCTAATGCTAATACTGCTGGAGAACTAAACTGAATCTCCTGTATAACTCTGTACTTCAGCAGAGTGACTTTACTGCTCCTTAATACCTGACTGGTAGAATTCATACATAAGGAGCACCGGATTATAAGGAGCTCTGATGATTTTTGGGAAAATTAAAGGTTTTTAAGTGCGAAAAATATGTGTAACCACTGTAAGAGCTCTTACAGTGGTGCTTGAAAGCTTTATGACCTAAAACATCATCAGATTTAAGTCCTAAAAGAAGATAAAAAAGAACACAGTTAAACAAATAAGACAAAACATATTATACTTCTTTATTTATTTATTTATTTATAGAGGGAAATTATCAAATATTAAATTTTTGTAAGCGATAAAAGTAGTACTTCAGGATTAGCAGTTAGTTGGAAGGTCCAATCCACAGTTAGACAGATTACAGTGTACAAATCAACAAAATCCAAGACCAGAGATCACTCCAGGAACAAGGCGTGGAATAGTCAGCGAGGTTTCGAAGGACCCCAGGGTAACTTCTAAGCAACTGAAGGCCTTGCTTGTTCATGAGTCCACAATCAGGAGAATTTGATGAATATAAAAAGTGCTGTTTGGAAAAAGGAAAATGCTGTATGTATCTTTGAAACATGGTGGTGGTAGTATCATGGTTTGGGCCTGTTTTGCTTTATCTAGGCTTGCCATCATTGATGGAACCATGAATTTGGAATTTTAAGGAAAAATATAAGCATTTCTGTCCATGAACTGAATCTTAGAAGAAAGGTGGGTCATGCAGCAGGACAATGACCCAAAGCACACAAGTCGTTCTACAGAAAAGTGGTTAAAGAAGAATGAAGAATTTAATGTTTTAGAATGGCCGAGTCACTGTCCTGATCTTAATCCATTTAGATTAGTTAAACTGGGTTCTCCTTTTTTTGTTTTACTTGTAGGACTAAAAATCTGCTAACAACAAACTATCGAGCACCGCTGTACCTGTGAATCAAGTTACACAGCTAGAAAAATGAAGAGTGTGGAGCTTTCGTCTGTGGAAGTAAAAGTGGTCTAAATCTGATTTAATTGGAAACACTTTTAATATAATTACATGTAATATAATTTTAATAAAATTATAAACATCGTCCATATTCTTGTCTGCTCACTTCCATATTTAATATTATTGCTATTAAAGCTATACTCCATTCCAACAATCACGATACAAGGTTTTGTTCTGATGGAAACAATACAATCACAAGCTGTTTTTTTTTTTTTTAATTAGTATCACTTTAATTTTTTTGCTGAATTTGCTATTTATAGGTTTATGTTTGAGTAAAATGAACATTGTTGTTTTATTCCATAAACTACAGACAACATTTCTCCCAAATTCCAAATAAAAATATTGTCATTTAGAGCATTTATTTACAGAAAATAATGAGAAATGGCCGAAATAACAAAAACAAATTCAGAGCTTTCAGACCTCAAATAATGCAAAGAAAACAAGTTCATATTCATAAAGTTTCAAAAGGAGTTCAGAAATCAATATTTGGTGGAATAACCCTGGTGGTTTTTAATCACAGTTGTTTTCATGCATCTTGGCATCATGTTCTCCTCCACCAGTCTTACACACTGCTTTTGGATAACTTTATGCTTTACACTCCTGGTGCAAAAATTCAAGCAGTTCAGTTTGGTTTGATGGTTTGTGATCATCCATCTTCCTCTTGATTATATTCAATATATATTATATTTCAATTTGGTAAAATCAAAGAAACACATAATTTTTAAGTGCTCTCTTATTTTTTCTGACCTTTTGGGATTTAATAGTAAAAGGGAAACACTTTTGTAAGACTGTATTATATCGTTACAGTATATTAATATTCCACTATTGTATGTATGTAATTTATGCTAATGTTAAGTTCTATTTTGAATATATTCTGAATAAAGAGATATATAATAAAATATGAGCTGTATTGCTGTGGCATGCTCTGTGCAGTCACTCAGAGGTTCCTACCTTGTTTTTCTTCTTTTACGTCTTTAACAGGCGTTTAAGGTTGTTTAAGATTGTTTCAGATCCACTAAATTGTTCTGTTTTGTGATATTTTGTCGCCCTGACATTAAACTTCAGTATGACTTCTGCTTTCATTTCATCTGAAACTTCACATCCTTGCTTATTATATACGAGTGCATGTCAAAAAAAGTAGAATATCATTGAAAAGTGACTTTATTTCAGTAATTCAGTTGAAAATGTGAAACTCATATATTATATAGTTGTATAACACACAGAGTGATCTATTTTAAGCGTTTATTTCTTTTATTGTTGATTAATGATTTTGGCTTACAGCCAATGAAAACCCAAAAATCAGTGTCTCCAAAAATTAGAATATTATATATAAGACCAATTGGTACTTTTTGTACAGGGTGGGCAGTGTGCCAAGTCCTGCTGGAAAATGAAATCTCCATACGCATTTTTATAAAAGTTGTGAGAAGAGGGAAGCATGAAGTGCTTTAAGATTTTGGCGGTAAAACTCTGCACTGACTTTAGACTTGATAATAAAACACAGTTTATTTGTTTATTTATTTTTTTATTAATTTTTTCCTCTATAAGTATCTCTCAGTTGATTCCTTTTGGGTTAAAGTTCCAGCTTTTAGCTTCATACGCCTCAATAGTGATTATAAATAGTGTTAATGCCACTTTTTGAGTTTTAGTTTTCTAAGTTCTGATTTAATTCAGAATTATATCGAGTGTAGTTTCACTTCTGAGAAACCGAGAGCAGTACTGAGTGGTGTTTCCTGAGAAAGTGCTTAAGTTGCAGGATTACACTCAGAAATGGGTAAAACAGCCACTCGGTTTTAGACTTTTAAACTGGAAGAAACGAATACCAGAGTCTGAAAAAAAGGCAACAAAGGACAACACAGGTATTTTAACAACTCGTTTTGATTTTAAATAAAGATGAAATTTGTTCATCTCTAATATCACCAGGGTTTCTAGATGTATATCATCACTGCCATGTACAAAAACTGTCTTATTTATAATAAACGTGTAGTTACACAATAATTATCATGTAATAACACTGTAACTACTGGTGAATGATGCATTATTACAGATTTACTATACGAAACTATATACACATAAAGGTCTAACTGACCTTTATACACATATATAATTACATAACCAGTACATCTGTAATAAATCTGTTACAATATAAACTTTGCCAATAGTTACAATGTTATAACAGGGATTGTTAATGTGTAATTACACAGTTATTAAAGACATTTATGATAAGTGCCTACTGCAATAATTTTTAATCAACATATTTAGAGGATAATTATGGTTGTGTCTCTAATAACCATGTAATTACGCATTAAAGATCCATGTAATAACAATGTAACTACTGGTAAATTACATGCTACATATTAATTACAACATATTCTGCTCTGTCTTACTGACCTTTTCCTAAATTTCCTTCGGGATAAATAAAGTATCTATCTATCTATCTATCTATCTATCTATCTATCTATCTATCTATCTATCTATCTATCTATCTATCTATCTATCTATCTATCTTTATACACATGTAATTATGTGTAATTACATAATCTGTATAACTATAATAAATCTGCAACACTGCGCAATTCACCAGTAGTTACACTATCATTACATTAATTGTTAATGTGTAATTACACAGTTATTAAAGACATTTATTGTAAAGTGGGAACTTTATTGCTTATTTTGCTTATTGTGAAGAGAAAATGCTTTTTTTTAAATCAACATTTTTATAGGATATGTTACACATTAACAATCTATGAAATAATAGTGTAACTAATGGTGAAGTACATATTACAGATTAGTTACTGTTATATAGTTATATAGTATATAAGAAATTGCACATAATTTTACGTCAGTTCTTGTTACAAAACAACAGTTATTACAGGGCTTGTTAATGTGTAACTACACGGTTATTAAAGACATTTATTTTGTTATATTTATAAGTGGGCCCAAATCTTTTTTTTTTACAGGAGACAATTGAGCTTGTTGGTTAATTTGCTTATATTTTAAAGACACAAAGCAATGGTTTGAATCCCGGTCATGCAGCTTGTCATCAGCTGCCAGAGCCCTGAGAGAGCACAGTTGGTCTTGCTCTCTCTGGGTGGGTACAGTAGATAGCGCTCTTTCTTTCTCCTCATCACTCCTAGGGTGATGTGGATCAGCACAAGGCTGCGTCTGTGAGCTGATGTATCAGAACCCAGTCGCTGCGCTTTCCTCCGAGCGTGCTGCTACTCGGCAATGGAAAAAAAGAGGCGGAGTCTGATTTTGGAAGAGGCATGCGCTAGTCTTCACCTTCCTGGTGTGTTGGTGCATCACTAGTGATAGGGGGAGTACTAATGAGCAGGTTGGGTATTTGGCCGTGTAAATTGAGGAGAAAAAGAGACAATGCAAGATATAATGAAAGATTTGTGGAAATTCTATTTGTGCTAATTTGTGGAAATTCTACAAATAATGTTGCTTTATTTAAGAGAGTAAAGATAATTTAGCTTTTTCCAAAAGCAATAACGAGGACGAACTTGCTGGTCTGAGGAAATAATACAGAAATTGTTGCTTGAAACAAGCTAGATATATGAAACAGTACATAATCTTTTTGATAATTTCACTTCCCCTTTTTTTTTTGAGTGTATTGCATATGTCATTGAATTCATTCAATTTATTTTTTTGTGAAGAAATCATGGGACAGTGTTGTGTTCTTCTCAGCTTCGTGTTGCAAGGTAAGTGTTCATCGTACCTCAAATATATTTACATTTAGTAAATAAATTTTACGAGTTTTTATGAGTCTTTTTATGTCAATTTGAGCTGCTTAACCATGGAAACTCCCACTCTCTATTACACGAGTCTCTTTACTCTCTACTGTTGTAGATCTAAACTGACGCTATGAAGTTTGGAGGTGTGTATATAGTGATGTAGTGACTCTGCAGAAAGTTCCTTCCACTCTTCCACTGTGTTATAATAATATCACTGACAGTTGGCTGTGGAATATTTAGTAGTGAGTAGTGAAATTTCACGACTGGACTCGTGGGCTGGAGTTCACTGAGCTCCTGAGAGCTGAGAACCCTTTTTTCACTAATGTTTGTAGAAGCAGTCCCAGCATGCCGAGCAGCTGCTTTTATTATATACCTGTGGACACGGAAGGAGATTCAGTTATTTGGATGCACTCACAGAAATGATTCATGGCAGAGTTAATTTATATGCATTTAAATCTATTTTACTTTATTTAAAAGCTCATATTTTCTATATTTATGCATTTAAATTTAGTATTATCTAGATAATTTAACCAATTTCAAAATCTATTGAATGTAATTAGTTAATACATACTAACATGGTTTAAATAATCAGAGCCCTAAAACAAACAAGAACCTGTTATGTAAAATGTATGTGATTGGTTTTCATAAAAGTTATGAGAAGTGAAATGGGGAAAATGGAAACGATGTCCTGCCAGTAGGTGGCGGTAATGCCCCTTTAAGTTTGTTGCCAACTGCTGTAAAACTCGAAGAAGAAGAAGGAAACTATTATGGGCTGGACTGGCGGTTGAATGTAGCTGCAACTTACGTCCATGTGAGAAGGTAAGCAATCCAAGACCTGTTGTATTACTCCCAAATGTGTCCTAAATGTGTAGTTTATTTCGTATTACACAAATATTAATTCATTTATGTAAGTTAATGTGTGATTATTTTAAGCAGTTTTATCTTGGCCACGTTGCTGTACCAGACAATGCCATTAGCATTACAGCTAACAAACTAGCTATTACATGGCATCTTGGCTAATTTGGTAATACAGCTCAATAATGGATTAAACTAACCCTTTCCAGTTTGTTTTCATGCCAGTTAAAATGAATACTATTAACATTAAGCAGGCCAGATAGCATTCCCTTTGTCCACAACATGTAGCCTATTCATTTTATATTAAGTTAGGCTCTGTCTGTTTGCTTAGAGATTAACCTGAAAACTCTGTGTGATTGTTTTATTTTTTGCAAACGCATTTGTATGAAAAATTAGTGTAGATCAAAGATGTAAAGATTTTATGGTAATATGGTAATAATATGGTAAAGTGAGCTTTTCAGGACTTTGTTAGCTAGCTATTGTTAGGTGAGTTACTGCCTTTTAGAGTACTATATTTAAATGTTATATTTTATTTATTTATTTACTGGCTTGTGTTACAGAACTTAATGTTAGATTATTTTTCTCCAGGTACCTAGTATTTTTCTACTTCTCCTATCCTGTTTTCTCACCTCCATGTTGCAACATAGATGTAGTAAGTATAAGTTAAAAATATACACGTCAAAATGTAGTTCATATTGAAGTTAGTAAATTATTATTTACAGTCCATTGGATAAAATGTTTACAATTCGAAATGTTTAGAGTAAGCATGTTAAAACAGTAAATTATTGATTTCCCAGTACAACAAAACTCATTAGGCTTACAAAGTTTGATTTTGGACAAGGTTGGATGTGTTGGTTTTTCAGGTTTTTTTAGCTCATTTTACAGATGATCTAATTGATTCATTGTTCTTTTTCTTCATTTACAGGTTCTGCAAATTGTGTGACAGTTCATTACCTACTAGGTGTCAAAAATGTGCCAAATGTGAAGCTGCAGGAGGGAAGATCACCACCATAATGGCCCAGATATATGGTGTACGTTTCTCTCTCTCTCTCTCTCTCTCTCTCTCTCTCTCTAATCTGATATGTTGTGTGTTACTGAGCTATAAGGAAAAGCTAATATTTTCATGTTTTCTGGTACTTTCACAATTACTGTTTACTGAGTGAGCTTTACCTGAGTGGGGTAAAGCAAGGTGCTGGTGTGGTGAAGTAGGTAAATGTAACTGACATTGTTAGCCTCAGCTCCTGTGTGTTACTGTGTCTTTGTCACTGACGAGCATAAATTATGTTTTCTTTTTGTAGAATGAAGACATCAATGTGAAGTGTGATTGTGTTCTGAGCTGTCTGAGTATCTACCTCAGTAAAGACCTGGATACATTGGTTAAAGAATACATGGTATGTTTGATTCTTTGTTCTTATTCCTTTTTTTGATGAACTATGTAGTTTACAAAGATAATGTTGTTTTCCTCCTTAAGCAGACCATTAATGTTTAGGATTGCTGCCCATGAAGAGAAACAATGGGATAATTTTTGTTTTTCTCTGTCAAAAGGCAGCTGAGGATCTGAGGCAGTCCATAAAGCTGAAGCCAGATGTCAAAAGGTAAGTCATAAAGCAGTGTAGTTGGAAACATGAATTGTTTTTGCTTTAGGTGTTGAATATTAACAAGAAGGGGGTTGTTTCCAACAGGTGAGCGGTAAATGGGGAGAGAGAAGATTAGGATAAAGAATGGTTGGTCGTTTCTCTTCCCTATCATCCTCCCTTCAACTCAACCATGAGTGAAGGTTTGGAGAGGGTTGGATAGGAGAGGAGTAAACCTTACCCTTATCCAGGAGCTTAGGAGAGAGGAGGTGAGTAGAGAAGGCAGAGGGTAGAAGAGAGGGAGAGGTTTGCCTCCTTTCCTTCAATTTTCCCTGCATCAATGAACAGTTTATTTCATATCTACATAACTGATCTTTCAACACAATACGTGGGGGTTCCTGGTTCTGTATTTTTATATATCTACATATTTTAGTTGGTGTTTTGTTAATTGTATTTTTTTCTTCATTGGGAAAAGAGCAGTCTCTGCAGTCGCACCAGAAATCCCTGTATTAAAGTGAGGAGATCAACCTCAGTGGGGGATCAACCCATAAACATGTGAGGGTTAGTCTATTACTACAAAGGATAATTGTCAGTTTTAATTGTTGTTGTCACCTTGATAGAAAAGTGCACAATTTGACAGTAGTCTGTGTAATATCTCATGTTAACAAGAACACAAAATGCATCTTGGAGCTGCTTAGATTTTGGTGGCCATGGTTAGGGACACACAGAACATCATTCTGTTCTCTTTATATTCCAGGACATTGAATCCAGAGAGGCTGACATTGCAGAGAAGACTATGGGAATCTACACTGTCTGAACAGAGGGACATGGTCCAGGTGATGGACGCTTTGCAGATGTTGATGTTGTGCTGGAAGGCGTGGACGTTCTCCGTTCTCTCTGCTTTATGGACTCAACTTGAGCAATCCAAAAAGCCTGAAGCGTACATTTGAGGTGTACCAGAAAACCCTGAAGGACCTGGACTTACACCTTACACCAAAAGTACATGCACTGAAACTCAAATTGCTCCAGTGATTCGGTTGGCAACTACCACCTCCCCCACACACAGTAAGACCAGATTTTGTTGAAATGATCCCTTGGTTCTTGAAGGTTACGCCAAGAAAATAGCTGTTTGATAAATTTGTACATTGGTTGTCGAAGCATTACATTTTTGTTGAAAGATCAGTTATGTAGATATGAAATAAACTGTTCATTGATGCAGGAAAAATTGTAGGAAAGGAGGCAAACCTCTCCCTCTCTTCTACCCTCTGCTTTCTCTACTCACCTCCTCTCTCCTAAGCTCCTGTAGGGGTAAGGTTTACTCCTCTCCTATCCAACCCTCTCCAAACCTTCTCATTGGGGATGTGTATTTTCTTAAATGTTAGCTGGCATTGTTGTAGTGGCTCAGCTCAACCCAGATTTTTTAAGTTAAAAGAGAGTTTAGGTGTGAAATTGACTTTGGCTGTAGTAAAACATGATAGCATACTAACCTTTGGTGAATATCCCACCTCTGTTCTCCCGCAGCGATCCGAGATCCAGCAATTTGGTTCTATTTCCAAACAGGCTTTAGAATGGGTGATACAGCGCATATTTTTCCCCTTGCAGATAAATCACTTTTTACACCATTGTCCAGCTCAAAGTAGCTCCACAACTCAATGCTAGAATCCGCAGAGCCCTGAAATCTAAAACAAGGCATCCCACAGAGTCCAGGCACCGCCATCTTAAAATAAAGTCATGGCAGGTCGAGTGCTGAGCATGAACAATAATTTTTGTGTGTGTGTTCTTCCATCTCATATCACCAGTAACCAGATATTTTCAGCAATAGCTGGAATGCATGCATTTCCACTGAATTAATAAAAAAAAAACGGCTCCTCTATACTACCAATTCAATTGTGCTCAGCATTCAACTTGCAATGACTTAACTTTAAGATGGCTGCGCCTGGAGATTTATCTTACACTACGGATTGGAAACAGATTTATTTTTTTTAAATACATTTTTAAAGTTCTTAATGCCTTGATTTTAGATGTCAGGGTTCTTCGGATTCTACCAATGAGTTGTGGAGCTACTTTGAGCTGGATAACGATGTAAAAAGGGGTTAAGTATGTTTGGACAAATGAACAAAATTGCTTTATCCTCTGGTTGTGGGAGAATGGTGGTGGGATATTCATCAAAGGTTAGTATTCTTTATCATGTTTTACTATAGCCAAAGTCAATTTCACACTGGAGTTCTCTAAGTGTTTAAATGATATTTGTTCTAAAAAAGTACTTCAGTTCCTACCAAAGTCTGTTGTCACTCAAGTAGCCTTTTTTTTCTTGTATTATTGAAGGAAAATTTTGCTAGGGTCTTGTGAATGTACAAACGCCAAACTTTCATTTAACTACATAAGTATGATTTGAAATGTGATTTTAAGAAATGGTAATTTTGTGTCTCTTTTTTTATGCTACGCTTTAATATTAATAAAGCTTTGATTAAACAACAAGGGGTCTGATTGTTCTTATTAAGATTGTACTGAATTGAAATGAATTGCATAAATGTGATGCATTTTAATTAATTTGGTTTATTTCATAAACATAGATGACATGTAATTCAAATAAATATATGCTATTTATTTTGTGTAGGTAACCTGATTATGCTTATTGTAATTCGAACAATATACTTTATGTATTTGAATTAAATACACTCATTTGTATTATTAATTTAGAGTACTTATACTTTATTTATACTCAGTACATAAACCTGGTTATTATGCATTTAAAATAAATAGGCTTTATTACATGAATAAATATGCATCATGTAACATTTATTTGATAGGTTTGTGTTAAAATTATCTAAACAAAGTACATGGGAATTTGTCATGTAATAAAATTACATAAATCTTAAAAGTTAGGGTTAAATATTTCTGTGAGTGTGGGCAAGAAAATACTTTTGGTAATATAGTGTAGAAATGCACCTGATCTAAGTAACAAGCAGCAAGCAATATTTTATGTTTATTTATTTATGATCACCCCTTCTCATTAATGCATTTAACTACTTTAAGTTGAAAAAATGCACTGTCTGGCCAAAAAAAAAAGTCTCCACCTGGATTTAAGTAAGTAAATGATGTGTTGGCTGGTTGATGCTGCAGTTGGTCTGCAGGTTTAGGTTCAGCAACAGTATGTGCTGAAAGAATGAGGTCAGCTGACTACCTGAATATACTGAATATAGATCAGGTTATTCCTGAATCAATGGATTTATTCTTCATATTCCAAGATAACAATGTCAGGATTCATGGGGCTGGAATTGTGAAAGAGTTCAGAGTTCAGGGAGCATGAGATCATCATTTTCACACATGGATTGAGAGAGAGTTCACCACAGAGTCCAGATCTTAACCTCATTGAGAATCTTTGGGATGTGCTGGATGGAGAAGAGAGGCTTTGTGCAGCGGTTGGTCAGACTCTACCATCATCAATGCTGCTGCAAGATCTTGGTGAAAAATTAATACATTAGTGCAAAACTAGATCTATGCATCTATTGACATGTGTGGTGGTGGAGCAGTGAAACTGTGTTTTCTGAAACGATGGTGCTCCATCCAGTAATTATGGGATGACATTTACATTTTACATTTTCCGCATTTATCTGACAATCTAATCCAGAGCATTTTACAAAATAATTTTTTACAAAGATTGGACCAATGTAGTGTTGGGAGTCTTGCCCAAGGACCCTTATTGGTGTAGCACAGCATTCAGTCTCCCAGACTGGGAATTGAACCCCAGTCTCCCACATGCTCACAATTCTGGGTTGTCTAGACCACAATACTAAATTGTACTCTACAAAGGCCTGGTGTCCTCGTATGAGGCCATTATACTGTCCCCTAGTGGTGGCAGAAGAGTTTAACACGTTTCAGTTTAGTTCAGAAATTTAAATGAATAGCAAATATAAAGAGTAAATCGTTCTGGTTTTTTTTGTTTGTTTTACTTTATGTCTTTGTGTTGAAGCAACATTTCAAATGAGCCATATTGCTCAAAGGGGGAGCTCACTAGCGGATGGTGGTGTTATCCACTGCACCACACCGACCAGTTGGTGAAGAGTTGAACTGGGTGTTGATCATCCAACATCCTGACGTCACTAATGCTCATGTAGAGGAATTAAATCAAATCCTCACAGCAAATTCAAATACCTCTCAAACACTTTATTAAGAGACAAGAAATTCAAGTAATTAACTCTTGATGAGTTCAGCACAGCTGTTAACTGAAATTAGCCTGAATTCCAGGAGACTCTTCATCATAAATCTCTGTTCTTTGACTGTGTCCAATCTTTCTCTGTTGGTCAGTGCTCAGTTTTGTGCTTCTGGATGCTCAGGAATGGGATGTGAACGTCCCTACAGAGATGAAGGTCCTGTCCGGGTCCTGTGTGGACGTCCCCTGCACCTTCACCCACCCGTCCTCACACCGGCCCTCAGAAATCGCCTGGTACAGTTACTCCTCCACCCAGTACCCTCTGGTGTACAGCTGGAGGACCCAGGAGATCATCGAGCCGTTCCGCGGGAGAACTCAGCTCTCTGGTGATGTGAATAAAGGGACCTGCAGCCTGAGGATCACCGATGTTAAACCAGCAATGAACGGGTATCACCTGTACCCCTGGATCGATCCGGATCACGTCAAACACACCTTCTACCACAAAACCGTCAAACTCAACGTCCAAGGTAAGCCTTAACTCCAGGCTCTGAGAAAAAATCACATCACATCAAAAGATACACTGAAATGCATTTAGTTGAACTTTGAATCTCCAAATTAGGTATTTTACAGGAGAGACTGAAAAACTAAACTCGACAGAAATTAAAGTTTAAAAAGATTATTCCATTATTATTGCAGCAATTTGAAGAAAACATTAATTAAATAAATTATTTAGTTAACAAAAAAATCTTGTGGTTGCATATGGGTGTAGCATTACACTGCCCTCTGTTGGTCATATTGTGTCCTTTTTTATTACGATTTTTTTTTACTTAAACTTCATTAACTTGCTTATTATTAAGAAAATAATCTCGCAATGTATTATTAAGAATAAATTCCCCTCTTTCCAGCTACACTTTATAGATTCTGAACTCTTCCACTTTTCAGTAAAACAACACCCAGAGTTGATGGTGGAATATCCCAACCTTTTGCAACTCATGGCCCCCTTAGCTCACCCTAAAAGTTTCTATTATCTTGCCTGCCTGCCGTACGCGCTCATACAACTGGGAGGTGAGCAGCGCACCGATTTGAGTGACGTGTGGATCGAGCTATATTATCATTCTAACCTGTGCAACATCACAGAAATCACATTTTGAGTTGTTACTTTGCTATATTGATATATTGTGATTATTATGCAATAGCTTTTTATACAACAATAATAGATAGTATTATAAAACGTCATAGACCTTTTTCTTGAAAGCCGTGGGAATTCGGGTCAGGCAGACAATCTAAACTCACTGCTGTGTTTTCTTTGTTTGGATTTATGCAGCTTTTCTTGGTCCTCTTGGTAAGAGATGCAGTGGCTGCTTCACATTCAGGGTCTTTTGTTGTCAAATACGCTGCTTTTAACCATTTATTAAACGTATAGCACAGGAAAACTGCTTAAATTAGACTCTCATTAATAACACAACTAGCCTGTTAATCTACTAGCTCACTCCGCCGGTCATGTGAATGTTTTGCCTTGCAAATAATTGAACTTTCTACCATTTTATTAATTAACATCACATCTTATTTGCTGAACTGCTGAACATTTGCTGAACTATTTGTACATTTAAAATATTTTTTACTTTGCGCACTGTGGTAAAAAGATCATTAAAGTCTCTTTTAACACCTCAGACTCCTCTTTCCTTGTATCGTTCTTTCCAACATGAACAATGATCCGTTTCACTGTTCTGTATTCAGCCAGTAGTGCTGGAAGCTTCTCATTCAGTTCAGAAACTGTGATGTTTGGCTCACATCGAACGATGAGTTTCTGATTATTGTTCATGCCATGAACAGAGTCATCCCCCAAAACAAGGGTGTTTGCTGTGGCCCCAGCCTGGAGCCCTGTGGCTCTCCTGGGGTGTTTTGAATGGCTGAATCTTCTGGTTCTTTCTGTATCATACTGGCTGGTATTAGGAAAGTCATTAAGGTCTTGCAGTGGCTCAAATCTGTTTTGCAAACTAAGTGACTGTCCTCTGGCTCTGTGCTCTGATCTCCGAGCAATAGCTTTAGCATTAGCATTAGCCAGATGTGCTATGTTAGCAGGAGTGGAGGATACTACAGAGCTGTATGTGGCATGCCGTTTGGGTTTAGCTCCAATGCGAACCCATTGCTGGTTTTGCCCATATCTTTCAGCTGTACTCACATTACGGACGTCCACATGATCTGCTGGTCCAGTTCTGTTCTTCTCCACTGCTCTTCCCACACTCCGATGGTCCTCGAACAGCGCAGAAATGCCAGTCCTTAAACTCTGATAACAATGACCGAAAATTTGTTTCCAAAACAGTCATTCTTTGTAGAAGATTGTAGCAGTTCTGGCAGCACTGGTGCTCTGAACCCACACAAGGAGGCATCTTGTAGATTTCTTCTTTAGTACTCTACAGGAACTTTTTTGATTCCTGTGCCTATGGCTCTACTATAAAATGTCCAAAAGAAACTACGTAGAAAAAAATAAAATAAGAAACAAAATATGGTAGTGCTAGTGCTAATCTAAATAATGAGCTCAGACACTGTAGCTCGAAAATGTCTAAAAATAAAGAAAAGTATGAAAGATAGCAGAGATAGCAGAGCTAAGCAGAGAAGCGTCTGAACGGCACAGAAGCAGGAAGCTTCTAGAAGTATACTGAATTACATTCAACTAAAAGTGTACTTCATAGTACTTTATTTATTTAAAATACACTATATTGTACTTTTTAAAAAGTATGATCTTTTACATATTTACAGCATACGTAGACGTTTCTCAATATGTTTTAAGTACAATTAAGTATTTATTTGTTCTATGTCTTCTCTATGTTTTATACCAGAGACCTCACCACCAGTACAGCTGACTGTTGATGGAAACCCGGAGGAGGGGGGCACTATCAGTATTACCTGTTCGGTGGTGCACACCTGTCCATCATCCCCCCCTATTCTTACATTTGGTGGAATAAGTGGAGAGATCCAGAATAACCAGACTGATCTGGGATCAGGCAGCTGGAGAACCCAGAGCACCATTTCCTTCCCCACCAGGGTCAGTGATCAGGGCAGGGAGGTGGGCTGCTGGGTCCAACATTCGGGCAGGCGGTCGGTGCCATCCTGGATTGATGTAAATGTAAACTGTGAGTGTTAAATATATAGTGTAAATTTGTTGGGGCTTGGATGACAGCTGGGCTTCTCATTTAGCCAAACACAGTGCTGTGAAAAAGTATTTCCCATACAGATTTTTTAACAAAAAAAAAAAAAACTGAGTAAATATACAACGTAACGTGACATAAACCAATCAGCTTGTCACTTGCCTTATCATTCCCTTTAAGAGTCAGGTGTGCTCTGACTTTGGTGGATTGCTATTTTAACAGCGCAGTTAGGTTTGTGCACTGCTGTGTATCCATGTGTGTATTGGGGATATGCCTGTGTTGACAATGGCAATGAACGTCCAACTGTTAATGTCTGTCCAGGTTGTATTCAGTCAGTGGAGCACCTGTGTTTTCTTTTGCCAAGATACATCAGAAATTTACCTGAACACACCTCATTTCCAGACCACCACGCCTTGTAGATACCTCTGGAAAAAAGACAACTTCAGTTTCTGAATCAGTTTTTCTTATTTTGCTATTTATAGGTTTATATTTGAGTAAAATGAACATTGTTGTTTTATTTTATAAACTACAGACAACATTTCTCCCAAATTCCAAATACAAATATTGTCATTTAGAGCATTTATTTACAGAAAATGAGAAATTACTGAAATAATAATAAAAAAAGATGCAGAGCTTTCAGACCTCAAATAATGTAAAGAGAAAACAAGTTCATATTCATAAAGAGTTTTAATAGTTCTTTAATACTAAAAAATGTTCTCCTCCACCAGTCTTACACACTGCTTTTGGAAAACTTTATGCTGCTTTACTCAAAGAAACTCATCATTTTAAATTTTTCGAATTGTTGAATATGGTTTATTCTCATCAACATGTGTCTGTAGATGCTCCTCGGTCGGTGCATGTCTCTGGTGAGAGCAGTACAGTGGTGGTGGGTGGGAGCATCACTCTGGAGTGCCGCAGTAACGCTAATCCCCCCGCCTCCTCCTTCCTCTGGTACCTCCAGCGCTCCGGATCTATCAGTTCACTGATGTTCAGAGAGCAGAGCATCACCATCACTGACCTCCAGCCCGACCAGAACAGCTTCTACTGCACCGCCCACAGCTCCCTCGGAGTCGCCAACTCTTCATCACCCTTCATCATCAGCGGAGAGTGTGAGTGCTTTAAATATGCATCCATGTGCAGGTGCACACAATCATGAGTGAACTACAATTTGTACTATATGACAAACAGAGCTGTACCTAAAGCAGGGGTTTGGCAATTAAGTTTGGCCACAGGACAGATATTTTCCAAGCCAATCCAAGCCATAAAATATCTGTATATCTGTAAAATGAAGTGTAATAGGATGGAGTTTGGCTACAGACTAGTAGCTCTCCAGCCCAGAGGGTTGTTGAACCCAATTGCAGCAGAATAGTTGATCTCAAAGCAGGTAAACCCAATAAGAAAGGAAAAATAAATAAATAAATGAATAAACACACCGCTCCTCACATGGAATTGAACCCGTGTCATCAGGTTCGTGGTCCAACACAGTACCGCTGCCCCGGCTAGTGAATTGGGACATGGCTGGGAAAAAACACCCTTATAAGGAGATAGGGAGACAGAGAGACAGGGGAGGAATGTAAACAAAAGCTCATCAGAGAAGCATTTTTTTTCCATTATAGTTCTCTTACATATAGTTTTCTTACAAAATTACTCTGAAGAGGTAGAGTTAGGTATACAGTAAATAGTTAATATTTGAGTAATGTTCTAATCCAGATTATGAGAAGCAACAACTTCTCAACTAAGTAAAGAAAACAAAAGTAAGATTTTAAGAAATGAAGATCAGTCAACCCAAAAATTTCAAGAACTTCCTTAAGTGCAGTTGTAAAAACCATCAAAAACGTTATGATGAAACTGGCACTCATCAGGAATGCCACAGGAAAGGAAGAGCAGGAGTTTCCTCTGTTGTACAGGATCAGTTCATCAGAGTTACCAGCCTCAGAAACAGCAAGTTAACAGCTCCGCAGATAACAGCACCTAAATGCTTCTTCACAGAGTATATTTGGTTTGTTTAACACTTTTAAGTTACTACGCGATTCCTTATGTGTTATATATTTACAGTATATATGTAGGAAAAAAAAACATTAAATGAGAAGATGTATTTAAACTATAAAGCTCATTGAGAGGACAGATTGAATAAATTGCAACTTAACTCAGGAATGATCAAATCCCCCCAAAAAAGTTATTTTTAAAGTATACTTTAAATTTTTAAAGGCTTTTGATGAAATATCGAGAGTTTAATCACCATAATCCATCAAGTACTTTCTGGTTAATGAGTTAATGCTCTTTTTTACCGAATGCAATCAAATCCTCACAGCAATGCACTAAAAAAATCTAGTAGAAAGCCTTACCTGGGCAGTAGACGCAGGATAAACACTTTTAATACCCTTTATTACAGTAGAACCATTGAACTAGCAGGTGTATCTGTCTGAAGAATACTGATGGTTCTACACGTGCATGTCTTCTGAATGTGATATTTGCAGATCAGCCCATCATATCATCTGAATCCAGTTGTATCATCGGCGGCCGGGTCTTGTGGTGCTGGTGTAAGGTCCAGTCCCTGCCCAACGCCACGGTGGAGTGGAGGATAGAGGGAAGACCTCCTCAGTTTGCCCTCAGCGACATGGAAGAGTTCAGCGTTCTCCAGAACCACACACTGAGAGGAAAGCTTAGCATTAGCAAAGCCGTGCTTCACATCGGCGTGACCTGCAGAGCCTCCAATGATCACGGCCAGCAGAACCACACCCTGATTATTAAAGGTAAAGTAGCGATCATCTAGATATGCCCCAATGTCCCTTCACGTTTGGCATATCCCATAGAAGCAAAAAATTATGTGATTTCTGCCAAAGTCACTTTTGTCTGTTCGTGCCGTGAGCTGTCCAATGAAAACCACTTATCTCCATTTTTGTCGATTTTTAGTTTACTACATAATTTAAACAGACAAACTGTTGCTTACACTGTGCCACAATTTCTTGATGAACGGACCAATAGAAACTCTTCAAACTGACCTGAAATAAACTCTTTTTACATTGACTTCTATTGAAAGTTTACAAGGTTTTTTCTCTCTCCTGTAAAGTTGCTGTTTTTGGAGATACGTGTTTTTCATTGGACAGCGACGATATGTAGCTGTATAGGAACAGAGCTAAACACTAGTGATGGGACAATACACTTTTTTTTAGCTCCGGTCCGATTCCGATGTAAAACTGATATAAAACTGGCCATAAAAATACAAATAATTACTATTATTAGTAAAGGTTATTAATGATAAAGGTTACATAATGAGCCCTTTGAAGAATATACACAAGTGCATTTTATGTAAATGCGTTCAAAAGTCATTTATTTGACACACTTTTCTTACAAATTAAATGTTTTAAATTTTAGTAAATATTTTTTTAGAAAGTTAAATCTTAAATGTGTTAAATATTAAATGTAGTGCATTTTTTTGCACTGGTTGAGCAGGAGACTCAATTTTTTTTGACAGGTAGCTTAGTGGGTTAGCTGCGATAGCTAACGGCTAACCAGCGACGCTAACTGTATTTCTGAGCTGAATTAATCACTGTTGTTTTTTTTTTTTTTAATAGATTGATTTCTTAGTGCTGGTTAGAGGGGGTGGTATCTGTGGTTTGATATTAGATGTGGATTATGGCTGTGGTTCACTTTAGTTAGTTATTTATTACATTCACAATGCCGGAATGCAGCTGCCGGCCCGATGCTAGCTAGGCTAACATACTGCAGATCTCAGTGGAGATGGCTAAAGGCTAACTGGCGACACTAATTGTATTTCTGAACTGAATTAATCACAGTTTTTAATAACAGATGGGCGTGCGCATTCGGACACACACCCGATCTAGCATACTGCTTTTGCATACTGTTTAGTATGAAAGTACATGTTTTCGGATGCAGGCTAAGACTAAAACCAAATCAAAATGACCTGTCAAATTTGTTATTTTTGTCAACAAAACAAACATTTTATTCTATTTGAGTCTATTTTTAGTCTAACTAATTTTAGTCAAATAAAAGAATGTATCAAGTATTGTTTTATTGTTTTACTATTTTTGATTTGTGTTGTTTTTTTGAGATTATTTCCTGCTAATGTTTATTAAAATAAAAGCTTAGTTTGCAAGTTTTGTTATATTTAAGTTATGCTAAAATTAAAATGTTTTTTAAGTTGTACTCTCAGGCCTTTCAATGTTTTTAGTAAGTTCTAATGAATAATCTGTATTTTTGGCGTAAATCTGAATCTTGTTTGCTGACACTATTCTTGTTTACTTATCTTATGTTATATTTTATTTGTTACTCAGTCGTATACACTTAATTGTTTGTACTTCTGTACAGCACTTTGGTTGGCGCTGGTTTTTAAATGTACTCAAGAAATAAATTTGACTTGACTTGAAAATTAACACTGATGTCTTGCAGTAAAACACTTGTATTAACTCAGTAGCATGAGGTCAATAATCATGGGATGTGTTTCCCAAAAGCATCGTTGCAATCCTGCGTGAGGAGCGCTGTGTTTATTTATTTATTTTTTCTTTCTGTATCACTTGCCACAAATAAGACTACCCTTATAAAGGGTTTATAAATGGTTTATAATGGTTAAATGAGTGCGGAATCAAATTAGCTAATTTTTTTCAGCTCACTGTTGACATTTCTATTTATGTGTTGTTATATATTTATGAACTGCTTATTACTGTTTTTTTTTAAGTATTTGCAACCCAATTAATAACAAATTAATAAACTCATTAATAAACCATTCATAAACCCTTTATAACCATTTATGTAGCCTTTCTTCTTCTTGGGTTTACCTGCTTTGAGATCAACTGTTCTGCAGTTGGGTTCAACAACCCTCTGGGCTGGAGAGCTACTAGTCTGTAGCACTCCATCCCATTACACTTCATTCTCTAAAACATATATTTTTTTGTTTCCCGGCATGTAATGTCTTGAAAAAGCTTAATTGCTGATTAATTGCTGTTATTTAGTAATATCTCTTTTTTTTCTCCACTGTTTTTTTCTCAGCTCCTCCTCAGAACGTATCTATTACCCTGCAGCCGTCCCGGGTTCTGGAGGGTCAGTCTCTGCTCCTGTCCTGCTATAATCACGCCTTCCCCGCAGTGCTGTCCTACAGCTGGTACCGGGACGAGGGGAGCGGGACGGTCCTGCTCAGAGAGAGATCAGAGAACCTCTACCTGCAGGTTACGGGACGATACATGGGGCCGTTCCGCTGCTCGGCTATTAATCAGATCGGAGAGGGCAGATCCGACAGCACTCTGATTCAGGTAGACTGTGAGTATCTAACGTTACATTTACACTACAAACCTGATTATTATTAACCTCTTAGCAACTGCCTAGCAACACATTAGCAACCAGTTTAAATACAATAGCAAATGCCTAGCATCCACATAGGAACGACTTAGCAACCATCTGGAATACCTTAGCAACTGCCTAGCAACACATTAGCAATCTGTTTAAATATGATGGCAAATGCCTAGCAAACACTTAGAAACAGCTCAGCAACCGCTTTAGAAATGATAACAACTGTTTAGCAACCACTTAGCAACCACTTTAGAAATGATAGCAACTGCCTAACAACCACTTTGCAACCACTTTAGCAACCATCTGGAATATCTTAGCAACTGCAGACCAATGCCTTAGCAACCACTTTATAAATGATACCAACTGTTTAGCAACCACTTAGGAACACCTAAGCAACCACCTAGAATATGTTTGCAACTGCCTAGCAACCGCTTAGCAACTGCTTTAGAAATGATATCAACTGCCTAGCAACCGCTTAGCAACCACTTTAGAAATTATAGCAACCGCTTAGCAACCACTTTAGAAATTATACCAACTGCCTAGCAACCACTTTAGAAATGATAGCAACTGTCTAGCAACCACTTAGCAACACCTTAGCAACCATCTAGAATATCTTAGCAACTGCGGAGGAATGCCTTTGCAACCACTTAATAAATGATTCCAACTGCCTAGCAAACACTTAGAAACAGCTTAGCAACCAACACAGATACTATTAGCAACATCTTAGAAACCGCTTAGCGACACCTGCACAAACTTTTCCTTTCTAGTTCAATTCTGATGTTTTTCCTCAAAACAGAATTACAGTAGATGAAAGCAGTCCTTCAAAACGTGCATAAGTGGTTGCCAAGGCGAGGTATCCTTGTTAGTTTCTATGTTGCTTTGCAACCATACTATGTGCAACCATAATAAAAAAATAAAACATCTAATTTATAATGTGTCATGTGAGAGATCACTTAAAAATGATGGGTTTCTTTAATTGAAAACCTCTGGATTATAATCAAGAGGAAGATGGATGATCACAAGCTATCAAACCAAGCTGAACTGCTTGAATTTTTGCACCAGGAGTGTAAAGCATAAAGTTATCCAAAAGCAGTGTGTAAGACTGGTGGAGGAGAACATGTTGCCAAGATGCATGAAAAATTTCTTTGCATTATTTGAGGTCTGAAAGCTCTGTATTTTTTCAAAATTTCTCCAAATAAATGCTCTAAATGACAATATTTTTATTTGGAATTTGGGAGAAATGTTGTCCGTAATTTATAGAATAAAACAGCACTGTTCATTTTACTCAAAAAAAAATTCAGAGCTGTATCATTGATTTCTCGTCTCATTTCCATACTCCAGTTGCTCCAGTCATTTCTCCGAACTCCACCTGCTCTCTGGATCACGGTGTGGTTTGGTGTGAGTGTGTGGTGGAGTCGTATCCAGTGGCTACAGTGATCTGGACCGCCCCCAGCGTTGTTGAATCCAGTCAGGCTGTGAGTGTTGACCCCTACGGGCCTCTGAGGGCGACTCTTACTGGGCACGTGCGGAGTGGGCAGGCTCGCCTGATTACCTGCCACGCCACCAACCAGCACGGCCGGGTATCCCTACAGCTCCTGCTCAAAGGCCTGTCTGCTTTTCTTTACCTTCTGCACCACTGCTAATGACCAAATACACCAATAGTAGAAAATTAACCACAGTTGGAACCTGTGTTGAAAAACTAAAAATTAAAGGTAGTTTTCTTCAACCTCTATTGTCTTCAGTAGCTAGTAAAAGAAAACCCTCAGAAATACGAGATGATCAGAGAGACATTAGGGTGTCTAAGGCAACTCATGAGTTCATGGCCATGCCCACCTTGGCTCAGGACCGCCCAAAGACAGAGCTAAAGCCAGGATATAGCAGAGCCGACACTGTCTCATCAGCTAAAGAGCTTAGAGCTCTGTTTACACCAGCTAGTTTGCGTTAGCTATCTTGTGTAAGTAACTATAGGTTTAAATGGGATCTCCGGTTGATTCTGCGTTTTACAGAGACCTTAAAGAAACACTAGGGAAGCACGGTATGACAAGGCAGCACAACTCGACAGAACACCGGTCAAAGCAGGTGATGTTCACATCAGATGATATAAAGCAGACTGTGAGGCTCCGACGTGATAAAACTGAGGCATTGTTCACATTTCTTTTGGCCCTGGGACCGCTTTAACTAGCACTTAGTTCTATATCTTTATGACTAAGGCTGTGTATCTGAAAACATTTTGTCGTTCTCTGCTGCAGTGCTGTTAGCCAAGAGGCGATATGTATATATATATATATATATATATATATATATATATATATATATATATATATATATATTTGCATGTATGAATATTAATTTGCAAGAGCTAAAACCTGAAGTCTTTCTTCAGAGACAGGTAATTCAGTGATATAAAGCAGGGCTAAATAGAAACACCAGATCACATGACATTCATCCATATTAGAGACACAACTAGATATTTTAAAATGAAGGAAAAAAACGATGGAATGAGACCTTTAAGAGCATTTTGGGCATATATGCTGTGAAGTTAGCAAACTGTACAAAATTGTACAAAAACTAAGTTTAGTTTAGTTGTTATGGAAATTACAATAAAAGTCTTGGGAGCAGGAACATGCCTGAGGTAATTCCTTTATCCTTAATTTGAGATCCTTGTCATGGTGTGCACAGAATAAAGACACTTGCGGATACAGTAAAATGGGTTGTTTATTAAAATAGAAGGCAGATAAAGAGGAGCGATACAACAACAAAGTAGAGCACCAGTAAACAGAAGCCTCAGAGAATAAACCATACCATAAATGGGAAACAGTCCAGAGTTCAAACACGAGGAAGCCAGCATCACAGATAATCCAAAAGTCGAAAACGTTAAACAGTCCAGGTTATACACAGTAAATCCTCAAACAGAGGTACAGGCAGAAATCGGCATCGAAAAAACAAAGAGCAAGCTCATACAGGGAAAAACAATCGCAGAGTAGGTAAGGCTTTGTAAAGTGGTAGAAAGCAGGCAATACGTGGTGTAAGTCTAAGTGTGTTCGTGAAGCGTCCTTAAATACTCTAGGGTAATCAGTACACCGGCTTTCTGGCGGAAGCAGGTGAGGTGTCACATGAGTAGGTGTGTGTGTGATGTCAGCGTGTGGTGCGTTCTGGGTAGTGTAGTTGTCTAACTGCAAACCTCCATTGAAGCTCAGTGTGGAAGGAGCAGGAGCGCCTACAGCACCAGACGTGACGATCCTACAAAAAATGATCTCCCAATATTAAAGAAGCAATAGGCCAGTAGGCAACCAAAAAAATCAGACTTGTAGAAAATCCTCATAATAATAGCAATCATAATAACAACATATTTAAAATAAAAATACGTAAAGCATGTTGATAGATATAATAGATATAAGTAACGTAAAAAAAAGTAATTATAAAGTCTTATTAAAGGCGACCTGTCATTTTAGCACATCTGGCATTTTTAGTAGCATATTAGCATGTAGCATAGCATTGCTATGTATTATAATAGCATCTGTCTTATTTCTATTGCAGACCCTTCCGCCATGTCCTCGTCCTCCCTCGTGGCCGCAGGGTGTGGAGCTGTTGCTGTAGCGCTCCTGACTGCTGCAGTTTTCTACTGGATACGGAAAAGGTACAAGCACAACAAAAAGAAAAAGCTAACCCAGAAATGCTAATTTGACTAAAATGTAATCAAAGCTAGTAGCTATGCTGTGTTTTATTTCAAATGGGCCCTATCTTACACCATGCACACGGTGTTCGGATGCTCATTGCTATTTTACACCCCACCAACAGTCTATTTAAATACCTTCCATCTATAACGTTTAAATAGCAACAGTGTTTCTAAATATATCTACACTGATATGTGTGATGGTCTGGAAGTGAGGTGTGTTCAGGTACATTTTTGGTGTATTGCTATCTTAGCAACGGAAAACACAGGTGCACCACTGACTGATTTAAACCCTGACAGTCAAAAGTCAGACGTTCATTGATATCTTGGCAATACAGGCTTGTTACGCACACATAAATACTACATAATAGTGTACAAACCCAACTTTTACATCAGCAATAAACAGAATGAACGAGCGTAAACAAGCAGATCAGTTTCCTCTGCTGCATTGAAGCGTTGGACACATTGGTCCAGGTAGCACCATTAAAATAGCAATCCGCCAAAGTCAGAGCTCATCTGGCTCTTAAAGGGAATAATGATGTGCAAGTGACACACTGATTGGTTTATTTTACATTACGCCCAAAATTAACCATACCAATGATTAATTAAGAGAATAAGCACATGCCTTTTGCACATTTCGAGCTGCACAAGGTGTACTTTTACCGTCGTTACGATAGCAAAGACACACTGACCCCTGTAAACCTAGCCACTTTGTAAAAAAAACAGTGTGTTTGGTATCTGCGAGTGTCTGCCGTGTGTCTGGCCAGAGTGACAAACAAACAGTTTATTTAAAAAGAGGCTAGGCTTACAGGAGTAGTAAGGGACAGGCAGGGTCAGTAACATTTAGGCAGCAAATATAAACAACATACATACAGGGTGTAGTCAGGTAACAGGATCATACACAGTAAATCCAGCAGAGAAAGGGCTAAGGCAAAAGAGTATTCAAAAATTCACAATAATGTTCGGAAAGTTGATAACAAAGGCAATAAATAAATAAAACATGTTGTAGAAAAATTAGAAAATTATTAGATTCTAAATTCAATACTCGTCGATGAACTAAGAAAACAGAGAGGTATTTATACGAGACTGGACAGGTGAAAACAATTAGTAACTGGGGGAGCGTGAACAACATTGCGTCAGGGTCAGGGAAGTCTGGTGTGAGGGCATGCTGGGAATTGGAGTCTATTCCGAGTAGTTCAGAACAGACAGACTGACTAGCATCAGAATTACACTATTCAGCCACCATATTTCCTGAAAAAACAAGTTATTAAGCTGTAAAAAAAAATGATATTGTGGTGTTGTATTCACAGTTTCTGACTTAGGTAACATTAAACAAAAACTAAACTCAATGCCATTATCCAATAACTCATGATTAGTCTCTATATAATTTGCATTACCTCTTGTTTTACCACACTTATAGAGCTTTTGCGTATGTGCTTCATCATAACATGCAAACAGACCACATCACACCAATATTATGTAAATGTAACCTGCTATTAACAATAGATACAGAGTCACCATATGATAAATAACACTGCAATCATAAAAACGAATACAGTTTCGGGATAGGATTGTAATCAAAGCAAATATAGTACCAGTCAAAAGTTTGGAAACACCTTAAATTCAGTGATTAATACTAATAATTCATCAAAACTATGAAACTAAGAAAAACATATCAAATTTGCTATTTTTCCCAGTCAGCTTTATGAGGTAAAGTCACCTGGAATTCAGGCTAATTTCAGTTAACAGCTGTGCTGAACTCATCAAGAGTTAATTACTTGTTAAATTTCTTGTCTCTTAATAAAGTGTTTGAGAGCATCAGTTAAAGTAAAGTAGTGAAGAGGTAGAGTTACAGGTATACAGTGAATAGTGACTATTTGAGTAATGTTCTAATCCAGGTTATGAGAAGCAACAACTACTCAACTAAATAAAGACTTATTTATAAACAATTTAAGAAGAAATGAAGGTCAGTCAATCTAAAAAAAAGAAGAATTTCAAGAACATTAGTATCTTTAACTTCAGTCGCAATGTCACGTCTGAAGCTGTCAATCTGCCAAGCGCTCTATCAAATGCTCGGCATCACCCAGCTCCTGACTGATTGCTAATTATTTCCACCTGGTCTTCCTAGTATAAATACCCCCTTAGTTCAGCTCTTTAGTTGCTGCTTATTCTGTTACGAATACCAGAAGCCAGGTATAATAAATAACATACCTAGAATGTGGTGGATATACAAGCGAGGGTCGCTTGTACATAGATATTCAAACAACAGAAAGTAGACAAGAGAGCAATAAAAGTCGGTAACAAGTAAAGAAACAAATCAAGAGGGCTAGGCAAAAGAGTAAACGGAAGGCAGAACAAAGGGTCAAGAAACAGAAAATCAGAGAGTAGAAAGAACGCTTTGTACAGAGCTAAAAAACTAGATAATACGCAGCAACTCAAGAGCTGAACTAAGGGGGTATTTATACTAGGCAGACCAGGTGGAAATGATTAGCAATCAGTCAGTAGCTTGGTGATGCAGAGCGCTTGAGAGACATGTGACTCTTAGAATCACTGTAGTTCTGAGACTGAGGCTGCTGGGAAACTGAGTCTTTTTGCTGAGAGGCTTTAGGAGCAGGCAGATTGACAGCGTCAGGTCATCAAAAATGTTATGATGAAACTGGCTCTCATCAGGACCGCCCCAAGGAAAGGAAGACCACAATGAAACCTTAGAGCAATTTTTTCTTGGATTGTTATATGTCTAAATAAAAGATATTCATATTGAATGTCGAATCAATACAAAAACGTAATATTTAGACTTAGACTCAATACAAAAAGTCTTTGGTATTTTAGAAACTCATCTCTCAGATTCAGAAAAAGAAAAAATGGATAATATTTGGTTCATTTTCTGTATTGTAAAATGTAAACTGTGGAAAACTAGATCTCGAATAACATCGAACATTGGAGACCGAACATTAAAATACAAAAACATGACATCTGTAACTTGTAACTATCCTTTTAAATATTAAATTGTGATTTGTCTCTGTATTATATATTTTAAAAAATATGCTGTTCGTATGCTTTGATCCAATATATTGAATGTAGTAATACATTTTCTTAACAAAAAAAAGAGAAAGGAACAGAGGAAAGAGATTCCTCTGTTGTAAAGGATAAGTTTATCAGTTTTCAGCCTCAGAAACCACAAGTTAACAAACAGCTCCCCAGATAAAAGCACCCAAAATGTGTTTATATGCAATTTTTCCGTTTTGTTTTGTTGTAACAGGAGGAGGAATGGCAGTCAGGATAATGTAGGGGTGGAGGTTGTGAGGTACAGGAATAATCAAAAAAAGGCTGGTAAGTATGAAGGTCTGGAAAAAAACAAGAGAGCACTTAAAAATGACGAGTTTCTTTGATTTTACCAAATTGAAAAGCTCTGGAATATAATCAAGAGGAAGATGGATGATCACAAGCCATCAAACCACCAAACTGAACTGCTTGAATTTTTGCACCAGGAGTGTAAAGAGCATAAAGTTATCCAAAAGCAGTGTGTAAGACTGGTGGAGGAGAACATGATGCCAAGATGCATGAAAAAACTGTGATTAAAAACCACCAGGGTTATTCCACCAAATATTGATTATTTCTGAACTCTTACAACTCTTAATGAATATGAACTTGTTATTATATTGTTATTATTTGAGGTCTGAAAGCTCTGCATCTTTTTTTTTTGTTATTTCAGCCATTTCTTATTATTTTCTGCAAATAAATGCTCTAAATTACTAAATATTACTATATTTTTATTTAGGATTTAGGAGAAATGTTGTCTGTAGTTTATAGAATAAAACAACCATGTTTTATTCTATAAACCATGTTTTTACTCATTTTACTCAAACATAAACTTATAAATAGCAAAATAAATCTGTAATAAATGTGATAATAATGTTATTTAATGGAGGTTAACTTTTCCTTTCTTGTTATCTTGTTATTTTTCCCTCAGATCTCAGGACAACATAGCAGCAGGTGATTTCCAGTCTGAGCCCGTGTTTTATAGGCTGTAAGCATCCTTTCATGGTGGAAATGTAGAAGGACCCACTACCACTGGCTGTTCTAGGGGGCGGGGCCACAGGCGCACTGACCCAAGCTGAAATCTAATTGGCCCCCTGTCTTGTCACTCATCTGCCCTTTGCATGAGAATGATTATCAGATTATAGATGGAAATAGGAATAGGAATGTCCAGAGTTGATCAGCGCTGAGATTACATAAAAGACATTTTTTGTTTGTTTGATGTTTTGTACTGTCAGTGTTTGTAAAAAGGTAAAAAGTTATTTTTTATCAAATTAATAAAATGTTGGATTTTCTCACATGCGGTGTGTTTTTTATGGTTTACATTTTTTGCCAAAAATGTAAATGAAAAAATCAAGAAAAATAAGAAAAAAGGCCAAATTCAACCGCAAACAACTCTCAAAAAACTACAATTAATACAAAAATGTAACCAAGTAGTATATTAAAAATAAAATAAAACGATACATACAGGGGTTGGACAATGAAACTGAAACACCTGGTTTTAGAGCACAACAATTTATTGTGGTGACGGACAGTTCTGGTGGAAACAGGAGAGTTAAGGTGCACATTGAATTCTGCCGTGATTTGATCAGCCGTGGTTTTATGTTTTTTGATACAATCCGGGTTAGCACCCGAACATCCCTTTCAGACAGCTTCCTCTTACAGCGTCCACAGTTAATCCTGTTGGATGTGGTTGGTTCTTCTTGGTGGTATGCTGACATTACCCTGGATACCGTGGCTCTTGATGCATCACAAAGACTTGCTGTCTTGATCACAGATGCTCCAGCAAGACGTGCACCAACAATTTGTCCTCTTTTGAACTCTGGTATGTCTCCCATAATGTTGTGTGCATTGCAATATTTTGAGTAAAACTGTGCTCTTACCCTGATTATTGAACCTTCACACTCTTACTGCTCTTACTGGTGCAATAATGTGCAATTAATGAAGATTGGCCACCAGGCTGCTCCAATTTAGCCATGAAACCTCCCACACTAAAATGACGACAGGAGTTTCAGTTTCATTGTCCATCCCCTGTATATATATTTGTGTGTCACGATGCTCATTGCTATCTTACCCCCCACCCCCCAAACAGTATATTTTTACACCTTGCACCTCACACCATTAAAAAAGCGTTTTCATGCCTTTTGCGAGTTTTGAGCCATGCAAGGCATATTTTTTGTGGCCTCACGATACCAAGGACATAACAACACGCCCTAAATTCAACTGCATGACCCCCTTGACATCCTTCCAATCCCCTGTATATCTTTCTACCGAACTTCCTTCTAGTTTCAGCTCAGATTTTGGTGTTTTTGTACTAATCGGTGATGTTTCTGCTCTGATCACGCCCCGCCCCCACGTGCTCACCGGGAGCCGAACAGCACAGCTGGACGTGGTTGTAAAAGAAAGTGTGGGCTTCAGCATGTTGCATTGACTGTGCAGCACTGTTCCTGCAAGCCTCTGCACATCCCCAGTTCCAGAACGCTCCCAATACAGCAACAAAAAAAAGACCCACCTACCCGCCCGTCCCCTGTCCTCCCCCCCGACCCCCTGTCCCGTGACCCCAGGCGTGAAAGGGTCACGTGGCCGCGGGCTCCGGCGCGCCGCGGGGCATTTGTTCTGAGCGGACGGTTCTGCGTTTAAAGGATTTTGCCTCCATAGACAGAAAAGCCGGGGGATAACTTTTTGGAATTGGGCCTGGGGGGGTCCTCTGGGACGTTACGCTCACTGCAGCTCCCCACTCGTCCTCTCGCTCGCTCCCTGCGGAAACCTGCACACTTAAGACTCTTCCTTTATCCTGAAGAACTCAGGTAAGGAGCCGCCGGCCCCACGTGCCCTCCTGACCTGTGGAGCGAATTGGAATTGAACCCACGTTTACAGTATGGCCAATTGAGCTTAGCTGACCATAAGTTTTGGCACTCCGTGTTTAATGGATAGATGGACTCAGTTTGCTGGAATTGTTGCTTTTCTAAGTGTGTGAATTCTCTACAGTTTATATTTCTATAAACGTCTGTTGTGGTTGAGCAAAAAAAAAAAAAGTTTTTGTTTCAAAAATCCATTAAACTTCCAAATTGGCAAAATGCAGTTTTATTTAAGCAAATTTTGCATTTAAATGGTATACAGTACTTAAATATTTAAATACATTGCAACCTTGTATATAATACCCTAAGTTTCATTGGAATTCTATGTGAAGAGTATTTTTATTGGTTCATTCATCATTATATTTTAACTCATGTTAAAAAACAACTTCCAGATCTACAGTATGGCCGATGGAGCTTAGCTGACCATATGTGTATGTACTGGGTTTGCTGGAATTGTATATTTATATATATATATATATATATAAATGGTTATTATATGTTATGGTTGAGCAAAAAAGTCCTGGTTCCAAAAATTCACCATTTTATTTAAACATATTACTCAAAAAAACTTCTAAAGTTTCAATGGAAGTCTATGTAAAAATATTGTGTTCCAGGACAATTCAGTTTAGAGCATTTTTGTTTCTATTCATTCAACATTATATGTTGAAGATCAACAACCTTGTATCTCCATAAGGACAAGGTTACAGCAGAATGTAAAAAAAAAAGTTTATTTCAATGGAAGTTTATGTAAAAAAAGATGTAATTCCAAATCAATTAAATTTACAGCAGTTCTATTGGTCTAATTATTAACTTTTATAAACAACTACCAGGTTTACAGTATGGCCGATGGAGCTTAGTTGACCAAATGGACTCGGTTTGCTGGAATTGTTCCTTTTCTAAGTGAGCAAATCCTCTACAGTTTAAATTTCTATTGTTGTGGTTGAGCAAAAAAAAGTCCTGGTTCCAAAAATGCAGTTTTAATGTCTATGTAAAAAAAAGTTAAATTCAGAGCATTTCTATTGGCCCATTTATCATATTTTGAATCAAACTTAAACAAGTCAATACATTCTATTGGTTAAACATTTAAATATATCTTTGCTGTCATGCAACAACCTTGTATCCCCAAAATGGCAATGTTACAGCAGAAAGTAAAAAAAAAATCCTTTTAGAGTTTCAATGAGGAACTAATTAAAAATCTTATTAGGAAATCTAAAAAAAAGGGTAAATCAATAATCAGAATTTGTTTCTTATATGGTTGCTATGGTATCTGGTGGTTGCTAGGGTGTTGCTAAGTGGTTGCAAGGTGTTGCTAAGGTGTAGGTGGTTGCTAAGGTGTTGATAGGTGGTTGCTAGGTAAAAAATGCATTTGCATAAACCAGATTTGATTATGTTTGCATGAAAAAACACTGAAATTAAGGTGTTTTAAAGTGTTTAAAATCTGGACCAGACAGGATATGGTCTGGTCAATTCCATTTTTTTGCTGTAGACTGAAAATATTTGTGTTTGATATTAAAATATTTATATAAGCTGAAAGATCAATGTTTCAGCATTTATTTCCACCCACCCATTTTTCTTATTAGCAAAAGAACTGGAACATGTAAGTGTCAGGTTTGTTTTCCTGACCAGGAGTGTTTTGAGACATTAATTAGTCAAACAATAAACAGCGTTGAGTTTCAGATTTGGGTTTTATCTGTGCAGACTGTGCTGACTGAAAACCAGAGAGCTGTCTATGGGTAAAAAACAAGCAACTGTAAAGCTGAGAGATGGAACAAATATTGGCCATAGACAGAACAGCCATTTGTAATGCTCTGAAGAAGAAAGTCGTCACTGGTGTACTAAGTAAAAGATGTTGAACAGGTGGTAGATCAAGGAAAACCACAGCAGTTGAAGACAGAAACATTGCTAGAAATATCCATTTGTCTGACATTAATCTTTTATTATACCACTGTTAGTTCCGACACTGCATTGTAATTGGCTGAGAGGCGCTTTATGAGTGACATTATCAGCCGGTAATGCACCGAAACCAAAGCTCTCTATGTATTACTCTGCCACATACAAGTAACCTAGCAACGATGCAGCGCTTACAAACCAAATACAAATCAAATGCGATGTCATTATTCACCACTGGGAGCCGCTGGATACCATAGAGGCACAGTGCAGAAACGCCATGTCTCTAATAGGCGGCGCAGACAAAGACACGTCCCCACAAATAAATAAATAAGCCCAGTGACTCAAAAATACACATTATTACACACATTATCAGCCACCAGTATCAGGTTAAAAGTTGTTATTATTAAAGTAAAAGCTGAAGTGTATATATTTTCCAGTTAATATGGGGTATTTTAAGCTGGATGTAAAATAGGGGACTCTTGTAATTCCGCAGGTTCTTTTAAAGTCGAACGAGCGCTGAACTTAATCTTAATCTATAAAAATTTCTCTCCTTAAAACCATTTATTTGGATGAATAAATCGCTTCCGCTTATTTACAGTAAGATTAGATTTCCACAATTTTGACTGAAATGGCCAAAAATAGTTATAGCAGGAACCTCGAGTGTATTACTGCGATTATACTACAGTTCCATTACCGCTGTTGATTGAAAGATTTTGAGTTAAAGAAGATAAGAAAATACGATTAGTTTGGTTATAAAAACTTAAAACCGTTCCATTGCTGCTCTGTTTGTAGCCGCGCTGTAAGCTCTGCATTGTTGCTAGGTTAGCGTGGTGGCCTCATGTAATATTGGCACTGCTGTGATGATCTACAGTACTCGGCCTGTGGCCTCGTGTCTACAACCACAGCACAGCAGTGCCAATATTACACATTTAATGAACCTCGAGTGTATTGTTGCTAAAATATCAAACCCAAATGTTTTCAGTCTACAGCAGAAATAATGGATTTGGCCTCAACTTTTCCTATAGTTTTTGAAGGCGCTGTATGTTATATTATATAGTTTCTTACTATTTATAAGTTTCATTAAAGGCTAATAACTAAAAATGGTAAAAAATGAATTGTTACAATGTGACCTGATCTTCTCCTCTCGTGCTGATTGCAGTGTGTTGAGCAGCGTCAGTCAGGATGTACAGCTTTATGGGAGGGGGTCTGTTCTGCGCCATCGTGGGGAACATCCTGCTGGTGGTCTCCACAGCCACGGACTACTGGATGCAGTACCGCCTGTCTGGCAGCTTCGCTCACCAGGGCCTGTGGCGCTACTGCATGTCCGGAAAGTGCTACATGCAGACAGATAGCATCGGTGAGTTACAGGCTGACAGATAGCATTGGTAAGTTACAGGCTGACAGATAGCATTGGTAAGTTACAGCCTAACAGATAGCATCTGTAAGTTACAGGCTGACAGATAGCATCGGTAAGTTACAGCCTAACAGATAGCATCGGTAAGTTACAGCCTAACAGATAGCATCGGTAAGTTACAGCCTAACAGATAGCATCGGTAAGTTACAGGCTGACAGATAGCATCGGTAAGTTACAGCCTAGCAGATAGCATCGGTAAGTTACAGGCTGACAGATAGCATCGGTAAGTTACAGCCTAACAGATAGCATCGGTAAGTTACAGGCTGACAGATAGCATCGGTAAGTTACAGCCTAACAGATAGCATCAGTAAGTTACAGCCTAACAGATAGCATCGGTAAGTTACAGGCTGACAGATAGCATCGGTAAGTTACAGCCTAACAGATAGCATTGGTAAGTTACAGCCTAACAGATAGCATCAGTAAGTTACAGCCTAACAGATAGCATCGGTAAGTTAACAGAAGCTAACAGAAAGCATCGGTAAGTTACAGGATAACAGATAGCATTGGTAAGTTACAGGCTACAGATAGCATCGCTAAGTTACAGGCTACAGATAGCATCGGTAAGTTACAGGATAACAGATAGCATCGGTAAGTTACAGGTTAACAGATAGCATCGGTAAGTTACAGGCTAACAGATAGTATTGGTAAGTTACAGGCTACAGATAGCATCGGTAAGTTACAGGCTACAGATAGCATCGCTAAGTTACAGGCTACAGATAGCATCGGTAAGTTACAGGATAACAGATAGCATTGGTAAGTTACAGGTTAACAGATAGCATCGGTAAGTTACAGGCTAACAGATAGCATCTGTAAGTTACAGGCTGACAGATAGCATCGGTAAGTTACAGGCTAACAGATAGCATCGGTAAGTTACAGGCTGACAGATAGCATTGGTAAGTTACAGCATAACAGATAGCATCAGTAAGTTACAGCCTAACAGATAGCATCGGTAAGTTAACAGAAGCTAACAGAAAGCATCGGTAAGTTACAGGATAACAGATAGCATTGGTAAGTTACAGGCTACAGATAGCATCGGTAAGTTACAGGCTACAGATAGCATCGCTAAGTTACAGGCTACATATAGCATCGGTAAGTTACAGGATAACAGATAGCATCGGTAAGTTACAGGTTAACAGATAGCATCGGTAAGTTACAGGTTAACAGATAGCATCGGTAAGTTACAGGCTGACAGATAGCATCGGTAAGTTACAGGCTAACAGATAGCAGCGTTAAGTTACAGGCTAACAGATAGCATCAGTAAGTTACAGGCTAACAGATAGCATCGGTAAGTTACAGGCTAACAGATAGCATTGGTAAGTTACAGGCTAACAGATAGCATCGGTAAGTTACAGGCTAACAGATAGCAGCGGTAAGTTACAGGCTAACAGAGTTTACAGCTCAGCTTTGTTTACACTGTAAAAAACATTTCCTATAAATTTTACATTACGTTTACAGCAAAAATGTTGCCAATAAAGGATTGTAATATTAAAGTAATTCACTGTGAAGAAATATAATAGCAAATTACTGTAAGCTAAGAATAGTAATATACTGTTAACAAATGACAGAATATTACAGCTTTTCTGGGGTAAATGTAAGTATTATAATTATACTTTACAATAACCATATGTACTTTAAACGTAAGAGATCTTTAGTATTGTTAAATACTGTATATCTAGCCACACTGTATACTGGTAGGCAAGATCAACACTGAGGGTGAGTTAAAGGTGAAGGGACACGCCCATAAAGCATCTATAGAGTGTCAGAGACCAAAAGGAAATATGCATTTTTGGGGTAACATACTAAAAAATGACCACGTGAAAAAATTCCACAATTCAAGCAATTCAATTATTTTGGACTGCTTGTCCTTAGCAGTTTGTTTGCAGGCTTTCTTGTGCATCAGCTTCAGAAGATGCTTTCTTCAAAGAAGGTATTGTCTGAACACTGCAGGCTGACACTTCCACTTCTTCAGCCTCTGCAGCAATGCCGGTAGCGCTCATGCATCTATTAGTTTAAGTCAACCTCTAGATATTACGCTGAACACGTGGTCTTATCTTCTTTGCTCAGCCCTTTGGAGGTCTGTTCTAGTTGGAATCCATTCAAGAAAAGTGTTGTATGACCTTGGGCATTGTGCTGTATCTCAGTTTTAGGGTGATAGCAAAGTTGACTCATAGTCTAGGTCATCTTTGTAGAGAGAGCAACAATTCTCTTTCTCATATCCTGAGAGAGTTCTTGCCATGAGGTGCCATGCTAAATATCCAGTGGCCAGAAAATTTAATTGAACCCAAAAAATCCAATTTAACAACCCTACAGTTTGGCTACAGTAAGCTGGTGTCCATTGTGGTTGCTATGCTGTTTATGAGTGGTTGCTAGGTGGTTGCTACTGTGTTGTTGTGGTATCCATGTTGGTTGCTATGCTGTTACTAAGGTGTTGCTAAGTGGTTGCAAGGTGTTTGCTAAGGTATTGGCTACAGTATCCGTGGCGGCTGCTATGTTGTTGCTTGGTGGTTGCTAAGGTGTCATGGTGTTTCTAAATTGTTGCTAAGGTATTCCTAGGTGGTTGCTAAGGTGTTGCTAAGTGGTTGCAAGGTGTTTGCTATGGTATTGGCTACAGTATCCATGGTGGTTGCTATGGTGTCCGCAGTGGTTGCTAAGGTGTTATGGTGTTTCTAAGTTGTTGCTAGGTGGTTGCTAAGGTATTCCTAGGTGGTTGCTAAGGTGTGGCTATGTTGTTTCTAAGTGGTTGCTATGGTGTCCGCAGTGGTTGCTACGGTGTTGCTAGGTGGTTGCTAAAATGTCGATATGGTATCCATGGTGGTTGGTAAGGTGTTGCTGTGGTATCCATGTTGGTTGCTATGCTGTTACTAAGGTGTTGTTAGGTGGTTGCCAAGGTGTTGCTACGCTATCCGTGTTGGTTGCTATGCTGTTACTAAGGTGTTGCTAGATGACTGCTATGGTGTTGCTAAGTGGTTGCAAGGTGTTTGCTAAGGTATTGGCTACAGTATCTATGGTGATTGCTATGTTGTGGCTTGGTGGTTGCGAAGCTGTTGTTATGGTGTTTCTAAGTTGTTGCTAGGTGGTTGCTAAGGTATTCCTAGGTGGTTGATAAGGTTTTGCAATGCTGTTTCTAAGTGTTTGCTATGGTGTACGTGGTGGTTGCTATGGTGTTGCTAGGTGGTTGCTAAAGTGTTGCTGTGGTATCCGTGTTGGTTGCTATGTTGTTACTAAGGTGTTGCTAAGTGATTGCAAGGTGTTTGCTAAGGTATTGGTCACAGTATCCATGGTGGTTGCTATATTGTTGTTGCTTGGTGGTTGCTAAGGTATTCCTAGGTGGTTGCTAAGGTGTGGCTATGTTGTTTCTAAGTGGTTGCTGTGGTGTCTGCGGTGGTTGGTACGGTGTTGCTAGGTGGTTGCTAAAGTGGTGATATGGAATCCATGGTGGTTGCTAAGGTGTTGCTGTGGTGTTGCCCAGTGGTTTCTAGGTGGTTGGTAAGGTGTTGCTAGGTGGTTGCTAAGTAACGTATTTGCATGAATCCAATTATAATGTGTTTGCATGAAAAATAACACTAACTTGGGCACAATTTGGCCATTAATGTGTTATACTATAAGTTACACATTGACTACTTTACATTGTATCAAAGTCTTATATATTCAGTGCTCTCCCATGAAAATATATATAATAATATAATATGTATAAAAATGTTAGTTTGTATTACTATTTCTTTACTTTATCAGAATTAAAACAGAGTTCTAGACTACTAATGTCCTTTATCTTATTTTTCTCTATTGCTGCAGCGTACTGGAATGCCACCAGGGCCTTCATGATTCTGTCGGCGATGTCGTGTTTCGCAGGAATCATCGCCGGGATACTCTCCTTTGCTCACTTCTCCGCTTTCGAGAGGTTCAACCGTTCCTTTGCCGCAGGGATCATGTTCTTCGTTTCAAGTGAGTTCCCTATCTATACAGCTCTGGAAAAAAATGAGAGACCACTTAAAATGATGAGTTTCTTTGATTTTGCCAAATTGAATATCTCTGGAATATAATCAAGTGGAAGATGGATGATCACAAACCATCAAACCACCAAACTGAACTGCTTGAATTTTTGCACCAGGACTGTAAAGCATAAAGTTATCCAAAAGCAGTGTGTAAGACTGGTGGAGGAGAACATGATGCCAAGATGCATGAAAAAACTGTGATTGATAAACAGGGTTATTCTACCAAATATTGATTTCTGAACTCTTAAAACTTTATAAAAATGAACTTGTTTCCTTGCATTATTTGAGGAAATATTTGCATCTTTTTTTTGTTATTTCAGTCTTTTCTTTCTTTCTTTTTTCTGCAAATAAATAAATGTTTTTTCTGCAAAAAAAAAAAAAAAAGATTATTATACAACTTACGCTGAATCTAGATAAGCATCTCCTATTGTTATAATCATTTTAATACAGCATTTTTAGGTCAAAAAAAGTTGTTTAAGCCCTTTAAACCTTACTTCCTCGTGTACACTGGTTTAATCACAGTTATTGAATAATTCATATTGGAAATTGTAATCCTAACCTAATTATAGTAGGTTTTGTAATTCATAGTGGATATAATACCTTATAGTACACATTATAACGTCACAGTAGATGCAAAATAATGGCAGCTTTTGGCAGCTACTCAGTTTCCTCTTGTGTCAGCATTGGACACATCCAGGTACAGGAGTTGGACAATGAAACTGAAACACCATGCATTTTAGTGTGGGAGGTTTCATCATGGCTAAATTGGAGCAGCCTGGTGTTCAATCTTCATTAATTGCACATTGCACCAGTAAGAGCAGTAAGAGTGTGAAGGTTCAATTATCAGGGTAAGAGCACAGTTTTACTCTAAATATTGCAATGCACACAACATTATGAGTGACATACCAGAGTTCAAAAGAGGACAAATTGTTGGTGCACGTCTTGCTGGAGCATCTGTGACCAAGACAGCAAGTCTTTGTGATGCATCAAGAGCCACGGTATCCAGGGTAACGTCAGCATACCACCAAGAAGGACCAACCACATCCAACAGGATTAACTGTGGATGCGTTAAAGATTGTTCGGGTGTATCCAAAAAACATATATATATATATATATTTGTAAATAATTTAAAGCTGATGTTTCTTAAAAAGAACTCAAACACTGAAATGCATCCAGTAATATGCTTACAAATCCATAGTAGATTCTGAATCATCTGAAGTAGATAGTGAATAACAGAAATCTGATGCATGTACTGAATCTGTGCAGCTCTCTTTGTTCTGCTTGCGATGGCGATCTACACCGGGGTGACAGTGAACTTCCTGGGAAAGCGTTTCGGAGACTGGCGTTTCTCCTGGTCCTACATACTGGGCTGGGTGGCTCTGCTCATGACTTTCTTTGCAGGTGGGTAAATGCTGTATATAGTTTATACTGAGGTAATCTGAATTTCCTCACGGCTGTGCTGCAGTATTAGGACTGTGGTAAGGCACTGGCTGTCAGAGAGCATTCTGGGATCAGAGGTTTAGGGGCGCTGAGCACCCAGCTAACCCAGCAACACCACCAGCGATGTCAGTAACGCGTTACTCTAATCTGACCCTTTTTTTAGTAACGAGTAATCTAACGCGTTACTATTTCCAATCCAGTAATCAGATTAAAGTTACTTATCCAAGTCACTGTGCGTTACTCTCTCTCTCTCTCCACCTCACTCACACACTCACACACCGCTCCCTTCTCCATCACCTTTACATTTCTCCTGTCTCTCTCTCTGTCTCTCTCTCTCTCTCTCTCTCGCGCTCGGCGTGTCTTTAGTTTTCGCCCGTTCTCGTTTTTCCGCCAGTTCTCGGGCTCCCTATCTCTTTATAAAGGCGTTTTTTTTTTTTCCCGGCTGTGTCCCAATTCACTAGCCGGGGCAGCGGTCTGCACAGATCTGATTGGCCGAGGAGAGCGTTTGAAGATTTTACACCACACGTGATTGTTCTGTGAGTTTACTGTGCCACAGAGCGCGAATACTGTAAAGATCAGAAAAGTTCCGCTGCTTTAAATAAACACTGTCAGAATTAAATCCTTCTCAGTAGTTTACTGGTTTGGGTCCGGATTGGACAACGTCTGGGTCCGGACCCGGACCGCAGTCTGCAAATATGTGATCCCTGGTCTAGACCATATACACGGTTCTGTTTTATAAAACCACTCCTTGCTGCCCTGCAGAGAACAACAAGTTCAATGTTCAGTTTTACAGTGTTAAATATGTCAGGTCAGGAAAGACTTTCTTTATTTTATATATTTTTTATAAAAACAAGTATTTATGTTAAGTGAAATTTAAGAAAGACCATATTTTATTTTTAATTTAAAAAAATCTTTATGTTAAGTTAATTCAAGAGAAATGGTCTTTTATTTTTATTTTTTTTTAAATCAGGAAATAGTTCAACTTTAAATGTCTAGAGATACATTGTTGCTGTTAAAAATGCATTTTCCAATAAAAGGGAGTTTTGGCAAAACTGGTTATAATGTTTATGTTAAGGCGGCGGGAGGTGGTGTCTGCAGCTGCTGAAAGCAACTAATAAAGTAACTTGTAAAGTAACTTAGTTACTTTTAAAATCAAGTAATCCATAAAGTAACTAAGTTACTTTTTAAAGGAGTAATCAGTAATCAGTAATCGAATTACTTTTTCAAAATTAACTATACCATCACTGATCACCACCCCTTTAAAAAAATCAAAAACTGTACATGAATTTAAAGGATTATATCAGAAGAAATAGAATCATTTACATTCAAACTAGACACACAAACTATTACATAAAAATGTTTCATTGAGGTTTTTTAGTGATAAACCAACACAACATAGCACATACCATATTTTTTTCACTATGAGGTGCACCGGATTATAAGGCACATTATGCGATACTAGTAAGGAACAGTGGTGTCGAAACAAATTTCTCTCCTGAAAACTGTTTATTTGGGTGAATAAAGCGCCTCTGTTTATTAACAGTAAGCTTAGATTTACATATTTCCACTAAGGTTGGGTGCAGCAGCGCTAGCATTAGCAGCTAATAGCTAGCAGTAGCCGTTGTAAGTGGCTAATGCCGCCTGACAGTGCTACATTCAGGAACTCTAAGTGTGCCGGAGATTAACATCCAGCACTCGTTTGACCTTAAAAAAGAAAATGCTATTATAAGAGTTACAAGACATTTTTACACTAATAACAGTCTTTGCCATGTCATATGTTATTTTATAACATGTGTAATGATGCCCTGCTAAGTGCAGTTCAGCTACTGACCTAGTCTTAGAGTCTCTGTAAAATGCAAAATCCACCGGAGATCCTATTTAAACCTATAGATACTTACACACAGAGATAGCTGTGAGTTATGGGTAAAGCATAGAACACTGATGTGTTATTCGCACAAATAACACAGTAATGAAGTGCCATGCTGTTCCTAGCGCTGTGGGCAAGACCATGAATTCACAGGTTGACGAAGACACGGTGCTTTTTTCGTTTTTCTAAATATTTTCTGAAGGTTGAGGAAGAGTTTTATGTGCAGCGTCATAAACAGCTCAGAGAGGCGTCTAGTGATTAACAAGGAACAAGAAAAAATGGATAGTGAGACTTTAATAGTTCTTTTTTCTGTTTTTGTTTTTCTTTTTTGCAGGTATATTTTACATGTGCGCCTACAGGATGCATGAGTGCAGGCGAGTGGCCGGCCCGCGCTAGAGCGAGAAAAACAAAAACGACTCAATATGGAACAGAAACTCAGATGAGAAGAATTCAGATCAGGATGTGTCTGCAGATGGTGGACCTGTTCACAGCTAAACCTGCGCTACAATCAGTGATATCAGGCCTGAGTTCTGTGGCTCTTCCCTCAGTAATAAAGACACGACTCCTGACTTACCCCTCTGAAATCAATACCAATTACATCACGTCACCAAACGGCAGCATTACTGAGGGAAATTCTGCGCAAAGACGTGAAAAAAATTATAAACACAAAACTACTACATATTATGTTCATGCTACATTTTCAAATAAAATTTCAGACCATTAAAACACTGTTTATTGTTTTTGTATGTTCGTGCATTTTGTAATTCTCTATGCTCCATGATATGCTGCACTAGGGGGGCACTAGGGGGTCTGAAGGAGAGGTTTATATGGTGCATGGTTATTAAAAACATTAAAGGTACATTCTGTAGGAACTGAGAGCAAGTGTGTGAAAGGGCTACAGCAATCCAATTAAAAAAAAAAAAAATCACAGAGAGTAGTCTGCCCCGCCCACCCCTCCCCCAGACGCGAAGCTACCTCGGATTGCCAAATTCAGCAGGCTGAATCTACACAATCTACACAAAGAACGAGCAGCAGGAGGAGACAGAGGACAAAACGAACACAAAACTCCAGGAAGCAGTGAACACTTAACCCTTGTGTGGTGTTCATATTTTTGTTACTCGTTTACTTTGTTACTTGTATTTAATTCAGCAAAATGAAGCAATTCTACATTAAAATGCTTTACACATGCTTGCTTCACCTAAATTGCAAGCAATATAAACAGCTTACATGGTTAATATTTGCCTTTTACCTTTCTTATGTTACATTTCTTTTAAAAAGTGCTACTCTTTTTTTATTAGTTTTTTAATAAAATGTAAAAGAAAATGAATTAAACTCAAGATATGAGTAGAAAATTTGTTTAGTTTCAAATTTACAAATGAAGCAATGTTTATTAGCCCTTGGCCAAACATACTGTATGTAATATAAATGTGTGGGGGGGGGGGGGGGGGGGGGGTGTACAGTGTGTGTTTATCGAAAATGTGTTTTGATATATGTTTTTCACAAAAAATGAGCCAATGACAATGAGTTTGAGTTAGAAAAAATATTTTTTTAGTATCATTTGATGAAAAATGAAAACGGGTCCCACAGAACCGAACACCACACAAGGGTTAAAATATGAAGTACTGCTGAATCTCTGCTGACAAGAGCTGCCAGTGCTTTCACTCAACATGTTTCCTTAAAGGTCACCTTCCGTCGTTTTTTCTTTCATTTTAAAATGTCTAGTTGTGGTCTCTAGTATGAATGAATGACATGTGAGCCGTTTTTGTAAAAAAAAAAAGTGCTCAGGTGTCTCTGTATAGCTCTTTTTTAATGGACTGTTTTAGGGGTGTGTCCAAAATGACCGGATTCCAGCTTTGCTCATGAATATTCATACATGCAAACAGCATGCAAATATCTCTCCTCTGATTGGCTAGGAGCACTGCGACGCCCCTCCGCCGCTCTGCCGCTCACTGCCTCCCACCTCCTAACTGATGAGCGGTGATGTTGCGTCGCTTCAGCTCCGCCTCTGGGAGTTTCTCGAGCCAAGGTGGGCTGGTCTGTGAGTTTCTGCCTACGTAGGCAGAAAGATAATTCAAAATTCACCCGTTTTTCGGAGGGGGGGAGGGGGGATTTCTTTGCTTAGCTCCTGCAGACAATGGGGGCTGCAAAACAGTTTAATGTGCAGGTGTACACATTCAACTCGGAGAGACCTACTGTATTCCACAAAAAACAAGAAAAATCGGATTTTCGCGGAAGGTGAGCTTTAATATCTGATGATACATCCTGATCATTTTATCATTTACTACTGAAAATAATATTTCAGTAATCAAGTTCAAATTGTGAAACATATTATATGGATGTATTAAACACACAGAGTGATCTATTGTGAAGTGTTTATTTCTTTTACTGTTGAGGATTTTGGCTTACAGACAATGAAAACCCAAAAATTAGTGTCTCAGAAAATTAGAATAACCAATTTTTCTACTTTTGGCAGTCCTGCTGAAAAGTCCTGCTGGAAAATGGATCTCAGAACTGTGTCTGTTGTCAACGTGACACACAAGAACATTACCACACTTTAAAATAGATGCAAAATATTATAATTGTTTCTTCTGAGAAGAAAAATCACACATAGGTTGCATTGTTTAATTATTTATTTCTTAAAATTTGTCAAACCATTAGCATTTTTGAAAAAAAAAAAAAACATTATAAACTATTGGTGGGGTTCATATTAGATTTTAAGATGGTAGTTTGACCTTCAGTTTGCATTTTTTTCCAGTATTTCCAGATGCTTAAAAGGCAAAGCTCCCATCGATGTGGAGATCTGTGCAAGCGCAGTTACCAGAATAAACCTAAATATCACCTTTTGGGAAAGAACTTGAGCCAAACGATACAAACTATTGAAGAGTTTATATCAGATTTTTATCAGAGATTAAAAATAAGATTTTTAAATGGTACTTTGACCTTCAGTTTTTAGTATGTTGGTATAGACTAGCCTATAACGACTTTGGTACATCTCATCTGCGAATGTTTAGATGATGCTAAAAGGGGAAAGCTCCCATTGATGTGGAGATCTGTACAAGCGCAGTTACCAAAATAAACATTAATATCACCTTTTGGGAAAGAACTTGAGTGAAAAGGTATAAACTATTGATAACGATTATATCAGATTTTGCAATGTTGAATGTTTAGATGCTGATAAAAGGGGAAAGAGTAAAATACAGGCTAAACACAGTGTGTGTTAAGCTGGATAGTTTAAATAGTAATAAAACACAGTAAAGCACAGGCTAAACACAGTGTGTGTTAAGCTGGATAGTTTAAATAGTAATAAAACACAGTAAAGCACAGGCTAAACACAGTGTGTGTTAAGCTGAATCGTTTAAATAGCAATAAAACACAGTAAAACTCAGGCTAAACACAGCGTGTGTTAAGCTGAATCGTTTAAATAGCAATAAAACACAGTAAAACTCAGGCTAAACAATGTGTGTGTTAAGCTGGATAGTTTAAATCAGTGTTTCTCAACCAGGGTGCCGCGGCACCCTGGGGTGTCGTCTGGCTTCATCGGGGGTGCCATCAAAATATTGCGCCTCACGTGCATATTTCCTTTCCAGAGTCAGCTCTTGTCGGGTTGTGTCCCAATTCACAGGCAGCACTAATCGCGCTAAATGTGACGCGCTATTTTATTTCATATTCCGCCAGCAACACCCCCCGTTCTCACCTTAAGTACTGCGCCAGCACCCCCCCCCGTTCTCACCTGAAGTACTGCGCCAGCCCCCCCCCCCGTTCTCACCTGAAGTACTGCGCCAGCCCCCCCCCCCGTTCTCACCTGAAGTACTGCGACAGCCCCCCCCCGTTCTCACCTGAAGTACTGCGCCAGCACCCCCCCCCCGTTCTCACCTGAAGTACTGCGCCAGCACCCCCCCCCCGTTCTCACCTTAAGTACTGCGACAGCCCCCCCCCCCCGTTCTCACCTGAAGTACTGCGACAGCCCCCCCCCCGTTCTCACCTTAAGTACTGCGACAGCCCCCCCCCCGTTCTCACCTGAAGTACTGCGACAGCCCCCCCCCCCGTTCTCACCTGAAGTACTGCGACAGCCCCCCCCCCCGTTCTCACCTGAAGTACTGCGCCAGCCCCCCCCCCGTTCTCACCTGAAGTACTGCGCCAGCACCCCCCCCCCGTTCTCACCTTAAGTACTGCGACAGCCCCCCCCCCGTTCTCACCTGAAGTACTGCGACAGCCCCCCCCCCCGTTCTCACCTGAAGTACTGCGACAGCCCCCCCCCCCCGTTCTCACCTGAAGTACTGCGCCAGCCCCCCCCCCCGTTCTCACCTGAAGTACTGCGCCAGCCCCCCCCCCGTTCTCACCTGAAGTACTGCGCCAGCACCCCCCCCCGTTCTCACCTGAAGTACTGCGACAGCCCCCCCCCCGTTCTCACCTGAAGTACTGCGCCAGCCCCCCCCCCCGTTCTCACCTTAAGTACTGCGACAGCCCCCCCCCCGTTCTCACCTGAAGTACTGCGACAGCCCCCCCCCCCGTTCTCACCTGAAGTACTGCGACAGCCCCCCCCCCCGTTCTCACCTGAAGTACTGCGCCAGCCCCCCCCCCGTTCTCACCTGAAGTACTGCGCCAGCACCCCCCCCCCCGTTCTCACCTTAAGTACTGCGACAGCCCCCCCCCCGTTCTCACCTGAAGTACTGCGACAGCCCCCCCCCCCGTTCTCACCTGAAGTACTGCGACAGCCCCCCCCCCCCGTTCTCACCTGAATTACTGCGCCAGCCCCCCCCCCCGTTCTCACCTGAAGTACTGCGCCAGCCCCCCCCCCGTTCTCACCTGAAGTACTGCGCCAGCACCCCCCCCCCGTTCTCACCTTAAGTACTGCGACAGCCCCCCCCCCGTTCGCACCTGAAGTACTGCGACAGCCCCCCCCCCGTTCTCACCTGAAGTACTGCGACAGCCCCCCCCCCCCGTTCTCACCTGAAGTACTGCGCCAGCACCCCCCCCCCGTTCTCACCTTAAGTACTGCGACAGCCCCCCCCCGTTCTCACAGTGTGTGTTAAGCTGAATCATTTAAATAGTAATAAAACACAGTAAAACACAGGCTAAACACAGAGTGTGTTAAGCTGAATCATTTAAATAGTAATAAAACAGAGTAAAGCACAGGCTACACACAGTGTGTGCTAAGATGGATAGTTTAAATAGTAATAAAACAGAGTAAAACACAGGCTAAACACAGTGTATGTTAAGCTGGATAGTTTAAACAGTAATAAAACACAGTAAAACACAGGCTAAACAGTGTGTGTTAAGCTGGACAATTTAAATAGTAATAAAACACAGTAAAACACAGGCTAAACACTGTGTGTGTTAAGCTGGATAGTTTAAATAGTAATAATAGTAATAAAACAGAGTAAAGCACAGGCTAAACACAGTGTGTGTTAAGCTGAATCGTTTAAATAGCAATAAAACACAGTAAAACACAGGCTAAACACAGTGTGTGTTAAGCTGAATCATTTAAATAGTAATAAAACAGAGTAAAGCACAGACTAAACACAGTGTGTGCTAAGATGGATAGTTTAAATAGTAATAAAACAGAGTAAAGCACAGGCTAAACAGTGTGTGTTAAGCTGGACAATTTAAATAATAATAAAACACAGTAAAACACAGGCTAAACACAGAGTGTGTTAAGCTGGATAGTTTAAATAGTAATAAAACACAGGCTAAACACAGTGTGTTTTAAGCTGGATGGTTTAAATAGTACTAAAACAGAGTAAAGCACATGCTAAACACAGTGTGTGTTACGCTGGATAGTTAAACAGTAATAAAACACAGTAAAACACAGGCTAAACACAGCATGTGTTAAGCTGAATCATTTAAATTGTAATAAAACACAGTAAAGCACAGGCTAAACACAGTGTGTGTTAAGCTGGATAGTTTAAACAGTAATAAAGCACAGGCTAAACACAGTGTGTGTTAAGCTGGATAGTTTAAACCGTAATAAAGCACAGGCTAAACACAGTGTGTGTGTTAAGCTGGATAGTTTAAACCGTAATAAAACACAGACTAAACACAGTGTGTGTTAAGCTGAATCATTTAAATTGTAATAAAACACAGACTAAACACAGTGTGTGTTAAGCTGAATCATTTAAATTGTAATAAAACACAGACTAAACACAGTGTGTGTTAAGCTGAATCATTTAAATTGTAATAAAACACAGTAAAGCACAGGGTAAACACAGTGTGTGTTAAGCTGGATAGTTTAAACAGTAATAAAACACAGTAAAACACAGGCTAATCACAGTGTGTGTTAAGCTGAATCGTTTAAATAGTAATAAAACAGAGTAAAGCACAGGCTAAACACAGAGTGTGTTAAGATGGTTAGTTTAAATAGTAATGAAACGCAGTATCAGTACTGTGATATACGGTGTGGTTTGGTGTGAGAGAAACAGAAGTGTAGCACAGGCTGTTCTCTCACTACTCTAGATTTTTAAGGAAGGAAGCTGTGCAGCCCACCCAGATATCAGAGCTGTGCCCAGTATAAACACAGTGTAAAGACTGCAGAGACTAATACAGCCTCAGCCATCAAAGGTAAGAGTTATTTAATAATAATAATAATAATAATAATAATAATAATAATAATAATAATAATAATAATAATTTATCAGTTCAATTGTCTGACCTTTTACACCTAAATATATATTATCGGTTGTAAAACTTCATTATTTCATTTTATTATGTTTTTTTTTTTTTAAGTAAATACTATTTTACTCTATACCTTTACTTTTATAGTTTCCTTGCATTCGATTTTTCTTTTTCTTTTATATATATATATTTTTTTTTTCGGCTAAATTATAAATTAAGGCCCCACTCAATGAACTCAATGCACAGGTGGATTGATTGTTTGAATGATTGTTTAATTTACTGTTTGATTGTTTTGAAATATAAAAACAATCAAACCATTCGCATTTTTAAAATAATTAATGATTTATGAGGCTTTAAATAAAGTACTGCATCCATCTGATTTGAATAATTATTAGCCAATTTCTATTATTTATGTCATTATTAAACATTATGAGAAACAGGATATCAATAGTTTATTATTCCTAATTCTTAATCTTAGTCTGTTTTCAGATTTTTTTTTTTGTTCTATTCAGTGTAACATTTATCAGTCCAATTTTTATTTTTTAAATTAGACAATATTCAATTGTGTGTAAAATTCATTATTTCATTGTGTAAAACAAAGTTTTCAGGTTTTCAGGCGAATGTAAACTTAAAATTTTGAACAATCAGAATTTCAAGAAAAAATAAAAACTGAATCTTTAATCAATTAATACATTTAGTTAATTAACTTATTAAATTAATATTCTAAATAAAAAATAAAATACCATAACATTATTGTTGCTAATTCTAATTGTGATGGGTAGAAATATAAAAATAAAAACTAGAAATTTTATATATTGAAATATTACTTCATTTTGGTTTATTCACTGAAATATTTTTTAACTTTGTATTAAATCATAATTATTAATTATATAAAAAAAACTATTGTGCAATTGATTGTTTTACATTTCAAGTCAAATCAATCAATCAATCCATTAAACTTTATATAAACCTGGATGCGTTGAGTTGGCCCTAATTTACTATGTAGCTGAGCCAATACATAAAATATAAACTAAAAATTAAATAGACTACTTTAATAGAAAATAAAATGGAATCTAATGCAAGTAAACTATAAAAGTAGTAAAAAACCTCAAAAAGTCAAAGAGCAGCAACATAGATATTAAATAAACAAACGAACTAGTGGAATTTAAAATATAAAACCGTAAAATACTTAAACAATTAGTAAAATAGAACAACTAAATAATAGAAGAAAAAAATTGTATAAAGCATAAGTAAACCAAAATCATATAAATGTAAACTACAGTTAAATAAATCAGTTACAGGCGGTATGGAGGTGGATACAGACTAAGAGTCAGTGATACTTTGAAAAAGTAACTTAGAAGAGGTTACTTTATGGATTACTTAATTGCCTAAATTTCCTTCGGGATAAATAAAGTATCTATCTATCTATCTATCTATCTATCTATCTATCTATCTATCTATCTATCTATCTATCTATCTATCTATCTACTTGATTTTAAAAGTAACTAAGTTACTTTTAAGTTACTTTATTTGTTACTTTTAGCAGCTTTTCAAAAACATTCCAATATCTTTTTACTAAGAAAAAACTATTAAAAAATAAACTTAAAAGTAACTTTTTAATCTGAATACCGGATTAGAAATAAAAAATGCTGGATTACTTACTAGTGAAAAAAAATGGTCAGATTAGAGTAACACATTACTAAATAACTGAACACTGAATCAGAATAAGCCTAGTTTAAGACTAATCCTAGATTATATATTTCTTCCAATTCAAGCATTTTCATTAAAAATGCTGTGCAGTTCATAACAAGGCTTAGTTCCTGTTTAAGAAACTGGCTTATAGAGGTTATAATGGTCTAGTGACCTCGTTTTAAACCATGAAAAAAAGTTGTTTCCTGATTTTACTTATCAGAACACCTCTGACTTTCACAAAAAGGCTTTTAAATGTGTTATTTAATTCTTTGTGTGGGTTTTTGTTCCACACTCTCCTTATATAACAGTTTCAGTGAGTGCAGTCTGTTTTTAACCTTGTCTGTTTTAGATGATTTTATATTTAAAACTAGTTCTTGTTCCATGCATGCAATAACCTCGTTCTCTTTATTCCTAGAATTTTTTAAAAAGAAGTAGTGCGTGTAACATATCATTACAATGCTCCCTCTCTGACTGAAATAATCTTCCTCTTTTTAGGAGAAATGTTGCCTTAGGATTTTTTTTTTAAGTTATGTAATGTATCTTTTATTATTTGAGTTATTCCTGAAACAGGTGGGTATTTATATAAACTGGACAGGTGTCGGTAATCAGAAGCATGGCGAGTTAGAAGATTCAGAGCAGAAAACTGATAAAATCACACAACGTGCTTCTGTAGCATTGATTGTCAGATCCTTTGATCCTCCTCCTCGATCACCTACAAACCTACGAACTTTATCGTCCATTGATAATAATTGACAATAATTAATTAGTGACTAACATGTATTTAACATGCCATGTATTTATAACATGTATGTAACATGCCAGTTTCCGTAGTACAACACGAAACGAAGATAACTGCTTAACCTGACTGTCATGGTGAGCACAGAATTGCAGACACGTGCAGATACTGATAAAACAATGCGTTTATGATAAAAATAAACAGATGTAAGACGTGGTTGATACAGAAAATGGGTAATCACCAGAAACCAGAGCAATGTAGACAAAACCATACCATAAATGAGAGACAGTCCAGAGTTCATACACGAGAGATCCAATGTCAGAGGTAATCCAAGAGGCAGTAGTGAAAACACAGTCCAGGTAATACACAAGCAATTCAATATCAGAGGCAAAGGCAATAATCGGCGTCGAGAAAACAAAGGCAAGGTCATACACAAGATAAACTGAGATAAGGGATAAGTAACGCTTTGTAAAGAGGAGAACCTACAATACGCGGCGTGGGTGTTTGTGTGGAGTGCTCTTTTATAGTGCCAGTAATCAGTATTCAGGACTTCCTGGAGGAAGCAGGTGAGGTGTCACGTGATCAGGTGAGTGCGTGATGTCAGCGGGTGGTGCATTCTGGGTAATGTAGTTGTTGACCTGAGAACCTCCGTTAGAGCTGGATGTGGAAGGGACAGAGGAGCTAACAGCACCAGACGTGACACTGACATAGTGAACATCATGAGAGACATAAATGTCATGTAGTCTGAGATCGGCATTAATTAGAATTTAACACAGCATCTTGTTCTGAACAAGTGCAGGAAACCCAGTACTGAGCCCTGTGGTACTCTACCACAAGCAGCACTGACAAGTAGGACTTATATGATTTCAGTTCAATTCTCCTTCTGACTGGAAGAATCTAACTGTTTTTTAGCTTCATTTCATTCCTTTAGAAAATCTTTATTTTCTCAACATAAAAATGTGCAGTGTAAAAAATATAATACAAAATCGAATTAAATGCATGTTTGTGTTTTTCACTTTTCTAGGATTCAGATTGCAGTAATGGAGAGATACAGCATTCTCAACATTTTTCTAACTGGTAATGTACCCAAAGTTCTGTTCAACAATCAGCCAATTAGAGACTGTATTTCTGTATCTGTTTCTCTGTTTCTCTTCTTATTCTCAGCACTGCAGTGAATAATACAAATTAGCATGATGGTGGAGTATGATACTAGCTTTTTACTTTTTAAGTTAAAGTGTAAAAGTACTTGTTTTAAAACTACCTAAAGTATAAAAGTAAAAGTAACATAAGAGGAAAGAATAAAGCCATTAAGGACAAAGAGTCCTATAAGTGCGGTTTGTGGCTAATGCTAATACTGCTCCAGCAGTGCTAGCCAGGGTTAGCAGCAGGCTACAGGTCGATAATACTAAACTGAAAACTGAATGGCAAAATCTGCGCTAGCACTGACCGGTTAAATTTATATATATAAGCAGAACCGGATTATAAGTCACACTGGTGATTTTACGTGCGCCTTATAGTGAGAAAAATATGGTATACATGTTTATACTTCTCTACATCCAATCACAATCAGATTCACTCTCTCTGGATGGAGAGATTTATCTGGATGAGAAGCCGGAATAAAATCGAGCTGAAATTAAATAGAAGTATTAATGAGCCTATTTCTTAAATGTAAGGAGTAGAAAGTTCAGATAATTGTGTTAAAATGTAAGAAGTAGAAGTAAAAATTTGACTGAAAAATAAAATAATTTCTCAAGTGAAGTATAAATAACTAAAATGTAAAGCTGATGTTCGAAAGTTTGGGGATTTAGTGCCCTCTTTGGTGAGAATGGGTAATAGCACCGAGTATGCGGAAGAATCATTTTAATAAACTGGGCGGGTGTGATGCGATCTACTTTCAGAGCGGATAAATTCGATTCCAGGTTATGTTCAGTCACAGAGAGAGAGAGAGAGCTCAGTCAGAAACAGCCAGTTCACTCCTTCATTTCTTTGTTTTTACTATGAGTGAATGGAGGAGCTACTGAGATCTGAGTTTCCTCTTCTGAAGTCTCCATTGCTCCACCAGCCGCTCGCGTTCAGTAAAACTGAGCTGAATTCTCTCATAGAGGCTGTACGTGTCACGTAAGTACGTAAAGACGCGTGACATGGCCAGAAGAAGAACTCCCGTGAAAAGCGACCCGATACCCCAGTTTTTAGAATTAATATATTAGATATTAGGCTTAGCAGGGATGGACGTTTCAGCACACTGGTACCATTAAATTAAAACAATATTTTATCCATTTTCTTCTCCACTCAGAAATGCTTCTGCTTTCAGCTTAGAAACATAAAAATATGGATTAAAAAGTGTATCTAAGCTTGCTCTGGTTCAGTATTGTACTAACCTCTTCATTCTTCTGTTTCTACTGTTTCAGTGCTGATCTGTCTGTGCCATGGTTGGGACGTTCAGGTGCCAGAATCAGTTACAGCTGTTGAGGGCAGCTGTGTTACACTACCGTGCAGCACCAGCCCACACTCCCATGTGGTTTGGTACCTTCACAGACAATTATCATCCCCAGTAGTGTATTCTACGAACCAAAAAGATATTTTAAAAAAATTTAAAGGAAGAACATCAGTCACAGGAGATCCTGCAGAAGGAGACTGCAGCCTGAGGATCGACAGAGTTCAACCAGAAGACAACGATGAAAATCTGTATCCATGGACCTATCCTGTCAACAGTAACGAATATCATCTCATCAAAATTAACACTGGTGAGTATTCACTAATACCACTTACAGCTTTACTACTGTACACAACACAAGCCTTATGTCCACCATGTCCATCTAGAAGCTCCGCCCACTTCTCTACTACAATACAAAGTAACTTTATATTCACTAATACCACTTACAACTTTACTACTGTACACAACACAAGCCTCCTTATGTTCACCATGACCATCTAGAAGCTCCGCCCACTTCTCTACTACAATACAGAGTTACTATATTCACTAATACCACTTACTCAACTTTACTGTACACAACACAAGCCTTATGTTTACCCTGTCTAGAAGCTCCGCCCACTTCTCTACTATAATACAGAGTTACTATATTCACTAATACCACTTTTCTACAACTTTACTACTGTACACAACACAAGCCTTATGTTCACCATGACTAGAAGCTCCACCCACTTCTCTACTACAATACAGAGTTACTATATTCACTAATACCACTTTTCTACAACTTTACTACTGTACACAACACAAGCCTTATGTTCACCATGACTAGAAGCTCCACCCACTTCTCTACTACAATACAGAGTTACTATATTCACTAATACCACTTTTCTACAACTTTACTACTGTACACAACACAAGCCTTATGTCCACCATGTCCATCTAGAAGCTCCGCCCACTTCTCTACTACAATACAGAGTTACTATATTCACTAATACCACTTACTCAACTTTACTGTACACAACACAAGCCTTATGTTTACCCTGTCTAGAAGCTCCGCCCACTTCTCTACTATAATACAGAGTTACTATATTCACTAATACCACTTTTCTACAACTTTACTACTGTACACAACACAAGCCTTATGTTCACCATGACTAGAAGCTCCACCCACTTCTCTACTACAATACAGAGTTACTATATTCACTAATACCACTTACAACTTTACTACTGTACACAACACAAGCCTCCTTATGTTCACCATAACCAGAAGCTCCACCCACTTCTCTACTACAATACAGAGTTACTATATATTCACTAATACCACTTACAACTTTACTGTTAAGATACGAACTCGCCAAAGTCAGAGCTCATCTGCCTCTTAAAGGGAATAATGACTGTCATGCTGGTTTGTGCTTTTTCACAGTGAAACCTGAGAAGCCCCACATTTCCATGGAGAACCAGCAAGTGGAGGGAAAACTGTTCTCCGCCACCTGCTCAATCCGTCATTCCTGTCCTTCATCTCTACCACTGGTCGAATGGATTGGCTTATCTAATGTTTCTAACAGTGTGATCACCACAAAGGACCAGGACGGACTGTGGACTTCAGTGTTCCAAGCAAAGTTCAAACCAAACCTTCAGGATCACGAGAAGAATCTCAGCTGCCGAAGCACCTTCAGCAGTCAAACGATATCCAGCGAAAAACTTCAGATCAACGTCTTATGTGAGTAAACCAGTCTACCACCAAAATAATAAAAGCTATAATTAAACCCTTATTTTAGAATATTTGTCATATTTATAATAATTCCAAATTTGTGAAAAAGTATCTCCATTCATTTCTCTGTAGGTAGAAGTATACTGTAGATCAGGGGTGTCCAAACTTTTTTGTTGGGGGCAAGAAGGAGAAATATATTTGGAGTCATGGGCCACAGACTCTGTAATAAAACAAATAATGAAATATACCACTTTAAATAATACATTTTTCCAGATTATTTCCTTTACACACCATTTACTTGACTGTATTTATCTTTGACAGTGTTGTGTAAACTAAGATTTTTCAAATTGATGTTTAATTTCATGATGTCTCTTAATATAAAACTCCTTAATTACGGCAACTTTTAGACTCTTTGGCCCGTTTTTCTGCGCTAGAAATGCGCACCCTCTCCGACTCTTTGGCCCGTTTTTCTGCGCTAGAAATGCACACCCTCTCCACTTTTAGACTCTTTGGCCCGTTTCTGACACCTAGCTTTCAAACTTTGAATCTCACATTATAAAAACCTGTTTAACAGCGGGCCAACTTTCATTCTATTTCTAAAATACCTCGCGGGCCGCTCCAAAAGAGGAAACGGGCCGCAAATGTCCCGCAGGCCGTAGTTTGGACACCCCTGCTGTAGCTACTAGTGTTTAATAAAATACTTCTGTAGAAGTTAAAGTATCAACTCAAGCTTTTTACTCTTTAAGTAAAAGTGTAAAAGTACTGCTTCCTTTAAAACTACTTAAAGTATAAAAGTATCGTATTTTTTAGATAAGACGCACTTCAAATCATTTAACACAATGGTTGTGATGTTATTCGCGATAACACACGACCACAAGTGTTTAATTGCTTTTATTCAACTTTTTTTTTTACAAAATGAATAAAGAAAATGAAAAGACCCTCAAGATAATAAGATCGATAATAATTATGCTTTAATACGGACTGTGCAACAAGTCACAACAAGTGAACTGTAACAGAACTGTAACTACAAAACGGCGTATGGTTTATACATGCTAACACCACGAACATTAGCTTGAAATCGAATTTAGGAAAAAGTGAAGAACAGTGAAATTTAAGGTGGTTGGTAAAATTTAGGACCGGTAAATAACGCTGAAACTCTCCTCTCCTGCTTTGCGGAATCATCTTTATGTGAGAGCTGTGCGTTTGCGAGCATTTTTGTATGTGTGCTGGATGGTTAGTTTAGCTTAGCCTAGCCTAGCCTAGCTGGTTACCGTTCCAGCTATCAGACTGTGGACAAGATGACTGATGGATTTTCTTTTTTTTGTCCCACAAAATTCGAGCCAGCACAGCGGGCTACATGCAAGAGTGCTTTGGCTGGGCGCTAGCCTGTGCTAAGCTAATGCTGCTACTGGAGGTGATGAATCAAAAATGTCCTGTGTGTTTTTATGCCATTACTCTGCTACGTGTTTGCGGAGTGATACAGATTTAGTGTGAGAAGGCCGTGATGTTATCACAAATATCAGCATGGCTAGAACACTTCTCAACCAATCACACTGCACCTCAAATGCCGCCCATAGGCACAGCGAACAAGCTGTTACACATGCACTTCAGCACTGACATATTTTACCAAGAGTTTACCTTAGCAGTGATAGTTTTACCATACATTTACCACAGCAGTGATATATTTACCATGAATTTACCTCAGCAGTGCTATTTTTTCCATAAATGTACCTCAGCAGTGCTATTTTTTCCATAAATGTACCTTAGCAGTGCTATTTTTTCCATAAATTTACCGTAGCAGTGATATTTTACTGTAAATTAACCTTAGTAGTGATTTTCTTTTACCACAAATTTACCTCAGCAGTGATATTTTTCCACAAATATACCTCAACAGTGATATTTTTACCGCAAATGTACTTCAGCCATGATATTTTCCCCACATATTTACCTCAGCACTGATATTTTTACCACACATTTACCTCAGCAGTGATATTTTTACCACACATTTACCTCAGCAGTGATATTTTTACCTCAAATTTACCTCAGCAGTGATATTTTCTCCACAAATGTACCTCGGCAGTGATATTTCTAACATAAATTTACCTCAGCAGTGATATTTTTACCACACTGCACTTTGTTTTTAATTGTGTTGTCTTTGACCTATATTTAAGTTTGTTTGATGATTTAAAACAATTAGGAGTGACCACCATGCGAAAAATTAAGAAATTAAGGAGGGCAACCACTTTTTTACACCACTGTATTATCTGCATTACCTTTTATCATTTTATAATTTCTTCTTAAAACTTTTGTTTAAACCTAAATCTTACAAATATAGAAGTATATTACAAATATAGTGTATTTTTTGCAGATGCCCCCTCAGATGTGAAAATACAGGCTGAAGGAAACAGTGTGGTTGAGGGTGGTTCTCTCTCACTCACATGTTCTGCTACCAGTAGACCTCCACCTTCTCGCTACGAGTGGTCTGTTTCTCAGATGGACACCACTGAGAAGTACAGTGGAACAGAACATCGCTACACCTTTAAAAATATCCAGCGGGAGACCTCCGTTTCCTGCACTGTGTTTAACTCTGTTGGAGAGGGTCAGTCTGAGCAGCTCAAGCTGAATGTCCACTGTAAGTTATTATTGCTTTAAGTCTGTTTTTAGTTTTTTGACCTGATATAAGAAATTCACAAATTCAAATTATATTAAATATATTAAGGACCAAATAAAATGTACATTTTATTAAGGGAACAAGAAATTATCTTCTTGAGTTCTTGAGATCTCTTGATTCATATACTGAGCCAACACAATAATATATAGAGGCCACAAAAAAAGTAAAAATAAATAAATAAATAAATAAAAGAATTATTTTTAGGATAGTAGATAATATATATTAAGACTACAATACATAATATTAGGGACAAAATATAATATATTAATGCTTAAATGAAAAGATTAATACCTATATACAGTACAAGTCGACACACCTGGACACACCTTAAATTCTGTGTTTTTCTTTTTTTTAAGTTTTAATGTCATCAAAAAGTGTTAAGCAAACCAGAATATTATGTATATTTTAGATTCTTCAAAATAGCTCCTCTTGCTTAGATCAGACAGTTTTACACATCTCTGCTGGATTTTCTCAGTCAGCTTTATGAGGTAGAGTCACTTGAAATTCAGGCTAATTTCAGTTAACAGCTGTGCTGAACTTATCAAGAGTTAATTACTTGAATTTCTTGTCTCTTAATAAAGTGTTTGAGAGCATCAGTTAAAGTAAAGTAGTGAAGAGGTAGAGTTACAGGTATACAGTGAATAGTGAATATTTGAGTAATATTTTTGACCAGACTTTCTTTTCTTAACGTAATTCTTTTCTTTCTTAGTTGAGTAGTTTTTGCTAAAATACGTCAATCCGAAACATTTTAAGATTTTTTGAAAAGTAGTCTCAGCAAAGACCATCAAAAATGTTATAATGATAAAACTGGCACTCATCAGGACCACCCCAGGAGAGGATAATTAAAAGGTGCTTACACACAAATTTACCATAGCAGTGAAATTTGTATCATAAATTTACCTTAGCAGTAATATTTTATTTTGTTTTACCATACATTTACATCAGTAGTGATTTTTTTTACCATAAATTTACCTCAGCAGTGACATTTGTACCATAAATTTACCTTAGCAGTGACATTTGCACAATCAATTTACCTCACCCGTTATAGTTTTACCATAAATTTACCTCAGCAGTGATATTTTTAACATAAATTTACCTCAGCAGTGACATTTGTACCATCAATTTACCTTAGCAGTGATATTTTTACCATAAATTTACCTTAGCAGTGATATTTGTACCATCAATTTACCTTAGCAGTGATATTTTTACCATAAATTTACCTCAGCAGTGATATTTGTACCATAAATTTACCTCAGCAGTGTCATTTATACAGTAAATTTACCTCAGCAGTGTCACTTATAAAGTAAATTTACCTCAGCAGTGACATTTGTACAGTAAATTTACCTCAGCAGTGTCACTTATGCAGTAAATTTACCTCAGCAGTGACATTTGTATCATAAATGTACCTATGCAGATACATTTGTAGCATAAATTTACCTTAACAGTGATATTTTTACCGTAAATTTACCTCAGCAGTCATAGTTTTTTACATCATCAGCCCATAACCATGCCTCCACCGTGCTACCGCTTTCCACAGTTAAAGTTTAACATGGTTCAAAATGTGTGAGCTAGACTTACAAGACTTTATTCTAAAGATTGAGAGACAGATACAGTGTACAGAGGTTGTAGTGACTCAAAACTAAAAAATACAGAGCGAAGAGATGAAGAGTTTTAGAAAAACCCCTCCTGTTATCAGCAGGAGAAGCTTAATGTGAGCAGCAGCAGCATGAAACCACACCTGACCAGCGTCCAGCAGAGCGGAAAGAGTTCTCTCTGTTGCACATGATAATAAGTTAATCAGAGTTACCAGCCTCAGAAACCTCAAGTTAATCTAAATGTATTTTGGTTTGTTTAACACTTTTAAGTTACTACATGATTCCTTATGTGTTCCTTCATAGTCTGAATCACTTCACTATTCATTTACTATGTAGGACACAAATAAAGATGGATGATCACAATCCACCAAACCAAGCTGAACTGCTTGAATTTGTCCACCAGGAGTGTAAAGCATAAAGTTATCCAACAGCAGTGTGTAAGACTGGTGGAGGAGAACATGATGCCAAGATGCATGAAAAAAAAAAAAGATTAAAAACCAGGTTTATTCCACCAAATATTGATTTCTGAACTCTTAAAACTTTATGAATATGAACCTGTTTTCTGTATTAATATGTATTAATATATTAACAGATTTATGTACGTACTTAAAATATATTAAAAGTACATTAATATTATGCTTTAATTGAATGTTTGAAAGTAACATTTTATGATACTTTTAAAAAAGTACAATATAGTCTATTTTCAATAGACTACTATAGAGTACACTTTTAGTTTAATGTAATTCAATATTTTAAATATTCATTTTAAAGAATGTATTTCATGCCATCCATATGTTGAGACAGTGTAATGTGTGTTTTAACTAAAAATATTTAAATTTCAAGAATTATAATATATTATGTATCATAAATGATTTGAGTAATATTGTATAAATTAAGTAATTGTAATTAGGTATTATTGTATGCAGAAATGAAGTAAAGTTTACTAAAAGAAAGGATTGATTCAGTAAAAATAAATGTAAAATTCACTAAAAGAAAAAGGAAATGCAGAAAGTTGCAAAACTTTTTTAAAGTAAATTTTAGGCATCATTTTTTAGTGCATTAAAATGCTTAGTATACTTTAATCTACTTTATTTTCACTAGGGTTGTTAAATCACTGTTAATTTATGAATATATATAGAATATTGTTCATGTCTAGTTTTTTTCCTGTTCCTCAGTTCCTCCGAAAATCCTGCTCTCTCCAAATTGCTCTGAGTGGGCTGGAGGTCTGCTCTGCGTGTGCCGAGCGGAGGCCGAGCCCAAAGCTAACGTCTCCTGGACGGTTGATGGACGCCATGCACGTTTCCCACAGTTCAATATCACAACCAGCTACAGCGATACAGTGACAGTGTCGGAGTTAACCGGCCCACTGACCGGCAACGTGTCCTGTACCGCATCCAACTACCTCTCCGCAGACCTCCACCACACCACTGTCCTGATTCCACAGTCAGACGGTACTGCAGGAGGAACGACACAGAGAGACAGAGATCCTGTTTAACGTCGTCTTCATGAGTCTTCTGTTCTCTGTCTTACAGGAAACTCTGTTATAATAGCCACCGTGGTTGCTGTTTGCGTCATCCTGGGAGTTACTGTGGTGGCTGTTTACCTGAGAAGGAGGTACATTTATCTCAGATATTAATAATCAGTGATTACTTAGTTCATATTATATATAAATTCATAATCCAGAAGCAGAAAAATATAAAATGTTTAAAAAAGAGTTAAAAGCTCCACTAGGTAGGATTGAGATTTTGTGCTCGTGGGCGCCCCCTACAGTTGCAGAGTGTAATAAATGTATACAGCACTGTTGTATATATCTTTTTAAATAAGTAAAATTAGTATATATATATATATATATTTTTTTTTTACATATATACAGTAGACTGTTATGTACTACATAAATACTGAAAAAATCCACCTGCATTTAAGCTACTTTTTCCATCAGAAAGTAAAAAGCTGACGAAAATAATTACAACCATCATCAAATTGTCTCTTTTAGCATGAAATATTTACTTTATTGTAAATCAGGACTGAAACGAGACATTTCTTCTGTTTCTACAGCTGATAAAACAGCGTGTTTACAGAGTAGCACTGTTAGCCCTCACCACCAAACAAGCACAGCATGAAATAATATTAAAACAGAAACACAGTATCAGTAAAAGCTTTTACAAGCCACAGACTAAAATATATATTTCAGTTTGGGGCAATTTACTGCAAGCTAAGCTTACAAACAGCCATATTTTACACTTAACATGATATATTTACACATTTAACCCGATCGCTAATGCTAATCGCTAATGCTAATCGCTAATGCTAATCGCTGCTAGCTTCCGCCTGCTAGCCTACAGCTTTAGCAGTTAAAACAAACATTTTAACTCAACTTATACCTCACATATTTACACTCTGGATGTTTTAATAACCTTTTAACTCTCTTATTAACATTTTAAGATCCTTACAAAACAGAAATACCCACTGATTTACTAATAATCTGTCTTTATCTGGTACTTATCTGAACTCACCGGAGCTTCTCCTCACAATAGTACAGCACAGACTAACAGCACAAAAGAATCGTTTGAATGAACGAATCTTTTGAACAAATCTTTTTAGTGAACAGATTCTAATGATTCAGTTCATCTAAAAGAGCTGCTGTGTTCATCACTACTAGTTATCTTCTGTAAAGAATTAACCAACTCCAAATAGCGGGTTTTTGTAGTCCTTGTAGAACTGTTAGAACTACATACAGGTCGGAAAGCAGGTCGCAGTTCTGCAAAGAGGCGCAGTTGAGGACCAAATAAAGTATATTTTATTAAGAGAACAACATGATATGTCCTTGAGTCCTTAAGCTACTATATTGAAACTCATGATTCATATACTGAGCCTGAGCAGTGATATTTTTACCACAAATTCTACCTCAGCAGTGATATTTTACCATAAAGTTACCTCAACAGTGATATTTTTACAACAAAATTTTCACAGCAGTGATATTTTTACTATACATTCACCTCAACAAAGATATTTTTACCACACACTTACCTCAGCAGTGAAATTTGTACCACACATTTACCTCAGCAGTGATATTACTACCACAAATGTACCTCAGCAGTGACATATTTTATATTTATTTAAAGGTGGCAATCCATAATTTTTTATTCATTTTAATATGTGTTGTGTCTCTAGTTTGAAGGAATGCCCTGTGAGCTAGTTTTTGTGAAAAAAAGTGCGCCAGTGATTCAGTATAACACTGCTTTAGTCCTGTTGAGGAGTGGGCGGGGAGAAAACGATAGGATTTCAGCTCTTGCTCATGAATATTCATAAATGCAAACATATCGGCTAACAGCACTGCAACACCAGGAGGCAGCGAGACGGACAACAGTTAGGAACGTTTTAAAATAAAGACATTTTTACACTAATGACAGTCTTTGCAATGTCATATGTTACTTTATAACATGTGTAATGATGCCCTGCTAAGTGCAGTTCAGACACTGATCTAGTCTTAGAGTCTCTATAAAATGCAAAATCCACTGGAGATCCTATTTAAACCTATAGTTACTTACACACAGAGGTGGGTAGTCCGGGTCCAGTAAAAAGTAAAATTCCACCCCGAGACCCAATATTTTCCAGACACATCCATATTACACCATTTTATTTAAGCACTATTGTTTCATGCAATTCTCTTTACATATCTCTCCACCATTAATGGATTCGTAAATGCTTATTTTATGAGAAATTCATCTCACAAATTGTGAATCATTTTTCAGCCCTTTAGCAGTACGTTTGCAACCAATCAAAAACTCCTTCTAAATGATTTACATAATTTTTTTTTTGCTACGTAACAGTTAGATTTTATCAGAAAATTGTGCAGCAATTGTGTAATCAATTAAACTGGTATTTGAGACTCTAACATTGAATGATTAATTATCCATTCTCTATTTTTCCCCCATATCTTGCCACAGACGTCAAATCCCCCAACACTCTACCTCCAGGTAAGATTCATACCAAAATAAAAGCAACGACAAATTAATAAATTTTGTTATTTTATTTCTTACATAGTAACTGAATAGTGAAGTGATCCAGACTATAAAAGAACACATAAAGAATCATATAGTAACTTAAGTGTTAAACAAACCAAAATACCCTGTGAAGAAGCTTTTAGATGCTCTTTTCTGGGGAGCAGTTTGTTAACTTGAGGTTTCTGAGGCTGGTAACTCTGATAAACTTTTGCTCTTTCTTTCCTGGGGCAGTCCTGATGAGTGCCAGTTCCATCATTATAATGTTTTTGATGTTCTTTGTGGTAACTTCACAGAAGGACACTTCAAAAAATCTTTAAATATTTTTTTTTTTTAGGAGTTTTTGCTTCTCAGTTTTGCTTTGCTTCTACCAAATAATTCCAGATGGTTTTCATCATAGTTTGGATGACTTCAGTAATTTACAATGCAGAACATTTGAAAAATAATGGAACTTAACCACTGAGTGTTTATATAGCTAGTTTTTATTTTATTTTTAATGAGCATTATGTCTTTTATATACTGCATTTTTTTCTTATAGTCAGCGTGTATGTTCAAATGAAAATGTAAGCAAAACCACTGATGTGCGCCAATCCAATCTTTACGGTAACAATGTGAAGGATGAGGATCTTTACACCAACACCATGGAGATAGAAGAGATTTCTACAGAGAAGGTACAAACCACTAACTCTAATTCATTAAAACACATTTTAACTTTTAAAAATTATTACTACCTCTTTTATCTTTTTGTAACACTGTAACAGTCCATACTATATGTATGTGTATAAATCCATATTATATATTTATATGCTGAAAACAATGTTTCATGGCAAAATACCATTTCTACAATATTTACATTAAATAATCGATTAACCCTTGTGTGGTGTTCATATTTTTTGTTACTCGTTTACTTTGTTACTTGTATTTAATTCAGCAAAATTAAGCAATTCTACATTAAAATGCTTTACACATGCTTGCTTCACCTAAATTGCAAGCAATATAAACAGCTTACATGGTTAATATTTGCTCTTTACCTTTCTTATGTTACATTTCTTTTAAAAAGTGCTACTCTTTTTTTATTAGTTTTTAAATAAAATGTAAAAGAAAATGAATTAAACTCAAGATATGAGTAGAAAATGTGTTTAGTTTCAAATTTACAAATGAAGCAATGTTTATTAGCCCTTGGCCAAACATACTGTATGTAATATAAATGTGTATGTAGGGGGGGGGGGGGGGGTTTACAGTGTGTGTTTATCGAAAATGTGTTTTTTATATGTTTATCACAAAAAATGAGCCAATGCCAATGAGTTTGAGTTAGAAAAAATTTTTTTTTAGTATCATTTGATGAAAAATTAAAACGGGTCCCACAGACCCGAACACCATACAAGGGTTAAACAACTTTAAAACTGGGTAAAATCTGAACTGTTACATAATTTTTAGCAGTAAAACATACCACATTTTCGCACTATATACGGCACACTTAAAATCCTTTTAATTTTCCCAAAAAACATAGGCAGTTGAAGAAGCGCCAAATCCCCGCCAGCCACGCACCCATTAATCCACCCGCGGAACGTTAAACACATTAATGAGCGCGTCACTTTCCTCGGCCGGGTCGGGCTCTAGGAAATAGTCTGTGATGTAGTCATCTGTTTTTTAATTCTATATTTATTTTTATTTATTTTATATAAAGCTATGGTATGATAATACCCATATAGATAAGTAACCAAGTATTATTTTTAACGAAAAATGAGGGAAATAACTAAAACTGAAAGTGAAAGTTCTTTGTTAATTTATTTATAATTTATTATATATATATAAATGTGGTGTATCATGATATATATATCGTTATCGTAATATAAAAAAATCCATATTGTGATTAATGATTTTTCCCATATCGCCCAGCATTATTGCTGGTATACTACAGATAATGATTATTAAAAACACAGTGAACCCTTAAAAACTACTAAAAGTAGAAGTATTTTCTTTAGAGAAGTTACAGATGAAGCCAGAGAGCGGTGAGTACTGTTTCACACACCTGGAGAAACTGGAGAATACTGCCACAGGAAGAGTCACGTCTGGCTGACCCACATGGAAACAACAGCTTTAGCTCTTAAACTCTTTATCTCTTTAGATTAGCATGATTAAGAGTCTCAGTTTCAGCAGTGAAGAGAAGAATTAGAGGTCTAATAGTCAAAGTGAGAGTAAAATAAGTCATAAAGTCATCGATAAGATGCACCACAGCTACTGGACTACTAAACAATATATATATATATATTTTGCCATCATTTTAATGCGGACCACATTACCCTGAGTACATATTCATGGCTGTTACAATGTTATAATACAATGGCATGCAAAAGTGTAAGCATCTCTGGAGAAAATGTACAGTATATTACGTGGATAGATTAGTGAGTAAAAGGATATTTGATTTTCTAAAGACAAGAAAAGTTAAAAATGATTTAAATTACATCTTTAACACTTTCAGATGAACAAAAAAGGGAAAACGCCCAATCCAAAAGATTGCATGGTGAGTATGGGATTTTATTTATTTCTAACAATAAGTGTTTGTGCAAAGATACACTGACCAAGCTTAACATTATGACCATCCTTTGTTTCTATACCCATTATTAATTTTTTCAGCTCCTCTGATAGTATAGGAGACTTTGTAGTTCTATAATAATTACTGTAGATTTTATTTCTGTATCTGTTTCTCTGCATACTTTATTATCATTATTATTATTATTATTATTATTATTATTATTATTATTATTATTATTATTATTATTATTATTATCCATTCACCTAGTGCTCAGTGATTATGCCCTTCTAATTTTTGATTATAATTGATTATTTACCCCCATATTAAAAGTCAAACTACAGATGACAAAATAAATGGTTCAAAACTAGATTTAACTGTTAAAAAAAATGGGGTTCAGAAATCACGCACTGATCTCGTGTAACACGGAGAAACTCACACACTGTGACTGAAAATTAAAAAATAAAGCTCTAAAGGAGTCAAGGAAGAAACTTTAAAGGAGAAACAAATAATTACGGATCTTCAGTGGATGACACTGCAATTTTTAGAAAGATTTTAGAGATTTAAAGCTCCACTAGGTAGGATTGAGATTTTGTGCTCGTGGGCTCCCCCTACAGTTGTAGAGTGTAATAAATGTTTCAGGGAGATTAGTTTCTCTTTCTTGTTTTCTGGCTTTCACAGACATATTCGGCTCTTTCCAGCTTCTGCCAGAGTGTCAGTATGTTAGTTTGTAAAGAATGAACCAGTAGTCCTTGTAGAACTGTTAGAACTAAAGGTCGGAAAGCAGGTCGCAGTTCTCGCGAGCGTTGGTCACGGCCGCCTCAGAAAACTTACAGAGTCTGGTTTGAGCTCAGAGGAGCTCCGGCACAGACACGAGAGCACCGCTATTCCTCCTATTACACCTCAACGCAGCGCTGCAGTGAGTTTCAAGCTGTAATTGGTGGGTCATTATTCTCAGCACTGCAGTGATTGTGATCATCCTTTAGTCTCTAATCAGTGGAAACAGTGCATTGCCCAAAGGATCAAACTCATTTATCGCGTTTAATATCAACCAATCAAATATTAGATATGGTGACAGGCCTACTGAGGAAATTAGAGCTATAGAGCTATCTCTGACTGGAATTAAGCTGATATAATAATAATAATAATAATAATAATAATAATAATAATAATAATAATAATAATAATACAGTGTTGGTAATGGTGTTTGCTCTCTGTGTTTGTCAGGATAACATGGATGACATCTACGTGAATTGCTGAGATCTTTTCAACATCTCCTCATTGTGATGACCGCTCTTCCTCCCAGATCATCTTCAGAAACCTTCAGTGCTACAGTACAATACCTGTTAAGAAGTTTTACATGCACTCAGTAATCCGATAAACCACTTTAACTGTGCAACCACTCTGTTTTTCTTTAACCCTTGTGTGGTGTTCATATTTTTGTTACTCGTTTACTTTGTTACTTGTATTTAATTCAGCAAAATTAAGCAATTTTACATTAAAATGCTTTACACATGCTCGCTTCACCTAAATTGCAAGCAATATAAACAGCTTACATGGTTAATATTTGCCCTTTACCTTTCTTATGTTACATTTCTTTCAAAAAGTGCTACTCTTTTTTTATTAGCTTTTTAATAAAATGTAAAAGAAAATGAATTAAACTCAAGATATGAGTAGAACATTTGTTTAGTTTCAAATTTACAAATGAAGCAATGTTTATTAGCCCTTGGCCAAACCTACTGTATGTAATATAAATGTGTGTGTGTGTGTGTGTGTGGGTGGGCAGGGAGGGGGGGGGGGGGGGGGTGTACAGTGTGTGTTTATCGAAAATGTGTTTTGATATGTTTTTCACAAAAAATGTCTCATGTATCTTGTTTTAACACGTTAAACACTAAAAGTGCAGGCTACAATCTAATAATACTTAACTCTGAACGGTGAAAGAGCTAGCGCTTATTGCAGTTAGCAGCTAATGCTAATACTGCTCCAGTCTCTGTGCTGGAGAACTAAACTGAAACTCCTGTATAACTCTGTACTTCAGCAGAGTGACTTTACTACTCCTCAAGAGAGCGATTAATTCACACCAGATATCCCAAGAATATTATAGCTGAACTGAAACTTAAGTTTAGTGAAGAGGAATGATCTGAAATTCCTCCTGACTGTTCTGCAGGTCTGATCTGTAACTACAGGAAACGATTGGTTGAGGTTTTTCTGCCAAAGGAGGATCAACCAGTTATTAAATCCAGAGATTCACATACTTTTAACCCCCTCACTGTGAATGATAACATGTTGTGTTCAATAAATCCATGCAAACATATATCATTTTTGTGTGGTATTAGTTTAAGCCATACCTGTCAAGTCTCCCGTTTTGGCCGGGAAACTACCGTATTTTACTCCTCTTTCCCGCCGTCCTCCCGTATTAGTATTTTCCCGTAAATTTCCCGTATTATACTAAATAAAAAAAAAACGTTAGGAGACAGGGCACTGACCGCTCTGTGTCTCTTAACCAATCGTGGTGCCGGTTCAAGGAGAAAGTCCCGCCTTTCAGGAGAAACAGCCAATCAGCTTGCTGGTTTTGCGGAGCTCGAAGGAGGGTCAGTGTGGGGAAGACCCCCGCCCCCCGTCGCTGTGAGTTCAGGCAGCTAGTCGGAGCTGCTGATGTTAAAAAATATCTGGATATTCAGCGATTTTTCTAAAAGAAAGGTAACGGTAGGCTAATCATGTAAACTGTGATGAGATTTTTCTGATAGCTGCTTAGCTCGTCTCCGAAAAAAAAAACACACAAATTAAACCTTTTAAAAATTAAAAAAATGACAGCTTGTGACTCAGCTTAACTAGAAATGTGGAGAGGACCGAAATGAACTGAATTGATCAGGGGTGGAGTGATCAAAAGAAATAAGTATTAATTAAAATTTATTAAATGTGTAGACGCCTTAGGACAAATTTTTACTGATGGAATATATCTGGTCCATGTCCTTTTTGCTCATGATACTATTTTTAGGTCACCAACAGTCATTTTGCAGAATTTGTGCACCCTTTGTTAAATTTTAAATCCATTAAATAAATAAAAGAATATATAATATAAAAGAGTGCATTTATCCCAAAAAAGATCTGATAATCTAATTGTAGTGTGTAAGTGGTTCACATGTGGTTATTTTAGATTTTTTGTAAACCTGTCTTAAAATGTAAGGGATACTGAATCTTTGTTGGGCTGGTGGGACGGCTTTAAGCGGACGGAGGAAAATATCCCTTATTTTTAATCTAAAACTTGACAGGTATTAGTTTAAGCAGACTGTGTTTGTCTGTCGTTGTGACGTAGATGAAGATCAGAACACATTTAATGACCAATTTATGCAGAAATACAAGTATAATCCCAAAGGGTTCACATACTTTTTCTTGCAACTGTATTTAAGAGCGTGATGGTAAAAAACAGAGATGGGAGCTACTAGGGTTTTCCATGTTTAATCTAGATTATAGCTACTACTATAAACAATAAGCCCATCACGTTCTCAGGGTTACATTATGGAAAGCAGCCACTCCACACACTCACACTCTTATTTGTGCAAAAACAGACGGCCTAGCTTGATACGCAGCATAAGCGTAACTAAGGGTTTATGGGTCTGATTTATTTGTACTTATTACTCAGACAGAAAAAAACCTGCGGCCTCATGTACTAAGTGGATTTCCAACTAAAATGTTTCGTACGCTCAAAGCTGCATCCCACGTACTTTCTCTAAGTACAATCAACTTAAAATTAAGTGCAAGTGCACGAACACATCACACCTGCCATGTCTCCTCCCTCAATTACACTGAGTATAATGTTATAATAAGAATAATATGCTAGAGTATAATATGCCCGTCAAGAAAGTGTTGCTAACTACTAAGTAGGCTAATTTAATAATTACTCATGTTTTAAATTAATTATTCTATGCTGGATAATAAATGCTTTTATTTAAATGCTTTAAATGAGTTGCTTATCCCAACCCAACCATGCTGTTGGAAATCTGAAACGGTTTATTAGCCAGTCCTCATCAGCATGGGCCAAAAAACCATAATGATCATGAAAAAAAAACTCTCTCTCGACGAATTCAGAACTTAGCATTTTTCTCATTACGACTCTTAAACGATCTCGTAATTCAGAGGATCCAGTGATGTTCAGGAGTAAAATATACACAGAATAAAACGTTCAGGGGTCTGAACAGATTTATTTACCACTGACTGTGACAGAGGCGGGTTTTTGAAAACGCTACTAATTTTTCTCATTGGGAAAAACCGCTTAGACACGGAAGTTGTACAAGGACTACAGAATGACTGTTATGACCCGGTCTAGAGTCAGGCTGTAACAGAAAATGAGAGTGGGCTCTCTCCCCAGACCCTCTGCCAGATCAATCACCAGACACTGAAAATGGATTAAAACAGGATGACTTTATTGATAAAAATAAGGGAATGTGACTTCAGGAGTGAGCATAGGCTAAAATAACAAATAAAACCAACTAACAAGCAAAGAAAACTAACTGAACCTGCCAAAATAAAGAAACTAAATACATAACCTACCCTGACTCCCTGTCACCAAAACAGGAGAAAAAGGTAGCTAAAGAAAATGGCACTCACCCCCTACTTTACCCAAAGACTAATGTATATTGAAGCAAAAACTAAAGCAACACGCAGAATACAAAATGGAGGTGCCGGGTTGGTCTGAGCAGGAAGTTGTTCCAGGTCAGGAAAGGGGAGGAGCCCTGAACATCTCTCCCAGGTCAGGTTTCCTCTTGCCCTTTTATAGAGTGCACCCCCAGTGGCCAATCATGGTCCTACAACCAAAAACCAAACACAAACAGCACAGATTGTCGTACGACAGGGTCGTAACAATGACACACGACTTCAGTGGTCTATGGTAGTTTGACCTTCAGTTTCCAGTATTTTCCAGTATATCCAAATGCTAAAAGGAAAAAGCTCCCATTGATGTGGAGATCTGTGCAAGCGCAGTTGCCAGAATAAGCCTCGATATCACCACCTTTTGGGAAAGAACTTGAGCCAAACGGAACAAACTATTGATGAGCTTTATATCAGATTGTTATCAGGGATCAAAACTAACATTTTGAAATGGTTCAAAAGTTTGACCTTCAGTTTCCAGTATTGTCATCTCTCCCCATTTATAGAGATAAGGACTATGATTCTATGATTTCGTCTGTGAAGAAACACACCTGGAGGAAAAAACATCAGATTTATTGCCATCACAACCATTCAAACCGGAGCAATTGGGAGTTTTTCCCAGGTTAATGATTAGCGTTTCCTGGAGCTGAGCATTCCTGCGACTCCAGACAGCGAAGACGTGAAGACACACAATCTTCCCTCACTTTTACAGCGTGAGAGACTCGCATCACAAAGTCCAGTCCGTGTCTGCAGAGCTCGGTGTTTGAGATGTAAACAGAGTCATTCAGAGTGTAGAGAAACTTATCTAGGTTTTACAGTGAATGGAAACGGGAGTCACCATGAATACAATACAAATATATACCCTTTATTTACTCTCAAGAGTGAACCTTCACGTGTCTTCTGAACTTTTTTTTTATCATCGATGTCCAATGAAATACAAGTATCTTCATTTTTGTTGATCTTTAGTTTACTACATATATTTACATAATTTACTACATCTTATGCAATGATCGTTGTGATGCTCATTGCTATCTTATACCCTCTGCCAACAGTCTATTTTCATACCTACCGTCTGTGTCGTTTAAATAGCAACAGAGTTTTTTTTTTATATACACAGCAACAAACAGGAGAGTTGAAATTTCAGTGTTAAACAGCTTAGAGTTGATTTTCACTCTCAAAGTGTAATTTTAACTCATTCAGAGTTAAATGGTGTTCAGTGTTGGAGTTATTTGAGTTATTATTGAGTTGAATATTTCAGTGTTAATCCCACTAAACCCAATTAATACTGGCCAACTCCACAGAGATTGAATTAAACTCCGCCCAGTTAAACACGCTATTTGCATAATGGGTGTGTCCCCCAGATCCTAACTTACCATCAGTGTGAAATCTTGCCCACCAGGGCTACCTTCCATTGGGTATTGTGTTTTTTGTTTAATGTTTTTAATATTTTGTTTAATGGTTGTTTGTCTAGCCAATATATTGTAGGCTATAAGAGCAAGTTACCATCCTTTGTACAGTAAATTGTGATAAAGTGTTGGTAATGCACTAAGAAAGTCTATTTTCATAACTTTTGTCTGTGTCTTTTAAATAGCAACAGTGCTTCTGAATATATATATCTACACTGAATGGTGTGGTGATCTGAAAATGAGGTGTGTTCAGGTAAATTTCTGGCGTATTGCTATCTTGACAATTAAAAACACCGGTGCGCCACTGACCGATTTAAACCCTGACAACTGTCAGATGTTCATTTCTGAGAAGCGCAGAAGCACTGCGCTATTAAAAGTCTGAGCACACCCGGCAATTTACATGCTAATGTAAATGCCTTTTGCGCATTTCGAGATGTGCACGGTGTACTTTTCCTGTTGTTACAATAGCAAACCCATGTGAAAAAGAAGCGCACTTAAGAGCGTTAAAGGTATGTTCAAATTGGATAAAGAATTCAATTTAATATACTTTATGAAAATACACTTTAAATATACTTTCTCTGTATTTCCATAAAATGCATTTTAACACATGCTTTAAAGCACTTTCAAAGCATTTTCTTCCTCCACTTCACAATTATATACCACTTTGTGTTGGTCTTTCACATTAAATTCCAATTAAATATATATTTATGTGGGGTATAAATACTTTTGCAAGCCACTGTACATCTCAGTTCTTGGAGGAGCCTGTAAGTCCTTTAACAAACTATTTATTTGTCTCCAGTGTGCTATCAGCATTACCATTAGCTGTCATGGCAGGTGCTACAGTGTTTAATGTCACATGCTAATTTACAGCCATGACAACCAGCATTATACTACCTGTTATGACAGTTATGCTACCAGTAATGGTATAATGACGCTGTTTTATTGACACAGCGTGTTTATGGCATCTTTATGTCACTGTTAAGTAGCAGCCCAGATACCACATCCATATGGGGTCTGTGTGTTTAGATAAACCAACTGGGAAACAGAAAGTATAGACCATTTGTTTTTGTTGGCATAACATACAATGTAAATATTATATATGTATATATATAAGAATGCTGTTTTCCACCTGTAATGCACTAAAACAGAAGATTCAGTAATATATGTTATTATATAATATATATATATATATATATATATATATATATATATATATATATATATATATATATATATGGGCCATTCCACCATTTGCCATTTGCTTGTTGTAACTCTTCCAAATAAAATGTATGTTTTAATAACACATGTATTTAACTATTTAAACATGTATTGGTCAAACTCAGGTGGCTTTACTTGTTTTTTTTTTTTTTACAAGGTTTCTAAGCTAAAGATTGTTACATTTTTCTCAGTCCTGTTACCAAAACTCATAATACATTTAAAAAAGCATGTTTTTAAAAGCAAGTCCACTAATTCCATTGATTTTCTCTCAAAAAAGTCTTTATTTTAAATAATTGGTTGACGGCATATTCAAATAATTGATGTTTATGACAAAAAAAATCACCCCTGTTACTGGAACTCACTCCTGTTACTGAAACTCACTCCTGTTACTTTTTATGTATTGAGTAACATAAATAAAAGTAACAGGACTGAGTTTTTAACATAGAATTAGCAAAAACAAGAAAAATAGCTAAATGGCGGCTATGCTAATAGCTTATAGCATGAGGACACTGAGCACATTCCATAGATTTTCCCAACACTTAATTTTGGTCCTCCCATGATCTTCAGAAGAACCAGCTGATGTCACTTCCTGTTGTAGATGTGACTTCCTGTTGTAGAATGTCCCAGATGTTTCAGATGGGGTAATGTGTTACGGTAACAGGACTGAGTGAAAACCCGGGGACACAACAAAAAAACTGAATAATAAAATTTATGGTAAAGTCTATAGTCAGTCTCACTTTTTTTTTTTTTTTTACATTTTAACCTTATTTTAAGTCATTTGAAATAAAAAAGGCACAACAAGTCACTAGTCAAGATATTTAGATTCTTTTGTCCAATTTTATCATCCTGACCAATTTACAAGATCATTTTTATTACAGAAGAAGGCAGATATGGTGTTAAGAGTCTTTCCCAAGGACTCTTCTTGGTGTAGCACAGCATAGCCACCCCAAAATCCCACAATATGTGGTTGCTCTCTGGTGGGTAGTGGTGTTATCCACTGTGCTAGACCAACCACAGTTTTCTTCAGTGCTTAATAGCACTGCTGCATACTCCATGCCCACCTGGAACCTACAGTACCTAGAACACTTTGCATCCATGTAAGCCCCATATGAGCATGCTGGCTCAAAGATAAGTTTTACCTAAGCTAAGTACCACTACATAGGGATTTGCCAATAAGGTTAGGGATGGAACCAGGGCCCATGTGGGTTCTACACTGTATATGGAACCTAGATAGGACTGGAAGGGTTCAAGCAAAGTGTTCCCCAAAAAGTCAAAAGTCTCTGGAAAGTGGCTCCACATACGGATGCCACGGATGGACTAGGAGATGTTATACATGTTCCCGTCTGATTTCTAGACTGCACATAGAACCTACAGGGGTTGGACAATAAAACTCCTGTCATTTTAGTGTGGGAGGATTCATGGATAAATTGGAGCAGCCTGGTGTTCAATCTTTATTAATTGAACATTGCACCAGTAAGAGCAGAGTGTGAAGGTTCAATTAGCAGGGTAAGAGCACAGTTCTGCTCAAAATATTGCAATACACACAACATTATGGGTGAGAGAGGACAAATTGTTGGTGCACGTCTTGCTGGCGCATCTGTGACCATGGCTTCACGTATCAAGAGCTACAGTATCCAGGGTAATGTCAGCATACCACCAAGAAGGACCAACCACATCCAACAGGATTAACTGTGAAAGGGATGTTCCGGTGCTAACCCGGATTGTATCCAAAAAACAAAAAAACACGGCTGATCAAATCACGGCAGAATTCAATGTGCACCTCAACTCTCCTGTTTCCACCAGAACTGTCCGTCACCACGATAAATTATTGTGGTCTAAAACCAGGTGTTTCAGTTTCACTGTCCAACCCCTGTATTTTGGACCAAGTTGAGATTAAGGTGGGCGGTATCTACTGTACCTAGCCTACAATCCATCCATGTGAGCCCCAGAAGAGCATGTTGTGCCTGAAAGTTTCAAGCAAAGTGTTACCCAAACGTCAAAGCTTCTGGCAAGTGGCCCCACATATGGATGCAGTCCCCAATGGAAGTACTCCCACCAAGGATGGCCACTAAGGTCAGGGATGGAGCCGGTGCCTATGTGGGTTCTACACTGTATATGGATCCAAAATGGGACTGGAAGGGTTCAAGCGAAGTGTTACCCAAAGTTCAAAAGTCTCTGGGTTGTAGACCGCACATAGGACATAGATGGAACCAATGTGAGATTAGAGTGGGCTGTATGATGGGCCCCATTTGGTAGGCACAATCTAAAAAAACCTACCCAGAACCCATGTCCACCTGAAATCTACTGTACCTTGCCAGTGTAAGCCCCATACGAGCATGTTGGCTCAAAAGGTTCACGCAAGGTGTTAGCCAAATATCAAAGCAAAAACTTTGATCTGTCCTTAAGATCTGAGTCCGTTACTGCGATGTATCTCATGGCAATCTCTCTCTCCTTCTTCTTCTCCAATAAGAACATCAAACTACATGATATTGTTCTGGGATTCTGCATCCCCGTCTCTCGAAGCTGGAGGATTCATGTTTTTGTGGCGCCTGAGCGACAGGAACCTCCAGAAAGAAAGCCTGGTGGTGTTGCGATAGATGGAGGAGGAAAAGTAGAAGATGATGGGGTCCAGGCAGGTGTTGAAGGTGCTCAGCAGCAGGGTGTAGTACCTCCACGGCGGGCTCTCGTTGGAGCTGTAGCCCACCACGTGAGAGATGTTATAGGGCAGAAAGCAGACCAGGAAGACGGTCAGGGTGCCGGCTGCCATGCCGATGGCTCGCTTCTTCTTCTCCTTCACGATGCGAGGCTTGGTGTAGAGGATCCAGATGCAGCTGAGGTAGCAGAAGACGCAGACCAGGAGGGGCACCAAGCAGAGGACCACGAAGAACTCCAGGCGCATCGGGAGTACGATCTTGTTCTGGCTCTCGGTGAAGTTCTCGTAGCAGGCGGTTTTGGTGGCGTTGCCGTCGTTCTCCCGCAGGTGCACGGTGAAGAAGACGATGGTGCAGTGCCCTGCACTGACCAGCCAGATAAAGATGCTGCCGGCGACGGCGTAGACGATCCTGCGGGACTTCCTGTAGGCGATGGGGAAGGCGACGCCCAAGTAGCGGTCGACGCTGACGGCCATCAGCAGGAGCGAGCTGGTGTAGATGGTGGTGAAGAAGACGAATGACGTGATGGAGCACAAAATCTGGGGTAGATGCCACTGCAGGCCGGAGGCTGCCTCGTACATCTTCAGAGGGAGGAAGACGAGGAAGAGGATGTCCGAGGCGGTCAGGTTCAGCAGCAGGATGTCCGTAGGCGTGGGACTATCAGCAAGCTTTCTGATGAAGGCGTAAATGGCCAGGATATTGGCCGGAAAGCCTATTATGAAAGCTATGATGTAGGCCGAGAGGAGCACCCAGTGGTTGATCATTCCGTTGATCATTTCTTGTTAACTGCAGGATGCTGGAGGAAAAATAAGAAGGAGATAATGGTGTTAAAATTACTGTTTTAGTGGGCATCATGCAATAAAACCAAATAGATCAATGCATTCATCTCAATGAGGCAACTTTCTGCTATAGGTTATGGTACAAACAACTTGTCAAGTGTATTTCACACCTTCTCTTTTTCAGTGCATTTTCTTTATTTTTAAGACAATTTCCATTGTAGATTCTCAAGGAAGGCATCAAAACTATGAATGAACACATGTGGAGTTACAGGGGTTGGACAACAAAACTGAAACACCTGTCATTTTAGAGTGGGAGGTTTCATGGTTAAATTGGAGCAGCCTGGTGTCCAATCTTCATTAATTGCACATTGCACCAGTAAGAGCAGAGTGTGAAGGTTTAATTAGCAGGGTAAGAGCACAGTTCTGCTCTAAATATTGCAATGCACACACCATTATGGGTGACATACCAGAGTTCAAAAGAGGACAAATTGTTGGTGCACGTCTTGCTGGAGCATCTGTGACCAAGACAGCAAGTCTTTGTGATGCATCAAGATCCACGGTATCCAGAGTAACGTCAGCATACCACCAAGAAGGACCAACCACATCCAACAGGATTAACTGTGGACGCTGTAAGAGGAAGCTGTCTGAAAAGGATGTTCGGGTTCTAACCCGGATTGTATCCAAAAAACATAAAACCACGGCTGATCAAATCACGACAGAATTCAATGTGCACCTCAACTCTCCTGTTTCCACCAGAACTGTCCGTCACCACAATAAACTATTGTGCTCTAAAACCAGGTGTTCCAGTTTCATTGTCCAACCCCTTTGGTCACCTGAAATGGTTTTCGAACAGTCTTGAAGGAAGGAAGGAGTTCCCAGAGGTGTTTATTAGCACTTGTTGCCCCTTTGCCGTCTTCACTCTGTGGTCCAGCTCACCCCAAACCATCTGGATTGGGTTCAGGTCCGGTGACTGTGGAGGACGGGTCATTTTTTGTTAAGTACATAAAACTCCACATGTGTTCATTCATAGTTTTGATGATGCCTTCAGTGAGAATCTACACTGTGAATAGTCATGAAAATACAGAAAAAAACGCATTGAATGAGAAGGTGTGTCCAAACTTTTGACCTGTACTGTATATCTGACAAAAAGAGATATTTTTTTGCTAGACTGGTTCCCTAAAATATTTAAATCAGGGGTATTTTAGAAATAAAATCAAAGTTGGCCCACTATTAAGCAGGTTTTTATAATTTTGAACGCTAGGTGTCACTATCACATAAAACCAATCTAAAACGCTCTTCATCTCCTTTCCTTCCTTCATTATGCCTACATTAATGTTCCTGAGGTTTTGGAAAAACATGGCAACTCCAAAGAATTTAGTGGTGTGATACGATAACAGTTTAGTTTGATCTAATCTAAAAATATCTATTTACAACCAAATATGCAATTATTCTATGTTTTTGCATTCTTATTCATTCAAATTATTGCAGTATTAGTAGTATTATAATACTATTATACTTCTATAGTATTCTGTGATGTTATTTGATGATGCGGTCTCCTTTTAGAGCAGATGAATCCGATTCCAGGTTATGCTGAGTCAGAGAGAGAGAGAGAGAGAGAGAGAGCACTCAGTCAGAAACTTCACTCTTTCGTTTCTTTTATTGTTTTTACTATGAGTGAATGGAGGAGCGACTGAGCTCTGAGTTTCCTCTTCTGAAGTCTCCATTGCTCCACCAGCCGCTCGCGTTCAGTAAAACTGAGCCGGATCCTCTTTTAGAAGCTGTACGTGTGACGTAAGCACGTAAAGATGCGTGATGTGGCCAGAAGAAGAACTCCCATGAAAAGTGACCCGACACCCCAGTTTTTAGAATAAATATATAAGAATAAATATATATTAGATTTTAGGCTTAGCAGGGATGGTCGTTTCAGCACACTGATAGCAATTAACACAATATTTCTTCCATATTCTTCTCCACTCAGAAATTATTCTGCTTTCAGTTTAGTAACTAAATAATACGGACTGCCACTTTAAACTTTAAATGATTAACGTCATTACTATGGAAAGGAAAGGAAACGTAATCTTTAAAATATAGCAGATTTAACCTGAAAACAGATGTATTTTATTTATAATAAAAGAAAAGTCTGCAAATAAATTGTTATTATTATTATTATTATTAGAATTTTCCTGTTTTTTTGCACCAACACTGAGTTTTTTTTACATAATTTCATGATGTATTAAACAGTAAAAAACAGACCATGACTAGACTGTTTAAAATGAATGATAAAACGTTGGAATGAGACCTTTAAACAGTTTTCAGCAATTTAACAATTAAATATCTATAAAATTATCATTTTCTCCATTTTATTTGAGATGTATATGGATTAAACAGTGCCCACCTATCTGTTTACTCTATAAAAACATTCTAAAAGTTCATATCTCAGTCCTCCAAGTCTCAGTCCTGCTGTCTTTACAGAGGAGTGGCTTAAACATTAACTCTTAACTACCTCAGTGTTTGTGTGGGTTGATATCAATAACCACATTACAAATACAGAGCTGTTGCCAGGATGGAGCGCCGGACAACTGTTTTGCTGGGCTGATTTCCTGGATTAATTATTACAGGCTCTCTGTGAACTAACACGATAAAAATATTATAACAACTCATAACTCACAGCATGATAGGGCAAATGTGCATTAAATAAAATGCATGAAAACGTCATATTTTTAAATATTTTAATCTGAAGGCCAAATTGTCTGTTTTACTTCGGTTTTATTACTCAGCCTATACTCCCTCCGTAAAAAGCTCAGTCAGTGTAGAGGAGTGAGGTTTTAATGGTGTAAATATTATGACTGCTCTATCAGTCTATCTGTAAGCTCTGAGATCATGGTTTAAAAATTAGCACATCCTGACCAAAAATATGAGCTGTATCAGTGTTAAGCTTCTGCTTCCTCATTTCAGTTCAAATTTTAGAAAAAAAAATGAAACTACATTTTTAAGTTTTAGAAAAAGTACATCCAGTTTTGGACAGTAAATAAGTAAATGTAGTTTGTTACAGTACTTAAGTAGTTTTTTTGTGTATCTGTATCAGTGCAAAAATCACTAAAGCCATGCATCTGCCTGGCCCTGGTTGAAATCTAGACTCAATTCTTGCACATATGTTTGGTTTATATGCATCCGGACAAAGTGCCGCATGCCAACACCCCGGCTGCTGAGTATAATATGACAACCTTTTCTCAATGACATATATAACAGCCGACTCCAGAAGAACGCTGTCTGCATTTTAATGGACTCTTCCCACCCTGGGCACTTTTTGTTTCCCACCTTCCCTCTAAAAAGGTATTCAGACAACTAAAAACAAATACTAACAGACTGAAACACAGCTTCTTCCATTAGGCTGTGACAGCTATCAACCCCCTCTCCTCTACTGTACTCTTAAAAACTATGTTTTTGTGGTTAAATTTGCAGCTAAAAAAGGATAACCCAGCCTTAGCCTTAAATCAACCCTTCCCAACCTTAATCCTAACCTTAATCTTAAATCAACCCTAAAACCTAACTTTAATCTTAAATCAACCCTAAAACCTCACCTTAATCCTAACTTTAAATCAACCCTAAAACCTAACCCTAATGCTAACCTTAAATCAACCCTAAAACCCAACTCTAATCTTAACTTTAAATCAACCCTTAAACCTAACTCTAATCTTAACTTTAAATCAACCCTTAAACCTAACCCTAATCCTAACCTTAAATCAACGTAAAACCAGCCCTAAAACCTAACATTAATCCTAACCTTAAATTAACCCTAAAACCTAACATTAACCCTAACCTTAAATCAACCATAAAACCTAACCTTATATCAACCCTAAAACCTAAGCCTAATCCTAACATTAATCTAAATCTTATATTTAACCCTGAACCCTAACCCTTACATTAATCTAAAACTTATATCTAACTCTAAAACTAACCTTAACCCTAACCTGAACCTAAAACTTAAATCTAACCCTAAAACTTGCATCTAACCCTAAAACTAACTGTAACTCTAACCTAAAACTTACATCTAACCCTAATCCCTAATCCTAAATTAAATCAAAAACTTATGTCTAACTCTAAAACTAACCTTAACCCTAACCTGAACCTAAACCCTATCTCTAACATTAATCTAAAACTTAAACCGAACCCTAAAACTTGCATCTAATCCTAAAAGTAACTGTCACTCTAACCTAAAACTTACATCTAACCCTAATCCCTAATCCTAAATTAAATAAAAATTTATGTCTAACTCTAAAACTAACCTTAACCCTAACCTGAACCTAAAACTTAAATCTAACCCTACATCCTAACCCCAATTCTAACATTAATGAAAAAATGTAACCTAAACCTAACATTAATCTAAAACTTTAATCTAACCCTAAAACTAACCTTAACCCTAACATTAATCTAAAACTTTAATCTAACCCTAAAACTAACCTTAACCCTAACATTAATCTAAAACTTTAATCTAACCCTAAAACTAACCTTAACCCTAACATTAATCTAAAACTTTAATCTAACCCTAAAACTAACCTTAACCCTTACATTAATCTAAAATTTACACCTAACCCTAATCAAATTAAATCAACCCTAAAATCTAACCCTAATCCTAAAATTAAGTCAACCCTAAAACATAACCCTAACCTTTTAATTTAACCCTAAATCTTACATTAATCCTAACCCTAACCTAAAACTTACATCTAACCCTAGAACCAACCCTAACATTAATCTAAAATTTACACCTAAGGTTAAAACTACCCTTAACCCTAACCTGGATCTAAAACGTACATGTAACCCTAAACATTAACCCTAATTCTAACATTAATCTAAAGCTGTAACCATAAACCCTAACCATCATATTAATCTAAAACTTAGATCTAAAACTAACCTTAACCATAACCTAAAACTTACTTCTAACCCTAAAACTAAACTTAACCCTAACCTGAAACTTACGTCTTCCCTAAACCCTAATTCTAACATTAATCTAAAACTTACATCTAACCCTAAAACTAACCTAAACCTTAACCCAAAACTTACATCTAGCCCTAAACATTAACCCTAACATTAATTCAAAACTTTAATTTAACCCTACAACTAACATTAACCCTAAAACCCTAAACTAAAACATCTAACCCCAAACACTACCCCTAATTCTAACATTATTCTAAAATGTACACCTAACCCTAAAATCTAACCCTAATCCTAACATTAGTCCAAAACTTAAATCTAACCCTAAACCTTAATTTTTAAAGATTGAGGTATAGGGTATTGGGTTGGGGTTAGTGTTGGGTTGAATTTAACAGAAAATCATTTGCAAATTAAATATAAGTTAATTTGCATTTAATGATCATTTAGTTAGATATTACTTGAGCATCTACAATATGGAACAGCCATGTGAAGTTTTGTATAGCTAGTCTTTTTCACTTAAAATTAACAGATTAAACAAGAGTTTTTGATAATAGAAGATTAAAGCCATGATAATTCATGAAATTGTTTTACTTTTAGTACTTTAGTACATTTGAAGGTAAATACTTTTGTATTTTTTAAATGTCTGTAGTGATATTTTAACACTTTTAACTGCCACAAACAGATACAGGATTGGTTGTGCACTGCTCAGTGTATGATGGTTGTATGATGGTGAATAGAAGTAACAGGACTTACCTCAGTAAGACAGTGATGTTCAGAGTTCCCAACACACACCCAGAGATCACCAGAGCTCCTGATCCTCACCCTCACACTCCTGCACTGATCTCCTGCAGTCCTCACACACCTCAGCACCTCTATGCAAACCTGCCGTCATTAACGGCACTGCAGCCTCTACCTGCTGAGCACTGAGTGAGTAGTGAGCGAGTAGTGAGCGAGCCGTCACCGTGCTGAAGCTCAAGAGGCTCTAGAGGCCAGTAGGACGTGTGATCTGACACCTGATTCATTTCAAAAGGAGGAGATGACATCATTTCCTCAGTATTTTTATCAGTAGCTTTGATGACTTTAAATGAAATGTAGTTTCCAAATACAAAAATACACCAGGGTGAACATACAGTTGCAAGAAAAAGTATGTGAACCCTTTGGCATTATACTTGTATTTCTGCATAAATTGGTCATTAAATGTGTTCTGATCTTCATCTACGTCACAACAATAGACAAACGCAGTCTGCTTAAACTGATACCACACAAAAAATGATTTGTTTGCATGGTTTTATTTATTTTCTAAGAGCTAATTGGAGCCAGGATGTGATGAGATGATTGGATGTGTTGGTTGAAGCTGCCCTGCCCTATAAGAAAAAAACACACACACCAGTTCTTAGAAAGCATTGCTTGATGTGAATCATGCCTCACACTAAAGATCAAGCTCTCAGAAGACCTACGTTCAAGAATTGTTGACTTGTTAACATGAAGCTGGAAAGGGTTACAAAAGTATCTCTAAAAGTCTTGATGTTCATGTGTCCACGGAAAGACAGACGCTCTACAAATTAGGAGAAAATTCAGCACTGTTGCTGCTACTTTTTCTAGGCGTGGTAAAGTCCTGTAAAGATGACTGCAAGAGCACAGCGCATAATGATAATCAAGGAGGCGAGGAAGAATCCTAGAGTGTCAGCTAAAGACTTCTTCACAGAAATCTCTGCTCTGCACAAAACGAAAATTGAGTTTGGAAGGAACACACAACGCTATGTATGGAGAAAAAAAGGGACAGCACACCATCATCAAAACCTCATCCCAACTGTGAAACATGGTGGAGGGTGCATCATGGTTTGGGGCTGCTTTCCCAAGTTTCCCAAGAGATTTTGCCGAAAAACTTAAGACCATCTGTCTTAAGTTGGGGTAGTGCACTGTTGGACTCTGTGGTGTTGCCTAAGCTTTTCTTCCTTATGGCTTTATTTTTTCTCCTCACATTAGTTTTACTTTTACACTCAAACTATTTTAGAAACCATTTTTTAAACACTTTTATTGAAAGATTAAAAAGCTTGAGTTGATACTTCAACTTCCACATTTTAAACCATGTAATCTATATTGTACTCATACCTACAGAGTAAGGAATGGAAATACTTTTTAATATACTTTGCATGTTCCATTATTTATTAGTGGGAGAAGTGGGCGGAGTCTCCCTGTTCTTCACACTGATTGGTTTATATAATGTTGCATAATCAGTTAGACCAGTTGCTTTTCCAGGTGTGTGCTGTATTGTACTTCTTTACCAGAATTTGACTCCCTTCCCAGAATGAGTGTAACAGATTCTACTTGGATTCATTTTATTTCTGTTTATAAATAAGGGTTAATCTACAGTTACAGTAGATACAGAATCACCAGCACTGTAATCTATTGTACCCATACTGCTGCGTGAAGCACATCACCAAATTTTTTTAACATTTTCTCCAATTTTAGCTAGGTCAATTGTCCCACCCATTCAGCTGCTAGCTGTATATCCCTCATCACCGGTGATGCCATTGCTTTTAAAACATGCCTCCTCCAATACATGTGAAGTCAGACTCCGCCCTTTCTTTGAACTGCTGCTGATGCAGCATTACCGAATAGCATCACAGTGCTAATGCTCGGAGGAAAGCGCAGTGACTCGGTTCTGATACATCAGCTCACAGACGCAGCCTTGTGCTGATCCACATCACCCTAAGAGTGATGAGGGGAAAGAGTGCCATCTACTGTACCCACCCAGAGAGAGCGAGCAAAGCCAATTGTGCTCTCTCAGGGCTCCAGCAGCTGATGGCAAGCTGCATGACTGGGATTCGAATCATTTGGAGCACACACCACTACCTTTTCCCTCTGGTTCGTTTTAAGGCCCTCTAGAAAATTGCTTTTTTTTACTCTGCAGGCAAATCACTAGATTTGAACCAACCCAAATTTTGACAAACCTGCTGTTTTGCTTTTGAGTTGATTACTGGCCGGAACATCACTCTTTACCGATAATTTCTGTGTAACTTGGTTTACATATAAGTTTTGATAACTCTTTGCATGCTGTAGAGATTGTTATCAAATAGCTTCCGCTTGCTTCCTCCTGCACCCACTCATTTATTTGAGTATACGAGTCTTACAGCTATAAATATAAACTACTTTTCCTTCCGCTGTGCGTCTAGCTCCAGTGTGATAATCAGATAAACTAGGGTGAACACATGTTATTTTTGGGATGTAATTCATGTGTCTATTCTGGACATTAGGTTTAGCATTAGCGTTAGATGCTATAAGTAATCTCAATCAAAATGTAAGACTATTTTGTAGCAAAAACAAGAAATAATGGAATAATATGGAATTTAATTGGGTCAGTAAAGCGCTTCCGTTTATTTACAGTAAGATTAGATTTCCAGATTTCCACTAAGGCTGGGTGCAGCAGCATTAGAATTAGTGGCTAACATTTAGCGCTAGCAAATGCAAAACATAAGGAATTATTTAGTAAAGAAAAAAGTGTTAAACAAACCAGAATATATTTTATATTTTACATTCTTCAAAAAGTAGCACCTCTTGCTCATTTTCATATTTATGAGGTAGAGTCACCTGGAATTCAGGCTAATTTCAGTTAACAGCTGTGCTGAACTCATCAAGAGTTTATTACTTGAATTTCTTGTCTCTTAATAAAGTGTTTGAGAGCATCAGTTAAAGTAAAGTAGTGAAGAGGTAGAGTTACAGAACTAGAACTACTCAACCAAGAAAGAATGGTGGAACTGGCACTCATCAGGACCACTCCAGGAAAGGAAGAGCAAGAGTTACCTCTGTTGTACAGAATAAGTTCATCAGAGTTTATTTTTTGTAGTTTGTTTAACACGTTAAAGTTTACCACCAGCGTTTCACAGCGAGCTTTATTACACGAGGTGTTATAATATTTAATATAAGGTGATTAAATTAAACAGGTTCAGGATATTAATCTGGATATTTGTTTTTTTTTCTCCATGGACGCACAACATCCTGCTTTAGCCCGTGTTTGGTAGCGCCATGGTAGCATTGTGGAAACCTCCATTAAACATCCCCAAATGTTTACAATATCTAGAGGAACAGTTATAGAAACAGACGTTTTATGAGGTAATTAGGACTAGAATTTACGAGGCTGGCTAGAAACACCAAATGGGTTTAATGTTTTGGAAATAGCACAAAACTGCTGTAATAATTGAAGATTTTGGTTAGATTATCTATATTACCTGCTTAATTAGTAATGCCAAATTTAAAAAAAAAGTTACAACATATAAAACACACTAAAATACAGAGTTTCTGACATTCACTTTGGCTTTTATTTAATTATAGACAGTATATACCCAAGATATTTCATGTTTTATGTTCACAATACTGTCAAACTGAATTGGAATTGGTGTTATTCCCCCTCACAGTTGAAATTCAACATGAAAACCAGAAAAACAGCCGTTTATGGGTAAAAAAAAAAAAAACAAGCAATTGTGAAGCTGAGAGAAGATGAAAAATCTATCAGAAATAATGTTCATAGCCAGAACAACCCCTAGTGAAAAAAGTGTATTAAAGTATACTAAGCATTATAATACTATAGTGCACTAAAGTGTTCTTGTAGCCACTTTATTATTAATCAGTATATTTAAAGAGTGATAAAATGGAACTTTTTTGTGCTTATTATACTTTAATTATATAAAAAAATAATAGTACAAAAGTCGTAGTTAAATTGTGCTAAGTGTACTTAACTGTACTAAAATGACACTATTTTAAATATGATTTAAACTAATTTATGTATGTAACCCCATATTTTAAATGTGCTTAAAGTAAAATTTTAATATATTTAATACAGAGTATTACAATTGCATCACTATTTATTATACACCAGGTATATTAGAAATGTACTAAGAATTGATGTTAAATATATGTGATCTATTTACATTAGAGTACAAATATATATGCTTCTTGTCGCTGTCTTTTGTAAGTAGCATTCTTCTAGTATACTTTGTTGGATATAAACATATATTTGAATATACTGTACTACAATTTTCAACTAGATACAAATTTACTTAATGTTTTACACTCTAAAAAACAGAGGTACGATATGAGTACTTTTTTGTACTCGAAGGTACACTCTTCATAATTGTAGCCTCAAAGGTACAATATTGGTCTTTACAGGGTCAGATTTGTTCCCTCTGAAGTACAAAGTCATTTCTAACAGCAATAAGTACAAATTTGTACCATTTAACCAGCCAAAGGGTACATTCAGTATTCTGCATCACTGTACTAATGAACAATATATATTTAAATTGCACATTTTTTATTTGAAAGCCAGACAATTTTGTATCATCAAGTTTTTGAGCCATATTTAGTTGATGATAATGTTTATAATCTTTATAATCTTTACTGCCACAAAAACCATGGGTACAAAAATGGACTTTCACTGAAAGGTACTTTTTTGTGCCTCAATATAAGGTACAGCCCCAGCGACAAGCTTTATACTCTTTTAAGTACAAATCTGTACTTATATTTCTTAGAGTGTACTTTAATTTGACATTTAAATGTGTTATTTAACACTGTGTCCTATAATTTACTTATATTTATATTTTTCTAATTATAATTACAGAGCTTTGAAACACATTTTAACTGCTATATTAATGTACCTATACCTAAATATATTTTTAAAAAATTACCAATGTAGTCATTAAATTTCTTCTTACTTTCTAAAAAGTGTACTACTGTAATAGTTGTTTATAACACATTTTGATAAAAATGTACAAACGTATACTTAGAAGTATATTGAATTACATTAAAGTAAAAGTGTACTCCATAGCAGTATGTATTTTTTAATACACTATATTGTACTTTTTAACAAGTATGATCAAAGTTTACTTTCAAACATTTGATGAAAGCATAATATTAATGTATTTTTAATATATTTTAAGTAAGTACATAAATCTGTTAGTATATTTACAGCATACTTAGACATTTCTCAATATGTTTTAAGTACAATAAAAAAAAAAAAAAATATATATATATATATATATATATATATATATATATATATATATATATATATATATATATATATATATATATATATGTTTTAATAGGGACTATTAGGAATGTCCTGAAGAAGAAAGTCGTCACTGGTGTACTAAGTAACAGATGTTGAACAGGTGGTAGAACAAGAAAAATCACAGCAGTTGATGAAACAGATACATTACACATACATTTCTGTAAAGAAAAAAAAATACTGTTCACAGAAAAAAGGCTTTATGATCCTAAAATACAAAGGCCTATGGAAGCCTAGAGACTGACGATAGACTAATGAGACGAAAGATTAACTTTTACTAATGTGATTGAAAGACTCATTTTTGGAGAAAGAATGGATCCGCTCATGATCACAAACATACCAGCTCATCTGTGAAGCACAGTGGAGGTAGTGTCATGGCTTAAGCTAAAATAATAATAAAACAAAATAAAATAATGTATGTTACTTTGGGTGAGTAAATCGCTCCCATTTATTTACAGTAAGCTTAGATTTCCAGATTTCCACTAAGGCAGCAGCATTAGCATTAGCAGATAGCCGCTAGTAAATGCCACCTGACAGCACTACAGTGATGAACCCTGAGCTTGTTTTAACAAGATAAACATGCAGACTACAGTCCAATATGCTCACCTCTCAATGACGAAAGTCCTAGCGCTTAGTTTGGTTAGCATATAATGCTATAGCTGCCCCAGCAGTGTTAGCTGTGGTTAGCAGCAGCAGGCCAGTAATACTCACCTCTGAATGGTGAAAGAGCTAGTGCTTACTGTGGTTAGCGGCTAATGCTAATACTGCTCCAGCAGTGCTAGCCAGGGTTAGCAGCAGGCTAGAGGACGATAATACTTAGGTCTAAACGGCAATAAGCTAGCGCTTTGTGTGGTTAGCTGCTAATGCTAATGCTGCTCCAGCAGTGCTAGCCAGGGTTAGCGGCAGGCTACAGGCAGATAATACTCAGCTCTAGACATCATAAAACTAGCACTTAGTGTGGTTAGCAGTAATGCTAAGGCTGCTCCAGTAGTGCCAGCCAGGTTTAGCAGCAGGCTAGAGGCCAATATATTCACCTCTGAACAATAAAAATGCTAGCGCTCAGTGTGGTTAGCTAGTGCTAATGCTGCTCCAACAATGCTAGCCAGGGTTAGCAGCAGGCTAGAGGCCAACATATTTACCTCTAAACAATTAAAGCGCTAGCGCTTAGTGTGGTTAGCAGTAGTGTTAATGCTGCTCCAGCAGTGCTAGCCAGGGTTAGCAGCAGGCTAGAGACCAACATATTTACCTCTGAACAATATAAGTGCCAGCACTTAGTGTGGTTAGCTAATGCTAATGCTTCTTCAGCAGTGCTAGCCAGGGTTAGCAGCAGGCTAGAGGATAATAATTCTCAGCTCTAAACATCTAAAAGCTAGCGCTTAGTGTGGTTAGCAGCTAATGCTAATGGTGCTCAGCAGTTTTAGTTGAGGTTAGCAGCAAGCTACAGTCCGATAATACTCACATCTGAATGGCTAAAAAGCTAGCTCTTGCTGTGGTTAGCATCTAATGCTGCTCCAGCAGTGCTAGCCAGGGTTAGTAGCAGGCTACAGGCCGATATATTCACCTCTGAACAATGAAAGTGCTAGCTCTCAGTGTGTTTAGCTAGTGCTAACGCTGCTCCAACAATGCTAGCCAGGGTTAGCAGCAGGCTAGTGGACAATAATTCTCTTAATGTCAAAAGTTAGCACATAGTGTGGTTAGCAGCTAATGCTAATGCTGCTCCACTACGATACCCAACAAGCAGGACACACCCTAAACGCCAATGGGGTAAGCTAATTTGTCTTGGTAAGATTTCTTTAATAAAGCAATCACAATGTCTCAAAATAAGTAAAACAAGACTTAAATCAAGCAAAAATCACATTTTTTTTGCCTTAAATTTGGAAACAAGAATTAGAATAACTTGACTGATGACTTTTTGTGCTTATTTTTGAATAAGCGAAATAATCTTAAACATTTCGAAACATAAACATAATCGAAAACATTTCACTTGCTAAGATTGAGTTTTTTGCAGTGTACTGTGTTTTATATGTTTTATATGAGTTTCAGGACAGTGACTAATAGACCCTGCAGCAGGAAACACCCTGTACACCCTCTGACTAACCATAAACACACACAGATCAGATCATGCTCAGCGCAGCATCATCATCAGTACGTGTGACCGGTCACTGTCACCTTTTTACAACATTTAACCCCGTTTCACTACTCTGCACTTCTTTATCTCTATAATAGATACACCAACAGCTCTGTCATCCTCTATCTGACCTTCCTCACACTCTTCCTCACAGTGTTTTACGTGAACGACCTCATTTCGGTTACAGAGAGTGAGAAAGATAACAGGCTGTGAATGACCTCAGCACTCAGTGTTTTTACAATGCAATCAAAATCTAAAGGGGAACTACATAACAGCATTTCTTCATGATTTCTGGATTAAATACTGACTAAAGCTAAAAAATCTAAATTGTCACAAAAAACATTTTCTTTTAAAGGGTAAACGAGTGCTGGATGTTAATCTACACTGAATTCTCTCCTGAAAATTGTTTATTTGGGTCAGTAAAGTGTTTCTATTTATTTACAGTAAGCTTAGATTTCCAGATTTACACTAAGGCTGGGTGCAGCAGCATTAGCATTAGTATTAGTGGCTAACCGCTAATCAATATCATCCGACAGAGCTACACTGGGGATCCCTAAAGTGTTCCAGTAAGCCAAGGCTACAGTCTATTATACTCACCCCCGAATAGCGAAAAAGCTAGCGCTTAGTTTGGTTAGCGTCTAGTGCTAATGCTGCTCCAGCACTGCTAGCCAGGGTTAGCAGCAGGCTACAGCCCGATAACACTCACCTCTGAACTGCAAAGTAGTACATTTACAATATACTGTACTTCAAGTGTATTAAAAATAATGTGTGATGTTATACAAAAAAAAATCACTAAAAAGCACAACATAATGCTTTTATGTTGTATTTAAATATAGCATAAATACAATTGAAATATACTTACGTTAAATTTCACAACACTATTTCCTCAAGATTTCTGGATTAAATGCTCAACGTATGCACTGAAAAACAATATATTTGCAAGAACTAGGTAAACTATATTAAAACTGAGATGCATGTTTATATATATCCTCTAAAGACCCTGTGTCCTCATATGTGGACGTTACATTCTGCCTCTCTGCACCATGATACTTAATTTTTTTAAACGTTGACCCTTTGGCGTCATATGGAGACACTGCCTGTACCATCTATCTAGTGGTCACGTGAAAACATTGCACTTATTGCATTAATTGTAAAAAAGATTATGGGAATCCCAGTCTAAGGTTTCTACAGCCAGTCCAGACAGAAATATGGGAAATTTCTCATCCAGTTTTATGTTTGAAACTAGTTTATTTACTTACTGTAGAAAGCATACATTTTGTTTTTGAAATAATTGGGTCCATCTGACCCAAATGGCAAGAACAATGTTTTAAAAAAGTTAATTTAGGTTTTACTATTTAGAAAATAGCTAGGAAAAAATTAAATGCAGAGGATATATGTGTTCAATTTGGCCATAAGAATAACTTGGCTCGTTAATTCTTGTGCTTATTCTGAGTTTAAATGACTTTTAAGTGAGACTGATAGATGTCATTGTTCCTAAAATAGGCGAAATGATCTTAAACTTACAGTGCGTAGTAAGAATATTTACTTGAAAATGAAATTTGAACTGCTGAAAGACGCTCTTTGAGTCATTGCCGATGAGCTGTAGATGCTTTGCAAATATCTAGCAGGTTTAACATCTGACCCAGTGAGCGACTGGGAGTCAAAAGCAAATAATTGAAATGTTACTTTATTTCAGTAATTCAGTTCAAAATGTGAAACTCATATATTATATAGCTGTATTTGTCACGGAGACCCAGGCAGGGAGACGAGGAGGCGGACACAAGTGCAGGTAAGGGAAAAATGAATAATTTAATAAATAAATATAAGTAAACAAAAACGAGAAACAAGTAAACACTTAAACATAAAACAGGGAGATACATACAAGGAACTATGGAATAAACTAAATGACTGAAAATAACCAAAAACAAACGAGAGGAACCAGAGAACTAAAACAAACAAACTAGAGATAATAATAATGATAAACAGACAGGGAATATATACAAGGAGCTAAACTAGGAATCAACACAAAGCAGGGGTATGTACAAGGAACTAGGGAACACGGAAATAAACAAGAAACTAGAGATAAACAAAGGACAAGGGCTAAAGCTAAGAAAACGAGGGCTAGGCTAGAAAACACGAGAAGACAAAAAAACAACAGAGGAAGGTGCAAAGACCGACGGAGACAGAGGCAGAGTGGCAGAGGAGTGGCAGAGGAGGGCTATTTAAAGAAACAGAAAACACACTATAATTAGAAACACCTGGGGAAGGGGCGGAGCTACAAATGAGACACAGGTGGAAAAGTACTGAGACGGGAGACACAGGGGAGCACAGGTCACGTGGGGAAGACACACAGAGACACGAGACGAGGCCAAGACGTGACAGTATTAAACACAGAGTGATCTATTTTAAGCTTTTATTTATTTTATTGTTGATGATGAATGATGATGACAGCCGATTAAAAAAACCCAAAAATCAGTGTCTAAGAAAATTAGAATATTATATTATAAAGACCAATTGGTACTTTTGGGTACAGTGTGGGCAGTGTGCCAAGTCCTGCTGGAAAATGAAATCTGCATCTCCATAAAAGTTGTCAGTAGCAGAGGGAAGCATGAGGTGCTGTAAGATTTTGTGGTAAAACACTGCTAATATATATTTCTAATTACCTTCTATCTAATGTTTTAAATTCCTTTTTAAACTGTTAATGCTCGGCTGCAGTGTATGAATTCCCCAGCAGTGGTAAACACCAGTGTTTCAGTTTGACTGTTTTCACAGTGATGGTTTAAAAATGGCTCAGTGATATATAAGGGACATTCCAGGATTTAGGTACGTTTCCTGTCCCACCACTTACATTTCAAATGTACGTATCCAAAATATCTAAATGACTATTTTTTGTGAAAAATGTACTTGTTATAAGACAAACTGTAAAATTTGGTGGAAAAATAAGCTCCTTAGATATTATTCAAAAGACCGAATACCTTTGGAGCACCTCAAAAAATGGCCGTTTTCTCTTGTCCCACTCATTGGGTGACCAACTCCTTTGGCAAATTGAACAATTAAAATAAGCTCTAAATAAATGACTTCCTCTTGTATATTGTTGATATGCATCTCCTTTACTTATGAAAACAACTTCTTTGGTCTACATTGTTTTGCATGTTACAGTTTTTATGCTATTAAGTTGTGTCCCACAACATGCGCTCAACCCTGTTACCATAAGGAATTTTACCTGGCAGAGAAAGAGTTAAACATATTTATCTACTGGCACAAAGGAAGTGACATCACAAGGACATTTTCTGCCCACATGGCAAGACCAAGAGTAAGTGCTCTAACAATTTTCAAGTTTTTTTTCCAAATGTTTTTGTCCAAATTGTGTGTGTCACTCAGTGAACTCAACCCTGTTACTCATATTGTAAGACTAATAATGAGTAGAGTCAAAATTTACTTTATATACTTATATAACCATGTTTGTCCTTGATCTTGTATACATAGCTACATTTTACAGTTAGCATCTGTTCCTGGGGTAAACCACAACTTAGCCTAGATTTGCAACCCTGTTACTCGCCACCCTGTTACTGTAAGTTACCAAATATATTGCATAATCTAATTTAAAAAAACTGCTTTGATACCTGAGCTTGATGAATCAAACGTTTTGATAGTCTATTACCTGTATTTAATAAATCTATGACTAAAAATGATCAAATTGAAGATCAAATTTTCAGAAGTGACCACCCCTGAAATGTACCAACATCCTGGAATGTCCCATAAATGAATGTGATATGTGGGTGCAGAAAGTCATCAGTAGGTATATTTAGTAAAAGTTGGTGCCCACAAACATTTAGACACATAGTAGTACCCCTACCCCTCGTTTAGAAGTGTTTTAGAAGTTAGAATTGGTGCAACCTTCTTGTGCATCCAGTACAAATATAGCTAACTGTAGCAGTGGAGCGCTAAAGTTCAGCAACCTAACTGCTGCTGCTGATTAACTAGTTAGGCAGGTGGTGCGGTAATTAATTATTATTCTCCATTCCTTAATTCCTCTGTGATGAGAAGCTAAAATTAGCTTATATTAGCTTTTATTTTATTTAATTAAAAAAAAAAAAATATATATATATATATATATATATATATAATTTTATATTCTTAAGCATCTGCTTCAGTTGCCCTTTTTAAGATAGAATGGAAAAGTTAGCTTAATGTTGGCTAAAAGTTAGCTAAAAATGCACAAAGGGGGAAAGCTGTTTTCTTCTTAGATTTCTTAAAATAATGAATCGAAAAAAGTCTTAAAGTCTCAAAATCCTTAAAATAAGATTGTGAACTATAACAGGCTGTGAATGACCTCAGCTCAAAATGTAATCAAACTCTAAAGGGAAATTTCACAACACTATTTTTTCATGATTTCCAGATTAAACGCTTAAGATATGCACTGTAAAAAATCTATTGGCAAGAACTAGAACAAATATATTAAAACATATATGAGGTGTATATATATATATATATATATATATATATATATATATATTATATAATAACATATATTACTGAATCTTGTGTTTTAGTGCATTACAGGTGGAAAACAGCATTCTTATATATATACATATATATATATGGAAAACCTCTGGAATATAATCAAGAGGAAGACGGATGATCACAAGCCATCAAACCACCAAACTGAACTGCTTGAATTTTTGCACCAGGATTGTAAAGCATGAGGTTATCCAAAAGCAGTGTGTAAGACTGGTGGAGGAGAATGTTACAATATGCATAAAAGCTGTGATTAAAAATCAAGGTTATTCCACCAAATATTGATTTCTGAACTCTTAAAACAGAAGCATTATTGTTTCTAAATTAAAATGAACTTGTTTACTTCGCATTATTTAAGGTTTAAGAGTACTGTACCATTTTCTCATTTTCTGCAGATAAATGCTCTAAATGACTTTAAATATTTTTATTTGGAATTTGGGAGAAATGTTGTCTGTAGTTTATATAATAAAACAACAGTGTTCATTTTACTCAAATATATACCTATAAATAGCAAAATCAGAGAAGTTGATCATTTTAAAGTGGTCTCTTACTTTTGTCCAGAGCTGTATGTATTTCTAATTAGGTATCTAATGTTTTTAATCTCTTTTAAACTATAAATGCTCAGATGCATGGTAAATGGTAAAGATTGATTGATTGACTCATTGATTAAACGATTATAAACTGTCCCTGGTTGTAAATTAATTTGGTTGTGTCAGTGTATGAATTCCCCAGCAGTTGTAAACGCCAGTGTTTCGGTTTGACTGTTTCCACAGTGAGGGTTTAAGAATGGCTCAGTGATATATAAATGAGTGTGATATGTGAGTGCAGGATGTAGCCTAGTATTGGGCTATATTGATCTGCTGGCTGATAAAGTCCTGCAGTAGACGAGCTGTGTGTGTGCTTGTGTGCATTTGCACGTCTTTGTCAGCAGTACATGAATTTAGTAAAAGGTGGTGTCCACAAACCCTACCCCTTGTGTTTAGAAGTGTTTTAGAAGTTAAAATCGACACAAGCCTCTTAAGCATCCAATACAGATATATAGCTAACTGTAGCAGTGGAGCGCTAAAGCTCAGCAACATAACTGCTGCTGCTGCTGATTAACTAGATAACTTTAGGGGTTTATTGTATGTCTGTTTTTATATATATACATGACCGTTCCTGAAATTAACTTTTATTAGCTTTTTTTATTATTAGATTTTTCCATTCCACCTTAAATTCTTAAACCTCTGCTATCAGTTGCCCTGTTTTAAGGTGGTACGGAAAAGTTAGCAGTTAACTACTAGCATTTTTTCTTAAATGGCCATAAACCATCGAAACTACACATTAAACTATGCTAATTTAGCAAATATTGTATTTTTAACAAGACAAATACTCAAATTTGTTGATTTTTTTGGTCGTTTGTGCCAGTGCCATCTTGCCAGTGATTCTCGTAGTCCTCTTTTTGCAGTGTGAATCTGTAAAATCTCAGTTTGAAGGGTAATGAAGCCCCAACACTTCCCTTAAACAAGAATTGGGACACCCTACTAGTATCTACACTTCTACCTGAGAATCCTGATGATACTCTTATAGTATCTATAGTATCTACACTGTTAAAAAAAAAAAGTGTAAAAAAACGGTATTTTTCCGGCAGCAGGGGCGCCAGAAAATGTCTGTAAAAAAACAGAAAAATTGTGTAATTTTTAAAACATACATAAACCGTAAAAAAACAGTTATTGTACGTATTGTAATCAACGTCTTGTAATTTTACAAGAAATTGCCCTTTAATTACATTAAATGTTTTTCTTTTAACATATTTTATTTCTTAAAAAAGTGTCATGCACTCTTTATAAAATGGAATAATTCGTCATTTTACAAGAAATGTTTCTATAATTACATGAAATCTTTTAGTCAGTCAAGTCATTATCAACCGCTTTATCCATTCACACACAGAAAGACCCGGGTCGCCCCAGCCGGGAATCGAACCCAGGCCATCTTGCTGTGAGGCGGAAGTGCTACCCACTGCGCCACCGTGCCACACATGAAATCTTTCAATTTTAACATATTTTATTTCTTAAAAAAGGGTCAAGCACTCTTTATAAAATGGAATAATTCGTCATTTTACAGGAAATGTTTCTAGAATTACATGCAATCTTTTACCTGCTACTATCAGTGTAGTGAATAAAAACCTTTAAAATGGGAAAGTTTAATGTCTCAGAATACCACTCTGTATATTCAGATTATGGAAAACAACAACTTCTCTGTATTACCATTCAAAATAGCTGCATTTATTCGAATTATTGTGGAAAAATCCCAAACTACAACCGTAACCTTTAATTTACAGCACAATATTTACTGAACCTTTGTTTTAATATGATTTATATTTGACCAAGGTTAAGACACTATACCCTTGTGCTCATCTCCTCTCTCTACAGCAGCATCCTTCACTTTAGGGACCGTAGAAAAAGTACCTGACTTAATGACTAATGTACAATACAATTAAAAACAATGGTAAACAAATTCATACTTATACTTATACTTATATACTTATACAGCTCTGGAAAATAATAAAGAGACCACTTCAGTTTCTGAATCAGTTTCTCTGATTTTGCTATTTATAGGTTTATGTTTGAGTAAAATGAACATTGTTGTTTTATTCTATAAACTACAAACAACATTTCTCCCAAATTCCAAATAAAAATATTTTAGTCATTTAGAGCATTTATTTACAGAAAATGAGAAATGGCTGAAATAACAAAAAAAGATGCAGAGCTTTCAGACCTCAAATAATGCAAAGAAAACAAGTTCATATGTATTTTTTTTGTTTGAAGAGTTCAGAAATCAATATTTGGTGGAATAACCCTGGTTCTGTTTTTTAATCACAGTTTTTATGCATCTTGGCATCATGTTCTCCTCCACCAGTCTTACACACTGCTTTTGGATAACTTTATGCTTTACACTCCTGGTGCAAAAATTTAAGCAGTTCAGTTTGGTGGTTTGATGGTTTGTGATCATCCATCTTCCTCTTGATTATATTCCAGAGGTTTTTAATTTGGTAAAATCAGAGAAACTCATCATTTTAAGTGCTCTCTTATTTATTTTTTCCAGAGCTGTGTTTTGTCACTATATCAGTACAGTACTCAGTAAAGTGCAGTCTTTTCTTGAGATCATAGGCAGCCAACATCTCAGGTGACGAATTTGTGAAATCTCCAAAACAGCAACTTCACAGGAGAGACAAAACACCTTCTAAACCTTTAATGGAAGTCAATGTAAAAGAGTTTATTTCAGGTCATTTTGAAGTATTTCTATTGGTCCGTTCATCAAGACATTTTGGCACAGTATATAGGAAAGTTTGTCTGTCCAGTTTATGTAATAAAACAAAAATAGAGACACAGGGGTTGGGCAATGAAACTGAAACACCTGTCATTTTAGTGTGGGAGGTTTCCTCATGGCTAAATTAGAGCAGCCTGGTGTCCAATCTTCATTAATTGCACATTATTGCACCAGTAAGAGCAGTAAGAGTGTGAAGGTTCAATTAGCAGGGTAAGAGCACAGTTCTGCTCTAAATATTGCAATGCACACAACATTATGGGTGACATACCAGAGTTCAAAAGAGGACAAATTGTTGGTGCACGTCTTGCTGGAGCATCTGTGACCAAGACAGCAAGTCTTTGTGATGTATCAAGAGCCACGGTATCCGGGGTAATGTCAGCATACCACCAAGAAGGACCAACCACATCCAACTGGATTAACTGTGGACTCTGTAAGAGGAAGCTGTCTGAAAGGGATGTTCGGGTGCTGACCCGGTTTGTATCCAAAAAACATAAAACCACGGCTGATCAAATCACGGCAGAATTCAATGTGCACCTCAACTCTCCTGTTTCCACCAGATCTGTCCGTCACCACAATCAATTATTGTGCTCTAAAATCAGGTGTTTCAGTTTCATTGTCCAACCCCTGTACTTGTTTTTCATTGGACAGCGACAATTAGGGGTGGGCGATATGGGCAAAAAAAAATATCTCGATATTTTTTTGGATTTTTGCGATAACGATATTTTGACTATATTTTCCAAAAAATACAAAACTATTCTAAAAAGTATTCAATTGAACATGTAAGGTTCAAAATATGGTAAAAAACAGGACATTTTTTAGGCGCTTTTCAGATTTTCTATTTCAATTTTTTATTTTTAGAGAAGTGTTTTAGTAGCTATATATTCTGCTGTTCTGCTGAAGTTTTAAAATCACCATGTAAAATTATAAACTGCTCCCAAGATATGATAGAGATCTGAACCTGGGATGGTCCTTTCTTTCTGAAAAGGACTGGAAACTTTAGAAGAATAAAAACTATTAATTTTTTATTACTTTATTTCGCAATAAAGAAGGTCTCTCAGCCTGTTCTCTCCCTATAGAATAGACCCGCTGGAGCAGATTTTCCAGAGGGAGGGGGGAGCGCTCTCAGAGTGTCCGGTTTCAGAGCGGGCTTCACCTCTGTCCCACATAACTCGCCACCTGATTGGCTGACAGAATGTAGGGGGGCAGAGGGGGGCTCTCAGTCTGCCCAACTACCATGGTAACACGCATGCGCAGTTTGATCGCTCCAGAACAAAGGGAAAGTCTCAGAACACAGCGCTGGAGTTTCCAATAGTTTTAATCTGCGTCGGATTTATAAGAGCGCTTCTCAGACATAAATGGGGATTATTGGGGACTGGATTGATGGATTTTCTGATGGTTGGGTGGATTCTGAAGCCAGTGCTCTCAGGTAGGTGCTGATTCGCTCTGTTTGGGTGTGGGGGGTGTTCTGCAGGTACCCCGGGCGGATCAAAGAGCTTGTTTTTATCACAAACCGGACCGTCTAGCGCACGCTTTCAGCTCTAAAACGAAATACAGCTAAATGTGACTGAAAAGTAGAGATTCTTAGCTTTAAAATTGCATATTGGGTGTCTATATTGAGCCTATACTTACTCAAACACAGCCAGATATGAATTATGATATTTTTCTGGCCCGCCGGCGGGACAGGGCGTGTTAATACTAGAGACCTGCGCGGGACAGCATTTCCAGTCCTGCTCCCGCAAAAAAATATGATTTTCAGTCCCACTCCCGCCCGCAATTCCCGCATGATTCCGACGTTCGCGTTACTGCTCAAGGCAGTTCTTGTCATTGGCTTGAGGAATTAAAAGTGATGTACTTAGCTGAACACATCACTAAGCTAGCTGCAATGACAAAATATTCAAATAAACAGAAATATTTAACCAAAATAACAAATAAATTCTTACACAAAACAAACTAAAAAGTAAACAATTAGAACAAAAAAAAGAAGTAACTAAACAAAACCCACCTACAGACCCAAACAAATAAACGCCACAATAAAGCAAACACAACTGAAAGCAAACACAACTGAAAGCAAACAGGGCCTGCGGGCCAAGACACAGGCCAAGGCCCTCTCTTTAAGGAAAATAAATGAATAATAAATCGCAAAAACAAATAAAATTAGAAAACAAACAAACTAAACTAAACCCAAAATACTAACGAAACTATAATCTAACGAATTGCAAAAGATGAAAAATAAAAACGTCACACAAAAGTAAGAAAACAATAAATAAGTAAATAATAAAGTAAATAAACTGCGTCTGGACGACGACACCAAATACAATAAATCACCCAGAAACAAAGAAATAAACAAACAACAATGTAACGACTGGCAAAGCACCAGCTTAACCAGAACCAGCACAACGAAAGGAAGAGCAGCTAAGGTTAGCTTTCCGAGACTTTCCGTCTGCCTCACCCGCCCGCAATGACCTTTCAAAATTTGCCCTGCGCTGCACTACTATGCATTGGGTCCAGCGGGTGCAGGTCTCTACTTTATACACAACGCACTCTGAGTTTAGTTAATCAGTTGTTTTTACTTACATTATGTATATGTATAAATATATAAATAACAGACTTAAAATACGATGCAGTTTATTAATTTTTGGTGATAAAAAAAAAAAAAAAAAAAAACTGGATATTACAAAATTACACATCGTCAAATCAACATTCACGATAATTTCGCAAACGATACATATCGCCCACAACTAGCGATGATATAAAGGCAGCTAGGTGTGTTTAAGGGAGTTTTACACCTGAAAGTCTGGACTAGAGTCATTGTCCTTGAGCATGGCCCATAACAACCCTCATTCCAGTCTTGTATTTCCTTGTCTTGTCATGTCTTGCCTTGTCAATAGTACACTTGAAACTATAGATGCACAATCCATCTTTTTATTAGTTTCGACACGTCACCTATTGGTCAATACCCAATACCATGGGTACACCAAGCGACATCAAGCGTCAAACTGCACGACAAGACCAGTCGTCTCTTTGTTGCCCCTGTGATGCACCTAGATGGTTGTTCTGCATGTTTCCAGTCTGTCCAACCTGTCTTACTGCATTCTGAATAGTACTGACGTTAGTTACCCCAGCGCCAGGGTACATGGTCTTGACCCCCTGCCTCAGCAAAGCCTTCAAATTCCCTTGGAAAGCTGCCGAGGAGAAATAGAAGGTGATTGGGTCGAAGACTGTGTTGACCGTGGTGAGGAGCAAGGCGTCAGACCTCCAGGAGACGTCCTCTTGGATGATGAAGCCCTGAATTGTGGCACAGTGTCTTGAGACAGTTTGTCTGTTCAATTTATGTAATAAACTAAATATTGACAAAAATGGAGATACTTGTTTTTCATTAGACAGCGACGATATAAAGGCAGCTAGGTGTGTTTAAGGGTGTTTCACACCTGAAAGTCTGGACTAGAGTCATTGTCCTTGAGTATGGCCCGTAACAACCCTCACTTCCAGCACATATTGTCTTGTCTTGTCTTGTCAATAGTCCACTTGAGACCACTTGAACCTAGAGATGCACAGTTCATCTTTTTTTTTTAGTTTCGACAAGTCACCTATTGGTCAATACCCAATACCATGGGTACACCAAGCGTCAAACTGCTCGACAAGACCAGTCGTTTCTCTGTTGCCACTGAGATGCACCTAGATGGTTGTTCTGCAAGTTTACAGTCTGTCCAACCTGCCTCACTGCATTCTGAATAGTACTGACGTTAGTTACCCCAGCGCCAGGGTACATGGTCTTGACCCCCTGCCTCAGCAGAGCCTTCAAATTCCCTTGGAAAGCTGCCGAGGAGAAATAGAAGGTGATTGGGTCGAAGACTGTGTTGACCGTGGTGAGGAGCAAGGCGTCAGACCTCCAGGAGACGTCCTCCTGGATGATGAACCCCTGAATGTGGGTGATGTTGTAGGGCAGGAAGCACAAGACGAAGACCAGCAGCGTCCCCACAGCCATGCCCACCGCCCTCCGCCGCTTCCCCTCGTTGAGACTGGAGGTACGCCGGAGAATGAGGATGAACTTTGTGTAGCAGAAGGTGCAAACCAAGAGTGGGAGGAAGTAGAGGACCACGCACAGCTCCAGACGCATGGGCAGCACCACGTCCAGCTGGGATTGAGTAAAGTTGTTGTAGCAGTCCTGGGCGGGGTTCTCGTTTCTACTCAGGTGATCTACGATGTAGACGAAGCAGAGGTGTGTGGAGGTGGTGATCCAGATGAAGCCGCTGCAGATGACGCCGTACAGGGGCTTGCGGTGGACCTTGTACTGAACGGGGAACGCCACGCACAGATAGCGATCGACGCTGACGGCCATCAGCAGGACCGAGCTGGTGTAGATGGTGGAGAAGAAGACGAAGGTGGTGACGGGGCACAGGTAGCCGGGGAGGAACCAGCGCATCTCAGACGCCGCCTCGTACATCTTCAGGGGCAGGAAGAGCAGGAACAGGAGGTCGGAGATGGTCAGGTTCAGGAGCAGGATGTCGGTCGGGGTGGGTTTCTCGCAGATCTTCTTGACGAAGGCATAGAAGGCGAGGAGGTTCGCGGGAAGGCCGATCAAGAAGGTGAGGATGTAGACCGATAGGATCACCTGCCCTGACACCATCGCTCTGGAAAAAAATAAACGAATGAAGAAAAGATACGGTTAAATTTGAGAGAGATAAAGTAGGTGAAGACAAAACCTCTATTATATTACATTTAACTCCACTTGATCTCTTTATCAAAAAAACAAGGGTTATTATCAAGTCTAAAGTCTAAAATCTTACAGCACTTCATGCTTCCCTCTGCTGCTGACAACTTTTATGAAGATGCGTATGGAGATTTCATTTTCCAGCAGGACTTGGCACACTGCCCACACTGCCAGAAGTACCAATTGGTCTTATATATAATATATAATATATATTATATATATATATAATATAATATTCTAATTTTCAGATACACTCATTTTTGGGTTTTCATTGCCTGCAAGCCATAAATCATCAACAATAAAATAAATAATCTTGTAAATTGATCACTCTGTGTTTAATACATCTATATAATATATGAGTTTCACATTTTGAACTGAATTACTGAAATAAAGTAACTTTTCAATGATATTCTAATATACTAGTGCATGCATTTCACTGATCACCCACCAGGGGGTGCAAAACATGCCTCTGATTTTTTCCTTATATCATGTATCTCCAAAAACAGCAACTTAGGATAAAAAGGGATAAAAGGATGAAACATTCTTAACTTTTAATGAAAGTCAATGTAAAAAGATTTAATTCCTGGTTATTTTAGAGATTTTTTTTATTGTTCCACTCAACAAGAAATTGATGTTCAAATTATGTAGTAAACAAACAAAAAAAAATCAAGTTGTTTTTTATTGAACAAGTCAAGTCAAGTCAAGAGGCTTTTATTGTCATTACATCTGAGTACAGGTACACAGTGTAATGAAATTACGTTCCTCCGGAACCATGGTGCAACATAGAACCACAAGCAATAGACAACATAAAGTGCAGGAGTGACGACAGTGCAACATAAAATTATAAAATTATAACACTAAATAACAATAAATACAATAAATACAAAAGACGAGACAATTTAAAGACAGGACAGTGCAGTACCGATACGGTATAATAAAGTGTATAGTGGGGATAAGGTGCAGAGATGTGTGACATACTGTAACATATAGAACATATATAATCACAGCAGTTACTGAGGTAGAGTTTATAGTTTTTAAGAGTGCAGCAAATAAAGTCATGTCAGCCTCTGTGTGCTGACTGGGTGTGTGTGGGTGAAGTTCAGTTCTTTGTGAGTGTAAAGGGGGGGTGTACAGTTTAGTTTTGTGTAAAGGGGGGGGGGTGTACAGTTTAGTTTTGTGCGAGTGTGTTGGGTGAGTGGTGGGTGGGGTGGGAGTTCAGTTCTGTCTCTGTGCATTGAGAAGTCTGACTGCCTGGTGGATGAAGCTGTTGCAGAGTCTAGTAGTGGAGGCTCGGATGCTCCTGTATCTTCTGCCGGACGGCATCAGAGCGAAGAGTCCGTGTGAGGGATGGGTGGGGTCGTCCACAATGCTGGTGGCTTTGCGGATGCAGCGTGTGGTGTAGATCTCGGTGATGGAGGGAAGAGAGACGCTGATGATTTTCTCAGCTGTCCGCACTATCCGCTGTAGGGTCTTGCGGTCTGAGGTGTTGCAGTTCCCAAACCAGACGGTAATGCAGGTGCTCAGGATGCTTTCTACAGTCCCTCTGTAGAACATGGTGAGGATGGGGGGTGGGAGATGTGCTTTCCTCAGTCTCCGCGGGAAGTAGAGGCGCTGCTGGGCTTTCTTGGTTATGGAGCTGGTGTTGAGGGACCAGGTGAGGTTCTCTGCAATGTGAACACCGAGGAACTTGGTGTTATCCACAATTTCCACAGCAGAGCCGTTGATGTTCAGCGGGTGGTGGACACCTGGAGCTCTCCTGAAGTCAACAACCTTGGTTTTATCCACGTTAAGAGAGAGGTTGTTGGTTCTGCACCAGTCCGTCAGCCACTGCACCTCCTCTCTGTATGCTGACTCATCGTTCTTGCTGATGAGGCCAACTACAGTTGTGTCATCAGCGAATTTGATGATGTGGTTTGAGCTGTACTTTGCAGTACAGTCATGAGTCAGCAGAGCAGTGGGTTGAGCACACAGCCCTGGGGGGCGCCGGTGCTCAGTATGGTGGTGCTGGAGGTGTTGTTTCCAATCCTGACTGATTGTGGTCTCTCAGTCAGGAAGTCTAAAACCCAGTTGCAGAGGGAGGAGTTCAGGCCCAGCAAGCTCAGTTTTCCGATCAGATGCTGAGGGATGATGGTGTTGAATGCTGAACTGAAGTCGATGAACAGCATTCGAACATAGCAGTCTTTGTTGTCCAGGTGGGTGAGAGCCAGGTGGAGCGCAGTAGAGATGGCATCGTCTGTTGATCTGTTTGGACGATACGCAAACTGCAGAGGGTCCAGTGAGGACGGGAGCTGGTTTTTGATGTGCCTCATGACCAGCTTCTCAAAGCACTTCATGATGATGGGAGTAAGTGCAATGGGACGGTAGTCATTAAGGCAGGACACTTGAGACTTGTTCGGCACAGGGACGATGGTGGTCGTCTTGAAGCACGTCGGCACGATTGCAGTACTCAGAGAGATGTTGAAAATGTCCGTGAGAACATCCGTGAGTTGTTCTGCACATCCTCTGAGCACTCTGCCAGGAATGCTGTCTGGTCCTGGGGCTTTCCGTGGGTTGACTCTGAGTAGAGTTTTCCGCACATCAGCTGAGGACAGGCACAGTACCTGGTCGTTTGGAGGAGGTGTAGTCTTCCTTGCTGTCGTGTAGTTCTGTGCTTCGAACCTTGCGTAGAAGGAGCTCAGTGCATCTGGAAGGGAGGCATCACTGTTACAAGCAGGGGAGGGTGACTTGTAGTTGGTGATGGTCTGGATGCCCTGCCACATGCGCCGAGTGTCAGTAGTGTCCTGGAAGTGGGCGTGGATTTTCTTTGCGTAGATGCGCTTTGCCTCTCCGATGCCCCGGGAGAGCTTGGCTCTAGCTGTTCGGAGGCCAGCCCTGTCCCCTGACTTAAAGGCCTTGTCTCGGGATCTCAGCAGCGCACGCACCTCTGCAGTCATCCACGGCTTCTGGTTGGGGCGGGATGTGATGGTTTTGGAGACAGTAACATCCTCAATGCACTTGCTGATGTAGCCAGTCACTGAGTCTGTGTACTCCTCCAGGTTGATGGAGTCATCAGAAGTAGCAGCTTCTCTGAACATGTCCCAGTCAGTGTGCTCAAAACAGTCCTGAAGAGCAGAGATGGCTCCTGGAGGCCAGGTTGAAACTTGCTTCTTCTCTGATTTGGCACGTCTGATGAGCTGTCTGTATGCTGGGATGAGCATGACAGTGATATGATCAGAGTAGCCGTAGTGGGGGCGGGGCTCTGCTCTGTACGAACCGGGAATGTTAGTATACACACAATCGAGCAGGTTAGCCCCACGGGTTGGAAAATCCACATGTTGGTGAAAGCTGGGCAGCAGAGCCTTCAGATTACTGTGATTGAAATCACCAGCAACAATAAACAGTCCGTCGGGGTGTGAGTTCTGGAGTTTGGAGATAACAGTGTACAGTTCTTGCAGAGCGTTAGCATTAGCACCGTTAGCATTAGCATTAGCACTGGGTGCTACATACACTGCTATTATGTAGACGCTGCTAAGCTCTCTGGGCAGGTAGAATGGCCTGGCTCTGACTACAGCAAACTCCACCAGTGGCGAGCAGTAGCTGGAGATCAGCGCAGCGTTGTTACACCATGCTGTGTTGATGTAAACACACACCCCACCTCCACGTACTTTGCCCGAGAGGCCGGCGTGACAATATATGCCATTCATTATGATTTATATCTTATTTGTACATTATTTTTGTTATTTACACAATTTTTTAAACTTGAAAAAAATATGTTTTAATTATATGTTTGGTTTTAAATTGTTACATTTCAAAGGGAAGAAAAATTACATTTTGCATTTTTACACAGTATAACACATTATATTTATAATATGTCAAACAGTTTCAATTTATTTCCTAAATTCAAATTACCTGAAACAAATTTACTTTTACGTTTTATGTATGTTTTTGTATGTATTTTATGTTAAGGCCAGTAGCTGTAAAAGTAAAAGTAGCTGTTAAAGAACGTTTTAATAAGGTAATTAAAATCTAAAATGTATTTTTTCTTTTAAGAGGACATATATATATATATTTTTACACAAGTACAAAAGCAGTACAAGTAGTAGGCTACAAAACATGATCATGAAGTTCTTTGCACTAAATCACTCTCACATAAATATAAAGAGATCTCACCAGCTCTATTCTAACCAGGTTCAGTCCCTTTCAGAATGAGCCATTCAAGGGCTCTGTGACTTTTATGCAAATTAGCTGTTGTTGGCCACGCCCCTTGTTTAACCGAGTGTTTACCACATGTCAGTGTTAGCTAGTTAGCTAGTTCATTATTTGATAGTTCTTACAGCTCCCTAATCTGCTGACTTGCCACGGATAGTAGGTCCGTGATAGATCCCTCCCTCAAACAAAGTCTGCTGGCTAACACTAACTCATTTTGGGGCTCTGCTGGGAGTTGATTGGTTGAGGGGAGGTGTCAGGGTGGTTCTATGCAGGTTTTCTTTTAGTGTGACGTTACTGGAAAGCTTGTGTTACTGGAAAGCTGCTCATCTGATAATTTCAGAGCAGCTAAAGGGTATCAAACACGGATCCTTTGTATCCTGCATGAGAATTATTATTATTAATAATAATAATAATAATAATAAAATTAATAATAATAATGTAATGTTTAAATAATAAAACTTTACTGCAGCATGCCTGAACTGTATTTGCATATTATATATACAATGTACACACCATATATATCTAATAAGCAGAGACACATAACAGGCTGTTTTTTGTTTTATTTTATTAAATATAATCTATATAATAATGTATATGAGTAATTTTCAGAAAGAATGTACCTTCTTTTGATTAATCACGCAAAAATTTAAAGAAGAAATGTTTTGCATGATAAATCATATTTTAAAACACTTCACACTACACAAAAATCTTATTTTCTAGCGTAATCACTTTCTGTCTTTTTGACAGAAAGACTTTTCGGTCTTGTGTGACAAGCAAGCTGCATCACAGGGAAATCTTAGCTAAAATTAACATTAAATTAAAAAACATGATTGATCTAGAGTTGTTTTAAAGATATAGATATAGATTTAATAAAATTATTGATACACCTAGAAAACTGTATAAAATGTATGTAGAAAACGGTACAAAATTTATAAGAGGTTTTAAAAGTGAAGATTACTGTTATATATATATATATATATATATATATATATATATATATATATATAGCTTTACCTCTTTAAGCTCAGTATGAAAAAAAATATATGAAGTGAAATTATTATTATTATTATTATTATTATTATTAATTGCTAAACAGCTGTTGAAGCAGAAATTGAAGTGAAGTGAAGGAAAGTTGTTGTGATGTCACTGATTATGCCAATGGTTACTTGAAGTTATGGGAACTTGAGTTAACCCAAGATCAAAGGGTGGACAGAGAATTCTTGGACACAATTAAATACCTTTTTTTTGTAATAAAATAGCTAAATAGATTGTTGTAATGGCCACTGTACCTAAGTAAATAAGTTATATATATATATATATATATATATATATATATATATATATATATATATATATATATATATATATATATATATATATAAACTGTGTTATTTAACCAGTTTAAAGAATGGCACTGCCTACATTATTATTATTATTATTATTACATTATTATAACATTATTTTTCTTTGATGTGGGCCGGTCTACATTAAACAAAACTGTATAAAATGTAGAAAACGTTCTATAATGAAGTGAAGATTCATATTTCTATATATATGTAATAATGTGTAGTAATTATTCAGAGAAAAATGTAATATTGATATTAATCCATATGTACATTACACGTCAGAAGTTTGGACCCATCTTCTCATTCAGTGTCCTCCAGACTATGAAGGAACACATTAGAAATCATGTAGTAACTTAAAAGTGTTAAACAAACCAAAATACTGAGATTAACTTATCCTGTATAACAGAGGAAACTCTTGCTCTTCCGTTCCTGGAACAGTCCTGATGAGTGCCAATTCCATCATTGAGGATACTTTCAAAGTTCTTGAAATCTTTCTTTTTTTAGATTGACTGACCTTCATTTTTCCTTAAAGTCTTTACTTGAGTTGAGTAGTCCTTTCTTCTCATAACCTGGATTAGAACATTACTCAAATATTCACTATTCACTGTATACCTGTAACTCTACCTCTTCACTACTTTACTTTAACTGATGCTCTCAAACACTTTATTAAGAGACAAGAAATTCAAGTAATTAACTCTTGATGAGTTCAGCACAGCTGTTAACTGAAAGCTGACTGAAAAAAAGGAGCTACTATATTTTTTATAGTTTGTTTAAGTTTAGTATGTATCTACAATGCAGAACTTTTTTTTAAAATAATGAATAAAATACACTGAATTTAAGGTTTATAAACTGTAAGTGTGCTTACGTTAATTCCAGGAGTGAGAAATTCCAGAGTCCCTCTCCGTCCCGTCACCGCCGTCCTGCCGTCATCACTATTATTCAGAACTGACCTGAATAAATCCATTAATGTCCATCTCCTGTATGAGACGTCTCTGTATTTTCTGAACTGTCTTTTTCATATTATCTGTTTCTCATACAGATCAGATCAGCTCCTCGTTCAGCTGCTGGAGTTTGATATTGAAGTTCCTGCTGCTTCAGTAATAAGAGCAAATAAACCAGGCTCATAAACTCACAGTCACTTTTATGAGCCAGCAGGGCCATCTGTTTTTCCACGAGTGTGTGTGTGTGTGTGTGTGTGTGTGTGTGTGTGTGTGTGTGTGTGTGAAGTGTATGCTTTTCATAATCTTCTCTGAGCACGTGATGAGTTGTTTATAGTAGGATCTACTTATAAAATTAAACACTGAGGAGGAAACCCTAGTGAAAAAAGTGTATTAAAGTACACTAAGCATTATTATACTATAGTGCACTAAAGTGTTTTTGTAGCCACTTTATTATTAATCAGTATATTTAAAGAGTGATAAAATGAAACAACTTTTTTTGTACTTATTATACTTTAATTAAAGTATAAAAATAGTACAAAAGTCTTACCTAAATTGCATAAAGTGTACTCAACTCTACTAAAATTGAACTATTTTAAATATACTTACTGTAAGTAACATTTTAACATTCTTAAACTACTTCATATATGTAACCTTATATTAGAAATATACTTAGAGTAAAATTAGAGGTGGAAAGTAACTAATTACATTTATTCACGTTACTGTAATTGAGTAGATTTTGTCATTTTTAAAGTAGTTTTTAAAATAGGTCATTTTACTTTTACTCAAGTTCATTTTGACACAAGTGATTTACTTTGCTACTTTGGAAAACTCCCCATTACTGAGTAACAAATGAAATGCTGGGGAAAAAAAACAATTTGTTTGAATAAAAAAATAATTGGGTTTTGTTCTCCATGGCAGCGCAGCTGAACTTTTCCCAGCAGTGTTTATTATTACGGTTAGCGGGAAAGACGCTGTGTGAATCAGCTGTGCTTGGGGGAGCCGGTGTTCTGTCGAATTATGCTACCCATCAATATGTGCTTCTTCATGGCACTGCACATGCGCCGACCAACAGTGTTTTTTGTATGATTTTATGTTTTTAATGATAACTCCTTAAGTTTTAATTGGAAACAGTAAATAATCTGCTTCAATGTTAAATAGCAGTTAAAGCATAGCATTGGCAAAAAAATAATAATTAATTGTAAAACTATAAAAATACGGTTTAAAGTCACCTATATCACCAAACTTTTTAACTATTTTAACAGTAAAGAAAAAAAATGGATGATAGAAACCTATACCACTTGTTCTTGAAAATGTTTTATGTCTGTAGGTCTGAACAAATACTGCCTGAAAGATTCAAATTATTTCATTTAATAATTATTTAATTTATTATTTTTTTTACATCAAATAAATAAAAGTAACTATGTAACTTTTACTCAAAGTAAATTTTTAATTGAGTACTTTTACTCGAGTAGATTTTTATATGGGTAACTTTACTTTTACTTGAGTAGAATTTTAGTAAAGTAAAGGTACTTTTACTTAATTACAATTTTTCAGTACTTTTTCCACCTCGGAGTAAAATTATAATACATTTAGTACATGAGTATTTGGTACATTATTAGAAATGTACTAAGAATATATGTTAAATATATGTGATCTATATTTACATTAGAGTACAAATATGCTTCTTATATGTTCCTCTCTTTTGTAAGTAGCACACTTCTACTATACTTTGTTGGGTATTAAAGTATATTTTAATATACTGCACTACAAAATTTGTAGCGTGTTACTTTGTTATTTACTTTATATTTCTTTTCATTTTAATTTGACATTTGAATTAGTTACTTAACACTGTATCCTATAATTAACTTCTATAATTAAAATAACAGAGAATTGAAATTTGATATTTTAACTGTTATATTAATGTAATATATATTTTTAAAACATTTTACCAATGTAGTAATTTAATTTACTTTCTTAAAAGTTACATGATACATTTAAGAGGATTTAAACACAAACTGGCAGCAAATGTTGGGTAAAAAAAAACTTTTAAAATGTACCTGACTTATACCTGACTATTCACATTCATAAATCAATAAATCAGGGGAAAAATTCGTTCATGTAACTGGCACTCACTCCTGTTACTGGAACTCAGTCCTGTTAATGGAACTCACTCCTGTTACTATGTCCTGTTAATGGAACTCACTTATGTTACTGGAGCTCACTCCTGTTACTGGAACTCAGTCCTGTCAGTGGACATCACTCCTGTCACAGGAACCCACTCCTGTTACTGAAACTCAGTCCTGTTATTGGCACTCACTCCTGTTACTGGACATCACTCCTGTTACTGGAACTCACTCCTGTTACTGGACATCACTCCTGTTACAGGAACTCACTACTGTAACTGGAACTCACTCCTGTTACTGGAACTCACTCCTGTTACTGGAGCTCACTGCTGTTACTGGAACTCACTCCTGTTACTGGAACTCACTCCTGTTAATGGAACTCACTTATGTTACTGGAGCTCACTGCTGTTACTGAAACTCACAACTCACTCCTGTTACTGGAACTCACTCCTGTTACTGAAACTCACTCCTATTACTGGAACTCACTCCTGTTATCAGAACTCACTCCTATTACTGAAACTCACTCCTATTCCTGGAACTCACTCCTGTTAATGGAACTCACTTATGTTACTGGAGCTCACTGCTGTTACTGAAACTCACAACTCACTCCTGTTACTGGAACTCACTCCTGTTATCAGAACTCACTCCTATTACTGAAAATCACTCCTATTCCTTGAACTCACTCCTGTTACTGGAACCCACTCCTGTTACTGGAACTCACTCCTGTTTCTTTTTGTGTTTTGAGTAAAATGACTTAAAGTAACATGAATGAGTTTTTAGCAAAGAATTAGCAAAAATGTGTAAAATAGCTAAACGACGGACACTGCAGCACATTCTAGTTCATTGTTATTTTGGGGTTTTATGCCCCCCTATTTTACAAATAGGCTGTAAAATAAAACACAATACAACACAATGTTTTTTGTTGTCAATAAGAGTTTATTAAATTAAGTGAAGCTTACAAAGTGTTGGAGTAATTAGCTCAATAATTTATAAATATTAATCTGTGGCAAACAACTTTTTATCAGTACTTTAAAGTAAAATAATAATTGTATGTGTTTTCATATAAAAAAACTATAGTTTATAAATAAATGGCTACATTTATTATCACATTTTGTGCGTTACACTGCAGTTTATAAATATTCTGCCTTAATACTGAGTCTTATGGTGCTTTCATACCTACACCGTTTTGTCTGGGTCTGACTAAAATGAAACAATAGAAGAAGAAAAAGAACTGGTGTTGTGCTGAAACAGATTATGGTGCTGGTAATTCTGTATCTATTGTCACTGTAGATTAATACAATTATGGCAGGGAGGCAGAATTCGGCACAACACCAGGAAATGAAACTCGCCAAACTGGCAATATCGTACAAACCAATCAGTGTTGAGTATAGGGAGACTCCGCCCATGTAGGTGATAATGACCTGACATAACAAAGTCTTTTAGTCTGCTGATTTACTGAACTGCAGTGTGAAACCGAAACTAAACGGACAAAATGTTCACAATGAAACTTGATTCAGACTCTGGTCCAGATGTTCAGATGACTAAACGTCCTTTAAACACTTTGAAGACTCCAATGAAGGCAGAATATCGAGGATCGGAGATTTATGAAGCTTGTCTTGAAGGAGGTGTGACCATCACAGTGTCAGAAAAGCTTCACATGGTCTCGTATGCATTGCACCCGTCATCCTAGCAAACACAGAAAGCAGTATGTCTTATAATGGTCATTTTCAAATCAACAATTTAGCTGAAATACACATATTTTTTCTTCCAGTAAACATAAAAAAATTACATAAATTGGTAACACTTTATAAAACAGCCTGAGTTTTAGAGGGTTAGTACTGTGTAGTTACAGAGTAAAAACAGTAAAACAATGTACACTACATAATACAGCCCAACACTCCCTGTTGTTTCTAAGTACTTACTGAGTAAACACTGAGTACTTACAGAGTAAGAACAGTAAAGCACTGTACACTACATAATACAGTCTGCTCCCTGTTGTTTCTGAGTATTTACTGAGTAAATCCTGTGTACTTACAGAGTAAGAACAGTAAAATACTGTACACTACATAATACAGCCCTCTCCCTGTTGTTTCTGAGTATTTACTGAGTAAGTACTGTGTAATTAGAGAGTAAAAACAGTTAAAGTCAAAGTCAAGTCAAAGTCAAAGTCAAAGTGGTTTTTATTGTCATTTCAGCTATATACAGAGTACACAGTGAAACGAAACAACGTTCCTCCAGGGACCATGGTGCACATAAACACAGTGTAGACAGAACAATAGTGCAACAGTACAAAAGTGCAGACAGACAATACAACACCATACAGACAAAGAATAATAAATAACAAGACAGTGTGCAAATTATGCAGTGTGCAAAAAGTGTGCAAAAAAGACCAGTGAGGTAGTAATTACTCTATTACACAGTGTGCAATAGAGTCCAGTGAGGTAGTAGGGTTTTTAGTGCTTTCCATTTCCTGGGGTAAGTGGGGTAAGAGTGTGTGTGCATTTACAGAAAAACCCTCAGTTCAGTCTCTGCAGTTGAGGAGTCTGATGGCTTGGGGGTAGAAGCTGTTGCAGAATCTGGTCGTGCTGGACCGGATGCTGCGGTACCTTCTTCCCGAAGGCAGGAGGGAGAACAGTTCGTGTGAGGGATGGGTGGGGTCATTCACAATGCTGGTTGCTTTGCGGATGCTGCGGGTGGTGTAAATGTCCGTGATGGAGGGGAGAGAGACGCCGATGATCCTCTCAGCTGTCCTCACAATACGCTGGAGGGTCTTGCGGTCAGAGACGGTGCAGGTCCAAAACCAGGCAGTGATGCAGCTGCTCAGGATGCTCTCAATGGTCCCTCTATAGAAGAGTGTGAGGATGGGTGGAGGGAGACGGGCCTTTCTCAGTTTCTCAGAGGAAGTAGAGACGCTGCTGAGGTTTGAGTTTATTAACCATTAATATAAAACTTTGTGGTTTCTGTGTATTAATATATTAATTATCTTTAAAATCTCAGCATTCCTGATTGTGTTATTGAAGATATTTAAATATTATTGTATTTTAGGCTTGACATTACAACCTATACGATTTCTTCCTGCTCTGCTCCACCCTGACTGTTTTTAGTTGCTCCGCCCTCGACAGTTTTAAAAAGCATAAATTAAATTCTCATATTCTTTTTCAAACTCATAAAATTATTAGAATAATAATACTGTAATTCTCTGGAGTGTAACTGGAATGACTGAAAGTCTTCATAACTGCCATGAACAAAAGGCAAAAATTATTATATATATTATTTAATATGGAAATTGCATCACAAGTTTAGAGAAATTGCAGATTCTCCTGAGCTTTATTTGTACCTACATTTAAGTACAAGTAGGACCCTGTAAGTATTTTGGTATTTACTGATTCACAGAGAACAGTTACACTATAAGTGTTTGGAAAGTAAAATGTAAGTTTCAGAAAGTGACCTAGTTGTTAGACTCTTGTTTCTGGTTGTAATTTATTTATACGTACAGTTAATAAAGTACCTGTAGAACCTGGTATTTTGAATGTATTGGTTCATCCAGAGAAGTTACACCATAAGTAAAGAGAACTTACCCTCTAAAACGCGGGCTGGGCTGTATTGTAAAGCATTACCAATTAAGGTGAAGTCTGTGATTTCTCACCAAGAGGTTCACTACCCAAAAGTAGCCACTGAAAATCTTTTATAGAGACATTTTTAGTGATCTACAGGCAAGCCATCAACCATGCATTGTGCAGCTTTATTTAGGGCATGTCAGTGTCTCTTTGCTATCATAACAATGGGAAAAGTACACCTCCTTTTTACGCTCACAATTATCAAAAGGCATGTACGAATTCTCTTAATTAATCATGGGTGTGAATAAATTTGGGCGTAACGTGAAATAAACCAGTCAGCGTGTCACTTGTTCATTCCCTTTAAGAGTCAGGTGAACTCTGACTTTGGCGGATTGCTATTTTAAGGGTGAAGCTACCTGGACCAATGTGTTCAACGCATTCTGTCTATAGTCGATGTCAAAGTTTACATAGCTGCCAACAGGCACATGCTATGGGTTTGTGCACTGGTGTGTGTCCATGTGCCAAGATAGCAATGGAAGTCTGACTGTTGTCAGGGTTTTAATCAGTAAGTGGAGCACCTGTGTTTTCCATTGCCAAGATACACCAGCAATACACCAGAAATTTACCTAAACACACCTCATTTCCAGATCACGACACCCACCAGTGTAGATACATTCAGAAGCACGGAAGCACAAAAATATCACATAAAGTACACTAAGTGCGTTATCTTTTACATTATCTTAAGGAAACAGTGTTTTTTACCTTTTTTGTCTGTGGAGTGTTAACGTAGAGATCCACCTCTACCGTCTCGTTCACAAATGAACACGCATTAAGATCCAGATCATCAGTCTTCAGCTGTTTAGTGCTGTTTCCACTCGTCTTCTTATGGGATCTAAATACACAAAATCAAATATTAACTAGAAAACTGGTTCAGTGCCACTATTTACACTGCAGCTATAAAGAGAGTTTCAACAATACTTGCTTTTGTATTATTTGCATTTAGTACATGAATGGACAGTGATATATTAATAATGTATATAGATATAAAATTATCCTTTAAAAAAATTTGATTGTTTTAGCATGTAAAACCACACAAAATCACATTTTTGTGGAGATCTCAATCACAAACAATGTTTTAGAGATATCCAATATCTCTAAAACATCACAAAGTACAATGATCAATCACAAATGTGATTTTTGGGGGTCGATCACAAATCACAAAGAATTTTAAGAGGTCACACTCATAAATGTGATTCTTTTGGAGATTACAGTCAAGGTTTTTAAACTTGCAATCTTCCATCACAAATGCGGTTTTATGGGTGATCACAATCATCTATCTCAGATGTGATTTTTTTGGGGCATCACTATAACAAATCACATACAATTTTGTGAGATTGTTATCATTAATCATAAATGTTTGTTTTTGAGAGATCACATTCCTAAAATGATTTTTGGAGATCACAACCATCAAATCAAATGTGATTTTTGGCAATCTATATCAAATCACAAAGTAGTATAAGAGATCACAATACCCGCTCACAAATGTGATTAATTTGGAGATTTATTTTACAGTTATGAACAATTATTTTTATTATTATTTTGTTTTCAAACTTCCATCACAAATGTGATTTTATGGGAGATCACAATCATCCATCGTAGGTGTGATTGTTTTGGATATTACAATCATCAATATCAAATGTGATTTGGATTTCACAACCAAAGATATTACTTTCCAATCATCACACACAAACATAATCGTTTTAGATTATGTTACACAGTTACAAATGTGATCAGTTTGCAAATCACAATCATTAGAAATGTGCCTTTTTGGAGATTAAAATCACTTAAAAAAATTGGAGATTGCAATCAATTACAAATGTGTTTTTGGAAATCACAATCACAAATGTAATATTATCATCTCTCTTAGATGTGATTGTTTTGGGCATCACAATCACAAATCGCAAACAGTTACAGTCATCAGTCTTAAATGTGATTTGGAGGTGACCATATAAATATGACTTTTCAATCATCACATATAAATGTGATTGTTATAGATTACAATAACAAATGTGATCGTTTTGCAAATCACAATTTTAGATTTGTTTTTTTTTTTTGGCATCACAGTCTCAAATAACAGTTTTGGAGATCACAATCATCCATCTGAAATGTGATTTGGAGATCACCATCACAATTGTGACTTTTCAATCATCACTGATGAGTGTAATCATAATAAATCACAGTCACAAATGTGATAGTTTTGCATATCACAAACAAAATAGAAATAGAAATGTGTCTTTTTGGAGATTAAAAATACAAAAATATTTTGGATATCAATGTGTTTTTGGGGATCACAATCATTCATCTCAGATGTGATTCTTTGGGCATCACAATCAGAAATAGCAAACAGTTTTGGAGATCACAATCACAAATGTGACTTTTCAGTCATCACACACAAACGTGATTGTTATAGATCACACTAACAAATGTGATATTTTTTACAAATCACAGTTGTTGGAGATGTGTCTTTTTGGAGATGTGACAATCAACGTGATTTTTTTTATATCACAATGTCCATTCACAAACAGTTTTTGAAGATCACAATCATCAAATGTGATTGTTTGAAGTGTTGAGGGAACATACAGTAAGAGGTCAACTTCAGAAGAGGCGTGTTTAATGGTGTATTAAAAAATCTACCTCTTTCTCCAGTAGATGATAATCACAGCAATAACAATGATGACAATCACCACCGCTGCCACAATAGCTACTGTAATTCCTGCATGGAATGAAGAAACGGAATTAATCAGGACATTAAACACAAAAAATTACATGTTCTCAGATTTTTGCACTAGAAATAGACCTCCTGACAGTACCTCCTGACAGTGGCTGGTGTGTAGGTATCTGGTAACTGTTCTTGCCCAGGTAGTTGGACGCCACACAGGAGACATTGTGGGTCAGGGGTCCCGTTAATTCTGACACCGTCACCCGTTCGGTGTAGTTAGCTGATGTATGAAATTGTGGGAACAGATCAATGCTTCCATTAACCATCCAGGAGATGCTGGGTCTGGGATCAGCCTCTGCCCGGCACACACACCTCATACCTCCAGCCCAGTCCCAACAGCCCGAGTCCAGCAGGATGGTGGGAGGAACTGGGAAACAACACAAAAATGAAGAGAGCGCTTCAGTTTCTGAATCAGTTTCTCTGATTTTGCTATTTATAGGTTTATGTTTGAGTAAAATGAACATTGTTGTTTTATTCTATAAACTACAGACAACATTTCTCCCAAATTCCAAATAAAAATATTGTCATTTAGAGCATTTATTTACAGAAAATTAGAAATATCTGAAATAACAAAAAAAGATGTAAAGCTTTCAGAAAGCAATTTCATATTCTTTGATTTTTAAAAGCTCAGAAATCAGAAAATTTGGTGGAATAACCCTGGTTCTGGTTTTTAATCACAGTTTTTTTAAAGCATTTTGGCATCATGTTCTCCTTCACCAGTCTTACACACTGCTTTTGGATAACTTTATGCTGCTTTACTCCTGGTGCAAAAATTCAAGCAGTTCAGCTTGGTATGATGGTTTGTGATCATCCATCTTCCTCTTGATTATATTCCAGAGGTTTTCAATTTGGTAAAATCAAATAAACTCATCATTTTTAAGTGGTCTATATAATATAATAGGCTTGGACCCTACAAGACCACAAAAAGGTTGCTTATGGTGTTTGGCACCAAGACGTGAGCAGGGGCCAACAGGAAATTAGTGATATATATACATACAAAGAACACATCACATATCGCATATTGGTTCAATACTTGATGTGAGGCTATGAGGCTCGTATAAGGCTATACTCACAATGGACGTTCAGCACTAATGGATCCGATTGTCCCCGTCCAATAGAGTTCTGAGCAGTGCAGAGGACGGACGTGTCTCGTCTGACGTCTTGAAGTGAAAAACTTTGGCCGTTGTGTTTTGTGGTGGAACTCTTTTGGGTGATAATCCACTGATAAGCACTGGGTGGAGGGTTGCTGTCACTCATACATGTGAGCGAGGTATTAGCTCCCTCGACCACCCTTCTCTCGGTCATTATGTGCACATTTGTGGGAGAATCTGTGGAAATACAGTGAAAATGAATTAATCTATTAATCTAGTGAAGAATTAAAATTGACCTAATTAAGTTAATTAAACCACAAGTTGATAATTACAGTATCTCACAAAAGTAAGTAGACTGCACATTTCTGTAAATACTTATTTTTATTATTATATATTTTTATGGGAAAACACTGAAGATATGATACATTGATACAGTGTAAAGTTGTCAGTGTACAGTAGGGGCGCGCCATATCATCTCGTACAAGATAATATCGCCAAAATTTGTAAATATTGTGAACGATATTATACCCTAAAATATCGTGCCATATCACCCACCCCATTTCCCATTATATATCTACTAGAGACAGATTATATCTGTCCAGTATCATTTATTTTACTTTAGTCCTGGATATATGGAGATATATGGAGTGCATTATTATAAGTATCATGACATTCTGGATCATTGACTTCTGTTACAAATCTGATAAAATTCTTGTATTTTATAATATCTCACTTAGGGGTGTGCAGTATTATATTGAATGTAATAATAAAATATATTTTTTTATGTTCTTGCAGTGTATAGTGTATTTTTGAAATCTATATATATATTTTTAAAGTGTTTTGTCATATCGCCAAGAGAATAGTTATCGTGAAAATACCATGAAATATTGTGGTATTATTTTAGAGCCATATCGCCCACCCCTAGTGTACAGTGTATAGTTTATAGTATATTTATAGTATATTTACTGTGCCCTCTAAATAACTCAACACACAGCCATTGATGTCTAAATGAAAATGCCCAAATTGTGCCTAATTAGCCATTTTTCCTCCCCAGTGTCATGTGACTCATTTGGGTGCTACATTCAACATGGCACCTCATGGCAAAGAACTCTCTGAGGATGTGACAAACAGAATTGTTCCTCTTTCTACAAAGAAGACATAGCATCAACTCTGTCTGCGCAGTGGGCTAGTAAGGAATCCCCCCCCCCCCCTTAACTGGGCTGAGCCCCGGATGTTCACATACTCAGTCAACGCCCCTGGTTGTAGGATTTACTCACATAAGACGTTAAGTTGAAGAACTTTACTAGGCTTGTGTTCCCGGTTGAACACACTTTCACATTTGAGCTTCCTGCTCAAGTCCTCAAGGTTTGGTCTGAACTTTGCTTGGGCCACGGAAATCCAAAATCCATCCTGGTTCACTGTGGTGATCACATTGTTAGTAACAGGATTTGGGCCAAACCATTCGATCCGTGGTGGAGATGAAGGACAGGAATGCTGAACTGTGCAGTTGGCGGAGAAAAGTGTTCCCTCCACTTGTGGGCTCTCCATGGAAATCTCAGGATTCCCGGGTTTTACTGTGAGAAAGTAAATATAATTAACATTAAAGGACCAATATGTGTTGTATTTTCTGTATTATCATATTGTTTGGAATATAAGGTGCATTAAGCTCCTCTGCAAGGCTCCTGACTACGGTAGCCCTAAATCTCCAACCCACCATAAATATTATGTTGAATCAATCAATCAACCTTTACTCAACTCAGAATACATTAAGGGTGGCCCTCATTTACAATGTAGCCATGCAATTACATAAGAGAATTTTAATTAAAAAAAACATGAATAAAAAATAAGAATTAAAAAAAGCATTATTAATGTATATATTATATATTAGGATATATTATTATAAAAAAAATGTAAACATATAAGGTAAAAAGAGAGATTTCAAGAGTAGGCATCATATAATAAAGATAATAAAACTAATTACATAAAAGAGTAAAATATAAAAAAACAATCACTAAAAACAATAAAAGAAAAGAAACAAACAATAAAAGAAATGTGAAAAAAACAGCTTAAATCAAACCAAAAGTAAAAAGTTGACTAAAAAATTTAAATTATAAAATCAGCATTTTAATAAGATATAAGATATTATAAAAATATATAAAATATATAAGGTAAAAATCAAATAATTTAGCAGTAGAAATCATAAAATAATAATAAACAATAACTAAAAATAAAAAAGAAAGAAAAGAAAGAAACAATAAAATAAATGTAAAAATAAAAAAAAATAAACAAACCAAAATTAAAAACAAGTTAAATAAAAAAGCACAGTACGTATTGTTCAGTGAGGCTCCAGACTACGGTAGCCTGCTGTGCCGAAATAAGGACCCCGACCATGAAAAGCACCCTCTCTCTGGGGTTTCTTTTCCAGTTTATCTGGTCAAAATTAACCATCCAATGTCAGTGGATTATCTCAGCTTTCGATTTAAGCGACACACTCCCGAAATGGGGTGCTTTTCCTGATAGCGGTCAGGAATTTGCCACAACAAAACATCGGTTCGAAGTCAGAAAGCACAACCAGAATTCATACATGAGGTAGTTTTAGTCAACTATATTCCTATGATACTTAGTCGACTAAAACTAAACTAAAACTTACAACATTTCAGATGACTAAATTATGACTAAAACTACAGGGGTTGGACATAAAGGGTTTTATGTTTTTTGGATACAAGGGAACATCCCTTTCAGACAGCTTCCTCTTACAGCATCCACAGTTAATCCTGTTGGATGTGGTTGGTTCTTCTTGGTGGTATGCTGACATTACCCTGGATACCGTGGCTCTTGATGCATCACAAAGACTTGCTGTCTTGGTCACAGATGCTCCAGCAAGACGTGCACCAACAATTTATCCTCTTTTGAACTCTGGTATGTCACCCATAATGTTGTGTGCATTGCAATATTTAGAGCAGAACTGTGCTCTTACCCTGCTAATTGAACCTTCACACTCTGCTCTTACTGGTGCAATAATGTGCAATTAATGAAGATTGAACACCAGGCTGCTCCAATTTAGACATGATGAAACCTCCCACACTAAAAAAAAAAGTTTTTTTCAGTTTCATTGTCCAACCCCTGTAAATAGTAAAACACTGATGTTGACGCAGTTTAGGCTAGATATGATTCATGATATGATTCCATTGCAGTGTAAATACTCACCAACGTTTATTTTGATGTATTGATACTTGTTACCGGTGTCAGGATAGATCCATGGGTATAGTCTTAATTCATTTTCATCTGGGCGAACTCTATCAATCCTCAGGCTGCAGTCTCCTTGTTCAGGATCTCCTGGGACTGATGTTCTTCCTCTGAAATTGTCTGTGATATCTTCTTGGTTCTTGGAATACACTATTTGGTCTCTACCTGTAATGTCCAGGTACCAACTCACATGGGAGTGTGGGCTGGTGCTGCATGGTAGTGTAACACAGCTTCTCTCAACAGCTGTAACTGATTTTGGCACCTGAATGTCCCAACCATGGCAAAGACAGATCAGCACTGAAACTGTAGAAACAGAAGAATGAAGAGAGTTAATTTAGCTTCACCTGATTACTAGCCAGCAGAAAAATCCATATTCTCCTTCAGGATTTTCTGGTAAACAGCAGAATTCCTGCTTCCATCTATTACAGCAAGTTATCCAGCAGCTCCAGATCATCACACTAATCACACTAATCACACTACCACCACCATGTTTTACTACGTTCAGTATGATTCAGTTCTTTTTCTGAAATTATGTGTTAGTTTTACACCACACCTTCCAAAAAAGTACCACTTTTGTCGCGTCAGTCTAAAGAATATTTACTCAAAGTTCTGGAGATCATCAAGATGTTAGTTGGTAAATGTGAGACGGGTGGTTGTGTTCTTTTTGGTTCACCAGTGTGTTTTTTATCTTGAAATTCTCCCATGGAGACCATTTTCACCCAGTCTCTTTCTTATTATTGAATCATTAACACTCTTTAACCTTAACTGAGGCTTTAACTGAGATCCTGCAGTTCTTTAAATGTTGTTCTGGGTTCTTTTGGGATCTCCTGGATGAGTTGTTCATGCCCTTTTGGAGTAATTTCTTTAGGTCAACCGGTCACTCCTGGGAAGGTTCACCAGTGTTCCATTAGTGTTTTCTCCATTAGTGAATAATAGTGAATCACTGTGGTTCTCTGGAGTATCAAAACTTTAGAAATGATTTTATAAACTTTTTCAGACTGATAGATGATCAATAGCTTTGTTTTCCCATCTGTTGTTGAGTTTCTTCAGATTGGGGTATAATAATAATAATGTGCTGCTTTTTGAGATCTTTTATCTGCTTCATGTTGTCAGACAGGTTCTGTTTAAGTGATTTCTTGATTCTACAGGTCTGGTAGTAATCAGGTCTGGTTGTGGTTAGTAGTGAAATTAGTATTGAACTCAGCTTTACAAAAAGTGTGATTAATCACAGTTAATTTAGGGGGGGGTGGTCAAAAAATAAAAATAAATCTGTGAGGGGGGTAAATACTTTTTCATGGCTCTATGTACCAATGGACGCTTTACAATCAAATTGCACAATCTGTCATTTCACACTCAGCACTCAACCATCATACACTGGTGAGAAGTGGCAACCAATCGCACACAGCATACTCTCAACTGGAAACCACTGTCCACATTCAATCAGATTTTAGAACGTATTTAAAGAATTGCCCAGAAACGAAAGCACAATGAATAAGATTTAAAGTTAAGTGATAATAGTGATGCGAACTTTACCAGTTAAAAGGAGTTTAATCAGTTCATATCCATCCATTACTGCCATCCAGAGCCTGGAACAGAAAACAGAAAACAATAGAAATGTGATTCTTGGAAAACCTTCATAATCTTCACAATAAAGTATTCTACATTTCAACAATGTTCAGAAAGCTGTTAGACATCCTGTAAAAAAAAAAAAACACAGAGAGCCAAAACATTATGACTGTTAACCAGTAAGGTAAATCTCATTTATATGTTTAATTTTAAGTTTAATTTTTCATAGAACTTTATATTTAGGCCAACATCTATTCTGTCCTATTGTTTTTTTTTTTTTTTTCAAAGCTGTGAGGCTTCGTGTCTTCAGACTAAAAGCAGAAATTTAAAAATTTAGTTTTAGTATCTGAAATTTCTCATTTCTCATTTTTGCACTGTTGTCAGAATACTTAGAACCAGTGTTCTCAAGTCTCACGCTTTGAGCGTGTGACACACGCACCTCAGCGAGTTCACATGCTCACATGCCACACATGGTATTTCTCACGCTTGCCAATCCATCGGCTGTATATTATAATATACTCTCGTTGAGCCAATCAGAATATAGATCGCTCTGCTGTTAGGCAGACCTAGTCAAAGTGTCAGGCGCGAAGAACTGCCCACCGACCCCCGTTTAACAACTGAAGAAGAACAGCGTGAACCCACCACCACCACACCACCCCCCAATCTCACTCCCACCAAACTTCAAAACGTGAGAGCCCTGTTTAGAACATATTGTTATCATTGTGAGAATAGTGTAACGGGGTCGCAATCCCCACAAATAGAGGGTAAGAATTACCTCAGGATTGCTGCTATGTTTATTTCCGACTTCCTAATGGAAATCTCCAGCAGGATGGACTCAAGTACAGACCAGATTACAACAGGGCCAAAATAAATACAAAAAGACTTGATAAACAGAAGGAAAGAGTGGTGTAAAGACTGGGGTTGTGTATAAAATGCTCTTTGGGGTTGTGGTGTGCTTTTCAGAGAGAGGAAATTTAATTTAAAGATAAATAAAATGGCTGCAGAACTGCTGCAGTTTAGATAAAGGAGGATAAAGGAGAAGGAAAAGGCGGGAAAATGAGAATAAAGGCATTAACGAACTAAAGAGAAAGGCGATTAAACTGTGAAGAAACACAGAAAAAAACTCAAAAGAGGAGGAAACAGAAAGCAGCTCAACGAGGCCGGAATACAAACTAAGGACAGTTATTTCTTTTAAAGAGACACAGACCTTTCTTTCCTTCTGTCCTTCTTTCCTTTTCCTCCTTTCTTCCTTTCTTTCTTTCCTCTGTTCTTTCTTTCCTTCTTTTTTTCTTTAGTTCTGTCCTTCTTTCCTCCCTCTAGAGGCAGGAGGACCACAGCACCCCCTTAGGAATAGTATCTTATTTATAGCTTGTTTTACCTTGTTTGGAGCATTATTTCTTGAAAAAGCTGTCTTGAATTAAGCTACATTATATGCCAATACAATAAGACACAGATTAAATCACCTAACACAAATACAGAGGAGAAAGAGATAAGTTATTCATTATCAGGGGCCAGTTGTTCAAAAAATGTAATCCGGATCAAAATTATCCAGATTTGGTAATCACATTTTTTGCTATCCAGGATCAGGTGATCTGTCTTACTTTTAAGCCAGTTTTTCAAAGCAATATTGGATTGGATCAACCTGATCCAGAAACACAGTTTTCAGGATTACCTAATCCGGATTACCAGCTATGTAAAAAACAGATAGAAGAACCAACAGGGGTTGATGACTCCTTTTCTTGCAGTAACAAGATACTGCTTATTGCAAAACAATACGAGCAATTGAGCGTTCTGCAGAGACGCTTTGCATGACTTAACTATTTGCGAGTCGAACCACTGGGAGCATGCAACATAACACTTGCATGTATTGTCCTGCCCAATGTTGCTACCAGACGCAATATCCCTCTCTGTGTTCATGATGCACCTGAGCCTGTTGAAGAACCAGGACAAACTCTGGTGTTCTTTGCAATTGTTCGAAATAATTTTTGACAGCTTCATATCTGATAAATGTTTCTTTGACATTAATATACAGTGATGAAAGACAGTGACGTAGATGAAAAAATGAATATATAATATATATATATTATTTTTGTTTGTTATTGAAATCTTTTGGGGGGTTTATTTAATGGGGTCAAGATTGTTTTTATTTTTACGTTACTATAGAAAAAGGCTTAATTGGTAGCCAATGTCTACTTTATTACTGTAACGGTTAAACAGGTCAAGTGCAAAACAGAAATAAAAGTATATACACTAAATTGTACAAATGTATTTTTTTTTACTTTAAAACTTTGATTTTAAAGTTTTACCACATTTTCTTCATGAAATCCACTTTGAAATCCTACCCCTTGTTGGGATCAGGGTAATCCTGTTTTTTTGGATCAAAGTTATCCAAATCCTACTGAAAAGTTTTGAACAACAGAAACTGAAGGTTTGATCCATTTACAAACTAGGATTGGATTACGTGATCTGATCCAATTTCAGAATGCTTCTTTCCCTTTTGAACAACCCGTTTTCCAGATTTGATCCAATCCGATAACCAAAATCCGATCAGATTACCTTTGAACAACTGGCCCCAGGATATTATTTTAATTATCTCAAAATGTGAATCATTTGGCATTTTTACACATAGCCAATTGGTATTATTGTATATGTATTATGCTGTATTACTACAACACTTGTGAAAATGTATTTGCAAATATTTAAAGTATACTGTTTCTCCCTATATTTGAATTTTTACATATTTAAGACAGATTAAATATGTACAAATTCAAATATAGAGAGTAAATGAGCAAATGACGAGAATATTAACTAATGCAGTTGTTACTTGTTTACCCAACATTAGTAAAGTATATGATAATAAAGTATATGATTTATTGTTCATCATAACAAATAATTCACTTGTAATGTGAAAATAACATGAATTAATGCTGTAGTTTCTGTGTTTAATTAACATTTACTAAGCTTTGTTAATATTGTATTACCTCATGTCTTACTAATGGTAATTAATGCATTAATTCATGTTAGTTAGTCACCTAGTTAGTGTCACCTAAAAGTCTTACCTTTCACTGCTGCAGAGGATAAAGTCTCGGTATTAAACAGACAGTAACCCGCTGGTCTCTGGATAAGTGTGTTTTTTGTTTTGGCTGAGAGATTAAGTCGAAGGGGGCTGAGTTTCCTGTTTCCTTCAATTGTTAAAAACGGCCAGAAACTGTTGACTCTGAAACAATGTGTTTTTAGTTATAAAGGTGAAATACTACAGTAGTTAAAAACCTACAGACAAAAACAATTCAGTTACATTTCTATTTAATGTACGCTCTAAGTTAAACAGTATAAAACCCATTTTAAGCTCTTCAGGTCCAGTCAATAACCAGAAAAGGTACAAAATTCAGTTTTCAGACAAAAAAAATGTAAAAATTCAGAACTTTTTGACAAAAAATATCAAAATGTTCTGTTATTTCCTGAATTAAACAAAATTATCTGCCAATACACAGGGTTGATATGGTCATGAAAAACCTGGAAAAGTCATGGAAGTCAAAAATAGCAATTTCCAGGCCTGGGTAAGGAAAAAAGTCATGGAAATTTGCTCTACAAATCTTTGTGTTTCAGTTTATCGATGGAGAAAATCTATTTTGAGCTAACAAATATGTATGTCATTTTCATAATTTAGCCCTCTACATTTAGCTCTCAGGGTCTGAAACACATTTTATTATTAAAGATTGTGTGTCAACATTTGATCTGATTCATTTTAGGCTTACTAAAATCAATTTTAATTATAGTTTTAGTTGATTTTTGGTTTTATTGTCCATGTCTGCATTGATGTTTTTTTTTTAATCGTGTGGTCATGAAAATGTGCCTTGAATTTATTGATTAAAACGTGTATGAACCCTGAATACGGCAAGACACAGATTAAGGGCCCTATTTTAGCGATCTATAGCACGTTGGTCAAAAGTGTCGGTGTGTCTCTGGTATCGTGAGGCATGTACTAATTATCTAGCTTAATTATGGGTGTGGTTAATTTTGGGTGTAATGTGAAATAAACCAATCAGTGTGCCAGCATTCATTCCATTTAAGAGCCAGGTGAGCTCTGACTTTGGCGCATTCGTATCTTGAAGGAGAACTCAGGTGTAAAATGTACTTTTGTTGTAGTAAAACATGATAAAAAGTTCTTACCTTTAATGAATAGCACACCTACATTCCCCTCGTTTCGAGATCCAGAAATTTTAACAGTTTTCCAAACACCCTTTAGACTGGGTGACACTTGGATGGCTGACTGTTGACTGTTGTCAGGATTTTAATCAGTCAGTGGCGCACCTGTATTTTCCGATTCCAAGATAGAAACACACCAGAAGTGTACCTGAACACACCTCACTTCCAGACCACCACGCCCATTAGTGTAGATTTATTCCTAAACTCTGACGCTATATTAAAGATGCATACCCAAGGCATGAAAATAGACTGTTGATGGGGTGTAAGATAGGGCCCTCACTTAAAACAAGTATATTTGCCGTTTAAGCATCTTAAAGTTTAGTCAATACCAGGAAATAGTACAAAATCCATTGTATTAAGTTTTGTAGTAACCTACCAGGGCCTGAACTAAAAACTGGAAAAATATACATTGTTACAAAAAACCCTAAAAAACATATATTGTTTAAAATGAGGGGGTGAGGTGATTTTTAGCAAACAATTAAATGGTTAATAGCTTACAGTTGATCTGTATTAATGGAAATAAACTGCGCTTTGGAAGTATCATGTTAATATGGATCAGAAACTCTGAGGAATGTTTCCAGTAGCTTGTTGAATTTGTGCCACATAAAGGAGTATTGTTGAGTATTGTTGATCATTGAGTATAGTCATGCATGCTCTACATCGCCCTCTACTGGGCTGGAATGATAAATGTGAGTGTTTGATAGTGTTTTTCTGTGTGTATTCTTGTTTAAACAAAAATATATCTGCAGTTAGCTTAAAAATATATATTTCACACCCCAAGTAACATTCACAGCGCAGTCCTTTATCTTATCTACTGAACTGTGCATCGATATCAGCGTGCTAAAACAGGTTACAGTACAGGAAAGTGTAAAAGACGTAAGAGCTATTAATCATTGTTTTATAAATGATGATGATGATCTGCAGTACAGTGATGATGTACAGCTATTTCCTCTTTTTTGCAACATGGCAATACTTTACACAGTAGCCTGAATGGTCCACTTTTAGTAAATCATTAATCATGACTTTTCTATGAGCTAATTGGAGGATGAGATGGTTGAATGTGTTGGTTAAAGCTGCCCTGCCTTTTAAAAAAACACACACCAGTTTTGAGTTCGCTGTTCTTAAGAAGCTTGATTGCTTGATGTGAATCATGCCTCGCACAAAAGATCAAGCTCTCAGAAGACCTACGCTCAAGAATTGTTGACTTGCATGAAGCTGCTGGAAAGGGTTACAAAAGTATCTCTAAAAGCTTTGATGTTCATGTGTCCACGGTAAGACAGACGCTCTACAAATGGAGAAAGTTCAGCACTGTTGCTGCTACTCTCCCTAGGCGTGTTAAAGTCCTGTAAATGTGACTGCAAGAGCACAGCGCAGAATGAGAATCAATGAGGTGAGGAAGAATCCTTACCTCAGTGTCAGCTGAAGACTTCTTCACAGAAATCTCTGGCACATGCTAAGATTTTCTTGACAAATCTACAATTAGGAAAACATTACTTTTAACCAGGTTTTGGATCTAAGGTTGAATCATTTTGGAGGCAACCTGTGGATGATGCTTCAACCTGAACAGCCCAGAACTCACCTCTATATTTGGAGAAATTACTGCACAGGGTTTCCAAGAACTGAAAGCTTCTAAAACAGACCATTTAACCACTAGATGACTTCTGCTTCTAATTATAAGTAAACATATATCTACATATAAAACATTTATTGCTTCAGGCTGTTTAGCATTCAGTAGGTTGGGTCAGGTGGGCCTATCGGTCAGCCCTTCAGATTTAGAGTAATAAGTACAAATAAAACAGTCCCATAAACCCTTAGTAACGTTTACGAGCAAGCTAGGCCATCTGTTTTTGCACAAATAAGAGTGTGAGTGTTTATAGTAGGAGCTATAATCTAGATTAAACAAGGAAAACCCTAGGAGCTCCCATCTCTGTTTTTTGCCAAACGTATGTGAATCCTTTGGGATTATACTTGGATTTCTGCATAAATTGGTCATTAAATGAGTTTTGATCTTCATCTACGTCACAACAATAGACAACAAACACAGTCTGCTTAAACTAGTACCACACAAAAAATATATATGTTTGCATGGTTTTATTGAACACAACATGTTAACATTCACAGTGAGGGTGAAAAAAGTATGTGAATCTTTGGATTTAATAACTGGTTGATCCTCTTTAGCAGCGAAAACCTCAACCAATCGTTTCCTGTAGTTGCAGATCAGACCTGCAGAACAGTCAGGAGTAATTCTGGATCATTCCTCTTCACTAAACTGTTTCAGTTTAGCTTTAATATTATGGGATATCTGGTGTGAATCGCTCTCTTGAGGTCATGATGCCACAGAGCATCTCAATTGGGTTCAGGAGGTCAGGACTCTCCAGAAGGCTCAGTATTTTCTTCTGTTGAAGTCGTTTATTCGGTTGTTGATTTACTTCTATGTTTTGGGTCGTTGTCCTGTTGCATCATCCATCCTCTGTTGAGCTTCAGTTGGAGGACAGATGGTCTTTAAGTTCCCCTGCAAAATGTTTTGGTAAACTTGGGAATTCATTTTTTCGTTGATGACGGCAAAATCCGTCCAGAACCTGAGGCAGCAAAGCAAAGCAACCCCAAACCATTGATGCTGCCTCCACCATGTTTCACAGTTGGGATGAAGTTTTGATGATGGTGTGCTGTGCCTTTTTTTCATCAGCGGTGAGCTAGCTAACATACTAACAATACCAGGGAGAAAACTAGGGTTAGCATAGAGCTAGCTAACATTAGAGGTGAGCTAGCTAACAGGCTAACATGTTGTGCATCACAATGGAACACAATTAATTAAAAGACTTGGTATCAAAATAGGAAACGTTACGTTTTAATTCGTTTAATACAATACATTTTTTACTTAAGAAATTATGACTGTCGGTCTCAAAACCTAATCAACAGTTACTTAGAGTAATATTTCAACAGCATTACAACAACAAATACAACAACAGCTGCTTAATAAACATTTATATGTTTATTAAATATACACAGAAAAGTAAAAAAAAAAAAAGTATTTGCGAACTTACAGATTTAATTTGTTTTCACTTTTTTGTCATACCTTACATTTTTCAGATTATCAAACATACAAACAGATAACCTGAGCAAATATAAAAAAAAGCTGAATTGATTTCAATTTCACTACAAACCACAACCAGACCTGATTACTACCAGACCTGTAGAATCAAGAAATCACTTAAATAGAACCTGTCTGACAACATGAAGCAGATAAAAGATCTCTAAAAACAACACACTATCCATTTTAACATGTACTGTAATGTTTTTTTTATATTTATATTATATATTAAGACTTTTAACCTAAAATTAATTGAAATAACATATATTTAACATAAGTAGATATACTATTTAAGATATAAAACAAAAAAGCTTACCTTAAAATAATTTGCTATTGTTTTTTCCTCATTTTTAAAAACAAACTTATTCAAACATATATGTATACTGTATTTTTTCCCAAATGTATGAAGGAGCAGTGAAGTCACTCTGCTGAAGTACAGAGTTATCCAGGAGTTTCAGTTTAGTTCTCCATCACCGAGACTGGAGCAGTATTAGCATTAGCCGCTAACTGCAATAAGCGCTAGCTCTTTCGCCGTTCAGAGTTAAGTATTATCAGATTGTAGCCTGCACTTTTAGCATTTAGTGTGTTAAAACAAGATACATGAGACAAACCACTAGCTAATATCACCCTGGCTTACCGGAACACTCAGGGTTCCTCAGTGTAGCGCTATCGGGTGGCATTTACTAGCGCTAACCACTGCTAACCGAGTCTAGCGCTGCTACTAACCACGCTGTTGAAAATAATGAAAATCTAAGCTTACTGTAAATAAACAGAAGCATTTTACTCTCCCAAATAAACCGTTTTCAGGAGAGAAATCTGTGTAGATTAACATCCAGCGCTTGTTTAACTTTAAAATATACAGTACAGGCCAAAAGTTTGGACACACCTTCTCTTTTTCAGTGCGTTTTCTTTATTTTCATGACTATTTACATTGTAGATTCTCACTGAAGCATCAAAACTATGAATGAACACATGTGGAGTTTTATGTACTTAATAAAAAAAGAGCTGAACCTCCACAGTCACCGGACCTGAACCCAATCCAGATGGTTTGGGGTGAGCTGGAGCACAGAGTGAAGAAGACAAAGAGCCAACAAGTGCTAATAAACACCTCTGGGAACTCCTTCTCCCTCAAGAGTGTTGGAAAACTTTTCATTTCAGGTGGCCACCTCTTGAAGCTCATTGAGAGAATGATGCCAAGAGTGTGCAAAGCAGTAATCAGAGCAAAGGGGGGCTATTTTGAAGAAACTAGAATATAAAACATGTTTTTTTGTTATTTCACCTTTTTTTGTTACGTATAAAACTCCACATGTGTTCATTCATAGTTTCAATGCCTTCAGTGAGAATCTAGAATGTAAATAGTCTACTTGTAATAGTTTACTTATATATTAATCGTCTCTAACTAAATTACAGTAGTTGACTAACAAGCACAATAAAAAAAAACAGAAATTGCATTTCTTGAAAAAAAAAACGGAGTTGTTGCACAGTTAAAGTGTTTAAACCATGCAAACCAGCGCAATATCTTAACAGGTATTGTACTGTAGCACTGAAGGTTTTCTGAAGATGATCTGGGAGGAAGAGCCATTATCACGATGAGGAGATTTTGAGAAGATCTCAGCAATTCACGTAGATCTCAGTCATTTCCTCCTGATAAACACAGGGAGCAAACACCATTACCAACACTGTGGAACTTTTTATCATTATATCAACTTAAGTCCAGTCAAAAATAAATCTATAGCTCTAAAGTAGACCTGTCAAAATATCTATTATTTTACTGAATAATAATAAATGCGATAAATGACTGTTATCCTTTGGGAAATGCACTGTTAACTATTTATAGTTAACAGTTATATTTATGTTATTCTATTTATTAGACTATTTATAGGCAGAATATTTATAGACTGCACTGTAACACACAAAATGCAATAATAAATGTAGCCATTTATTTATAAACTATTGTTTTTTTATATATGAAAACATATAAAATTATTATTTTACTTTAAAGTACTGATAAAAAGTTGTTTGCCACGGAATTAATATTTATAAATTATTGAGCCAATTACGCCAACACTTTGTATGCTTCACTTAATTTAATAAACACTTATTGACAACAAAAAACATTGTGGTGTACTATATTATTTTACAGCCTATTTGTAAAATAGGGGCATTAAACCCAAAAATAAAAATGAACTAGAATGTGCTCAGTGTCCTTGTGCTGTTAGCATAGTCGTTGTTTAGCTATGTTTCACGCTATGCTAAAAACTCATTCCTGTTACTTTCAGTCCTGTTATTTAAAACATAAAAAGTAACAGGAGTGAGTTCCAGTAACAGCAGTGAGCTCCAGTAACAGGAGTGAGTTCCATTAACAGGAGTGAGTTCCAGTAACAGGAGTGAGTTCCAGTAACAGCAGTGAGCTCCAGTAACAGGAGTGAGTTCCATTAACAGGAGTGAGTTCCAGTAACAGGAGTGAGTTTCAGTAACAGCAGTGAGCTCCAGTAACAGGAGTGAGTTCCAGTAACAGCAGTGAGCTCCAGTAACAGGAGTGAGTTCCATTAACAGGAGTGAGTTCCAGTAACAGCAGTGAGCTCCAGTAACAGGAGTGAGTTCCATTAACAGGAGTGAGTTCCAGTAACAGCAGTGAGCTCCAGTAACAGGAGTGAGTTCCAGTAACAGCAGTGAGCTCCAGTAACAGGAGTGAGTTCCATTAACAGGAGTGAGTTCCAGTAACAGCAGTGAGCTCCAGTAACAGGAGTGAGTTCCAGTAACAGGACTGAGTTTATGAAGTACACTTTCAGATTAATGTAATTTAAAACTTTTAAAATACTTATTTACAAATATACTTTTGTACATTTTTAGCAAAGTGTGTTGAAAACAGCTGTTACAGATGTGCACTTAAAGTACAATGTATGACGTAACTTTTTAGAAAGTAAATTAAATTACTACATTGGTAAAATGTTTTCAAAATATATTTACGTATTACATTAATATAACAGTTAAAATGTCAAATTGCAATGCTCTGTAATTGTAATTAAAAAAGTTTATTAATGGATACAGTGTTAAGTAACTCTGTCAAATGTCAAATAAAAAATGTAAAGTAAATAACAAAGTAACAAGCTAAAAATGTTGTAGTAGAGTATATTAAAATATATATTTTTATACCCAATGAAGTATACTAGAAGCGTGCTACTTACAAAAGACAGAAACTAGAAGCATGTATATTTGTACTCTAATGTAAATATAGATCACATATATTTAACATCAATTCTTAATACATTTCTAATAATATACCTGGTATATAATAAATAGTGACACAGTTAAATATAGTTTTGAACCCTTTCTTTTGTCATCTGTAGTTTTGTCATATTTAATATGGGGGAAATAATCGATTATAATAAAAAATTAGAAGATTATTTTTTTAGGCCATAATCGCCCAGCACTAGGTGAATGGATAATAATAATAAAGTACGCAGAGAAACAGATACAGAAATACAATCTGTAATCATTATACAACTACAGCATGTCCCTATCAGATTAGTGGAGCTGAAAAGATTAATAGTAGGAGTAATAACAAAGAGGTGGTCATAATGTTTAGCTTGTTCAGTGTATTTTGCACAAACCCTTATTGTTATAAATAAATAAAATCCCATACTCACCAAGCAATCTTTTGGATTGGGCGCTTTTCCTTTTTTGCTCATCTGAAAGTGTTAAAGATGGAAATAAAAAAAAAGTAATTTATTAAAAAATTTAAACATGATTTAATCATCTTTAACTTTTTGTCTTCAAAAAATCAAGTAACCTTTTACTCACTAACCTATTCACAGTGATGTACAGCTCTGGAAAAAAGAGACATTCAGTTTCTGAATCAGTTTTTCTGATTTTGCTATTTTTAGGTTTATGTTTGAGTAAAATGAACATTGTTGTTTTATTCTATAAACTACAGACAACATTTCTCCCAAATTCCAAATAAAAAAATGTCATTTAGAGCATTTATTTGCAGAAAATAATGAGAAATGGCTGAAATAACAAGAAAAAGACGCAGAGCTCAAATAATGCAAAGATAAAACAAGTTCATATTCATTCAAAATTTTAAGAGTTCAGAAATCAATATTTGGTGGAATAACCCTGGTTCTGTTTTTTAATCACAGTTTTTTTCATGCTTCTTGGCATCATGTTCTCCTCCACCAGTCTTACACACTGCTTTTTGATAACTTTATGCTTTACACTCCTGGTGCAAAAATTCAAGCAGTTCACTTTGGTTTGATGGTTTGTGATCTTCCATCTTCCTCTTGATTATATTCCAGAGGTTTTCAATTTGGTAAAATCAAAGAAACTCATCATTTTTAAGTGATCTCTTATTTTTTCCAGAGCTGTATATCGTCGCTGTCCAATGAAAAACACTTATCTCCAAAACAGCAACTTTACAGGAGAGAGAAAAAACCTTCTAAACATTCAATGGAAGTCAATGTAAAAATAGTTTATTTCAGGTCATTTTGAAGAGTTTCTATTGGTCCATTTATCAAGAAATTTTGGCACAGTGTAAGGGACAGTTTGGCTGATCAAATTATGTCGTAAACTAAAAATCGACAAAAATGGAGATAAGTGTTTTTCATAGGACTGCGACGATATTTTCTCTAGAGGTGCATAGACTTTTTTATGCCACTGTATAATAACTTGGTAACAGCCATGAAAATGTACTTAGGGGAATGTGGTCCACTACCGGTCAAAAAAAATTTTTGTAGTCCAGTAGCAGTGCTTTATAACCCAGACAAGCTGTTTTTTTTATTTTATTACCTTATCAATTATTTTATTACTACTAATCACTTCACCTGTCAGACAAACTCTAATTCTTCTCTTCACTGCTGAAACTGAGACTCAGTCCTTAATCATGCTAAGCTAAAGGCTAAAGCTGCTGTTTCCATGTGGGTCAGCCAGACGTGACTCTTCCTGTAGCAGTTTTCTCCAGTTTCCAAGAGTCTTTTGAAGAAGGTGTAGGAAACAGAAATCACAGCTCTCTGACTTTATCTGTAATTTATCTAAAGAAAAGACTTTTACTTTTAATAGTTACAGAGTTATACCTGGTCCTTCTAATACCCACCTGAACAGGAACTGAACAGGACTTTATGGCACTCGTTTAAACCCAAAACAGACTAGAAAGAGAAAAAAGTACTGAAAAAACACCAAATTAGGTAATTAAACTACAAACCAACTAGCGGCACATTTTGTTCACAAGTGTTTACATGAACGTTTATTATATATTAATATAAAATTGGTGTCAAATTTACTTTGTCTGCTTTCCAGTTGAATTGCCTAATTGTAAGCTTTTAAAGTCATATTACTGCATTTTTGTTTTTACAAGTTTAAGTTAACATTAAGTTAACAAAATTGAGCTCCCCTGATTGGTGGAAACTTCACACTAGACATCAAGCCTCAAGCAGTTTGGACTGTGTGTCTCTCCACTCTTCCTCCAGACTCTGATCCCTTGATTTACAAATGAAATGTAAAATGTACTGATGATCAGTGATGGTTTGGAGAGACATGTCTGTCATCTGCTGGTGTTGATCCACTGTGTTTTATTATCAAGTCTAAAGTCAGTGCAGTTTTGTTTTCCCACAAAATCTTACAGCACTTCATGCTTCTCTCTGCTACTGACAACTTTTATGGAAAAAGCACCTGTAGCATCAGACAGATGTTCAGATCTGTGTCAGGTCTGTCTTCTTGTCTGACTATGTTGATACGCTGGCTCCCTCCACTGCACAGGGCTTCAGATTTGGAGTAAACCCCCTGATTTTAGTTGACCCACACGAAAACAGCTTTAGCCTTTAGCTCTTTAGCTTAGCATAATTGGACTAAGTCTCAGTTTCAGCAGAGAACAAATGAATTAGAGTTAGTCTGACAGGTGAAGTTATAAGCAGTAATAAAATACATTGATAAGATAATAAAATAAAAAAAAGCTCTTTTACTGGACTACAAAACAATTGGGGTGTTTTAAAACTTTTGACCGGTAGTCTATGTGGACAGAATGAATGTTGTGATTAGCAGCTAATGCTAATACTGCTCCAGCCTTAGTGCTGGAGAAACTTCACTGAAACTTCTGTGTAACTCTGTTCTTCAGCAGAGTGACCTTACTGCTCCTTAATACCTGTGTCACGTCCTCGCCCTGTTCCCGTCTGTCCTCGTGCCTGTGTGTTATTCCCACGTGACCCCTGCTCCTCTGTGTCTCCTGTCTCTGTAGTTTTCCACCACGTGTCTTATTTGTAGCTCCGCCCCCTAGCCCCAGGTGTTTCCACTTCCCTTGTGTGTTATATAGTCTTCCTGTGGCACCTTGTCTTCGTCAGTCTTTGCACCTTCACCTGTCGTTCGTCTCTCTCTGTGTTTCATAGTTTGTCTCAGTGTTTCATAGCCTCTGTTCTTCGAGCCGTAGTTTCTGTGTTTATCTCTTGTTTATGTTTCTAGTTTCTTGTTTATTTACGTGTTCCCTAGCTCCTTGTATATACCCCTGCTTTGTGTTTATTTGTTTATTCCCTTGTATATATTTCCCTACCCTGTTTTATTTGTTTATTATTATTATTATCGCTGGTTTGTTCTGGTTTGTTTCTTTGTTCTTTGTTTACTCGTTTATTTGTTTATTTGTTATTTATTTATTAAATCTCGCCCTTACCTGCACTTGCGTCCGCCTCCTTGTCTCCCTGCCTGGGTCTTATCCTGACAATCTGACTGGTAGAATTCATACATAAGGACGCATGATTTTTTTTTTTTTTTTTAAGGATTTTAAAATTGAAATTAAATTAAAGTGATTCAAACTTGTGTACCAATATTTTCTCCTTTTAAATCTCAAGTGTTTTTTTAACCTACTTTTTGTATTTAGTTCTTAAAAAATTGAAATTTGGTAACAGTACAGATTTTACTATAAATGTTCAGTTTTTTAATTGATTATGTAAACCCCATAAACATTGTTTTCAGCATATACACATATCCATAATATGAATATACAGTATATAGTAATAGTATGGACTGTTACAAGGTTACAAAAAGATAAAATAGGTAGTCATCATTTATTTTAAATAAAATGTGTTTTACTGAATTAGGGCCAGGTGCCAGGAATGCAGCAGCAGCAAGGAGAGGACACGGTGAGCGGACGCCAACGCAAACGGGTGTTTTTTTTTTTTTATATATATAAGAAAACAAACAAACAATAAACCCAGACTAAATCAAAAACAACAAGAAACAAGGAGAAAACTATATACTGAAATAACAAAGAATCGTGCAACATGACGGACGTGAAACGCACAACACCGGACGAGGAAGACAGAAACAGGGGGGCTATTTAAACACATGGTCTAACAGAAAACACCTGCGCACAGGTAACGAGGGGGCGGAGCTACAAATGAACAGAGACAGGGGCACATGGAGGAAAACAGGAAAAAAAAAAGGACTTAAGGACGTGACACCAGTGGGTTGTACCTTCTCTGTAGGAATCTCCGGCAGCTCCCTGGAGATGGCGTTAGGATCCTCATCCTTCGCTTTCTTACCATAAAGGCTGGATTTGCACACGTCAGGAGTTTTGCTTAAATTTTCATTTGAACCTGCACGCTGACTATAAGAAAAAAATGCAGTATTTAATAGACATTAGAGAATAAAAATGAAAAACAACTATAAATATTCAGTGGTTAAATTCCATATTTTTCATTATTCTTAAAATGGTCTGCATTTTAGGATACTACTAAATTCATCCAAACTATGAAGAACAACACATAGAATTATTTAGTAACAAAAAATGTGGGGTTTTTTTTAAAGCAAAGACCATCAGAACCATTACAATGATGAAACTGGCACTCATCAGGGCCAGCCCAAGAAAGCAAGCGTTTCCTCTGCTGTACAGGATAAGTTCATCAGAGTTACCAGATCCCCAGATAAGAGTATTTTGGTTTGTTTCACACTTTTAAGTTACTACATAAAAAAATAATTAAAAAAATTGCTTATTCAGTGAATCACCCCATATTTAAAAACTCAATCATTTGTTCATTTATTGTTGCTTTTAAACTGTACGAGTGTTACCTGGAGATGGATTTTGGGGGGATCTGGCGTCTGTGGCAAAAACAGAGAACAGATAATGAATCACTCAGTGTTAGAGTCTCAAAGGCCAATTTAATCAATTACACAATTTCCGCACAATTCCCTACAAAATGTAATAGTTACAAAGTTAGAAAATCAAATGTAAATCATTTAGGCTACGTTCATTTCGCACATTACCAGGCTAATGTTTCATGTGTGGTCCTAAATCAGATATTTAGTATCCGATCCACGGACATGCCACATGAATGTGAACGGTAAAGCCACATTTCTCAAATCTTTTTTGATTTTTTGCTCAGATCCGATTGGTCTATCTTTATGATTCACATTCACTGTAAATGTAAGTGATCTGTTTCTGTGTGTAATGTGAACGAATCTGAATCTGTCCCTGCCTCACATGCTGCACACTGATACCTGTATAAACAAAACGTCTCCTTCTTCACCAACAAAAAAAAACTCATATTAGAGAGACGAGAGACTCGTAGCTTTATAAAGGGAAATGGATGAGTTAGCAGCTCATATGTGGAGAGGTTTTTGCTGGAGTGGAGAAACAGGAAACAGCTGGTCTGAAGTTCATGCTCAGGTCGAGGAGGTGAAAAAGGACAGGCGGTTTGCTTTTGCTGTTTTTCTAGCTATAGCTGCACAGCTGCACCAAGAGATAGAATGTGGGTATGAGAGAGAAGCATGTAGTGCTAATGCTAACGCTAATGCAAATGCGTAAGAGCAAAAAGACGCATGAAGTCTGTGGATCGGATACATATCCGATTTAGGACCACATATGAAAGTGACTCAAAATCTGATTTGAAAAAATTAAGTTTGAGCCACATTGAGCCACAAAAAATCTCAATGATTTGAGTCACTTTAGCCTGGTAATGTGAACTTTGCCCTAGACTCACTGCAGAGCAGTGCTGTTAGCCAATCAGAGGTGATATGTTTGCATATATGAATATTCATAAGCAAGAGCCAAAATCTTGTCATTTTTCTCCATCCACTCCTTTACCGGACTAAAGCAGCGTTATACTGAATCACCGGAGCACTTTTTTTTTTCACAAAAAACAGCTCACATTTTACATTTTTCTGCTTCTGAATTAACTAAAGTAACATCATTAAGATGATAAATGTACCTCTTTCTCAGGCAAACAGCCGTCACAGTAACTCCCAGGGTGACGCAAACAGCTACTCCAGCAGCCACAGCAGCTATTATAACAGTGTGGGAGTTTCCTGTAAAACACAGAACAGAAGATTCATGAAGACGACGTTAAACAGGATCTCTGTCTCTCTGTGTCGTTCCTCCTGCAGTACCTTCTGACTGTGGAATCAGGACAGTGGTGTGGTGGAGGTCTGTGGAGAGGTAGTTGGATGCGGTACAGGACACGTTGCCGGTCAGTGGGCCGGTTAACTCCGACACCGTCACTGTACCGCTGTAGCTGGTTGTGATATTGAAGTTTGAAAAAAGTGCACTGCGTCCATCAACCGTCCAGGAGACGTTAGCTCTGGGCTCGGCCTCCGCTCGGCACACGCAGAGCAGACCTCCAGCCCACTCAGAGCAGCTTGGAGAGAGCAGGATTTTGGGAGGAACTGAGCAACAGGAAAAAACAGTGAGTTAACGATACAGACATTTATACAGGGGTTGGACAATGAAATTGAAACACCTGGTTTTAGAGCACAATAATTTATTGTGGTGACGGACAGTTCTGGTGGAAACAGAAGAGTTGATGTGCACATTGAATTCTGCCGTGATTTGATCAGTGGATGTTTTTTTTGGATACAATCCGGGTTAGCACCCGAACATCCCTTTCAGACAGCTTCCTCTCACAGCGTCCACAGTTAATCCTGTTGGATGTGGTTGGTCCTTCTTGGTGGTATGCTGACATTACCCTGGATACCGTGGCTCTTGATACATCACAAAGACTTGCTGTCTTGGTCACAGATGCTCCAGCAAGACGTGCACCAACAATTTGTCCTCTTTTGAACTCTGGTATGTCACCCATAATGTTGTGTGCATTGCAATATTTTGAGCAAAACTGTGCTCTTACCCTGCTAACTGAACCTTCACACTCTGCTCTTACCCTGGATTTTAATCGCAGTTTTTTCATGCATCTTGGCATCATGTTCTCCTCCACCAGTCTTACACACTGCTTTTGGATAAATTTATGTTTTACACTCCTGGTGCAAAAATTCAAGCAGCTCAGTTTGGTTTGATGGCTTGGCTTTGGTTTGATAATAAAAAGTCTAAATATTTTTTTCTAATTCAGTGTTTTGTTATCGTGAATAAAATATTGCGATATAATTTTAGAGCCATATCGCCCACCCCTACTCTACATATCAACACAACACTCTTTCTTTTTTGCATTGTACTGTACATCAAACTCAGCCCCATGCTCAGAGCACACAATCAGGAGCTGCTGAAACCCAACAGTGCTGGGGGACATAATAGCCGGGTCGTCTGCATACATCAAATGGTTTAAAAGAGTATTCCCTATCAAACATCCTGTCTTACACCTCCCCAGTAGTTTGGAAAGGTTGTCCATATATAAGTTGAAAAAGGCTGGAGATAGAAGTCCCCCTTGTCTAACTCCATTTCCTTCACAGCCAGGATTAGATAGAATGTTTCCCCATATATATATATATGAATCAAGAGTTTCAATATATTATCTCAATGACATATTAAGTTGTTCTCTTAATAAAATTTATATTTTATTTGGTCCTCAGTATATTTTATATAATTTGAATTTGTGAATTTCTTATATTAGGTCAAAAAACTATAAACAGAATAAAAGCAATAATAACTTACAGTGGACGTTCAGCTTGAGCTGCTCAGACTGACCCTCTCCAACAGAGTTAAACACAGTGCAGGAAACGGAGGTCTCCCGCTGGATATTTTTAAAGGTGTAGCGATGTTCTGCTCCACTCTTCTTCACAGTGGTGTTCATCTGAGAAACAGACCACTCGTAGCGAGAAGGTGGAGGTCTACTGGTAGCAGAACATGTGAGTGAGAGAGAACCACCCTCAACCACACTGTTTCCTTCAGCCTGTATTCTCACATCTGAGGGGGAATCTGCAAAAAAGCACAAAACGCAAGTTTATTTCTGTATTTGTAAGATTTAAGACTCAATGCAGAAGTTTAAAAGAACGTTTTAAAAAGAAATGATAAAACAAAAAAGGTAATGCACACTACAGTGATGTAAAAAGTGTTTGTCCCTCCTCTTAATTTCTTATATTTTTGCATGGTGGTCACTTTTAAATGTTTCAAATCATCAAACAAACTTAAATATATGTAAAAAAATATATATATAAAATATCACTGCTGAGGTAAATATGCGGTAAAAACATCACTGCTGAGGTAAATATGCGGTAAAAATATCACTGCTGAGGTAAATGTGTGGTATATCACTGTTGAGGTAAATGTGTGGTAAAACATCACTGCTGAGGTAAATTTGTTGTAAAAATATCACTGCTGAGGTAAATGTGTGGTAAAAATATCACTGCTGAGGTAAATTTGTGGTACAAATATCACTGCTGAGGTAAATGTGTGGTAAAAATATCACTGCTGAGGTAAATTTGTGGTACAAATATCACTGCTGAGGTACATATATGGTAAAAATAACACTGCTGAGCTAGCTTACTGTGTAACTAGAATAGCAATGCTGAGGTAAATTCATAGTTGGAATGAAGTGAAATATGAAATTTGTTCAATAAATATTTTTAAAAATTTTAGGATTAGAATATTTTTTGTTTGAAAAGAAAGACATTTAATTTATTAAATGCCAAGAAAAAGTAACAAATTTTATATAAAAATAAACAACTTCTATACTTGCACTTGTTTTTCTCCCCTTTCAGACACATATGACACTCTCACCCACAAACATTCACACATATATTTCTCACATACTCACATTCTGTATCTCATATAAAAATGCAGATTCACACACATATCTTTCACATCACGCATCTGTGGATGCTGCCTATCTATCTATCTATCTATCTATCTATCTATCTATCTATCTATCTATCTATCTATCTATCTGTCAGTCTGTCTATCTATCTGCTTCATTCTGGTCAGGAATCATTGGGTTACACCTGCAATTTTTCAGGTCTATTAATTGTGTCTGTCTGTCTATCTGTCTGTCTGTCTGTCTGTCTATCTATCTATCTGCTTCATTCTGGTCAGGAATCATTGGGTTACACCTGCAATTTTTCAGGTCTATTACTTGTGTCTAATATCTGTTGCATCATGTTTTTTTGTATTGTTCCAATTTTGTGCAGTGGTGTGAAAAAAGTGGTGTTTACCCTCTTCATGATTTCTTGTTTTTTTGTATGTTTGTCACTCTGAAATGTTTCAGATGATCCATCAAATTTAAATATTAGTCAAAGACAACACAAATAAACACAAAATGCAGTTTTTAACATGGCCCTGTGTGAAAAAGTGTTTACCCCATAAACCTAATAACTGGTTGGGCCACACTTAACACACCAACAACTGCAATCAATCGTTTGCTGTAACTTGCAATTCTTTACAGAATTGTTGTAATTCCACCACATTGGAGGGTTTATTAAGCATAAACCACCTTTTTTTAAGATCATGCTACAGCATCTCAATCGGATTCAGGTCAGGACTTTAACTAGTAAACTCCAAAGTATTTACTTTGGCCATTTAGTCATTAAGAGGTGGACTTGATGCTGTGTTTTGGGTCACTGTCCTGCTGCAGAACCCAAGTTCATGTCAGCTTGAAGACTTTTTGGTATATAGCAGAATTCATGGTTCCATTTATCACAGCAAGTTTTCCAGGTCATGAAGCAGCAAAGCAGCTCCAGACCGTCATCACACTACCACCACCATGTTTTACTGTAGCTATAAAGTTATTTTTCTAAAATGCTGTGTTACTTTTATATCAGATGTAATTGAACACACGATGCAACAAGTTTAAAGTTTGCCTCGTCAATCCACAGAGCTGTATATCCATATTTTCCTGAAAATCTTAAGGGATCATCAAGATGTTTTCTGGTAAAATTGAGATGTGCATTAATGTACTTTTTGCTCAGCAGTGTATTTTTTCAGTTAGCATTTTAACAGATATTTTTCAGTCTATTTTCATATATAAAGTGCACTGGATTATACATTGAGGTGTAATAGGAGGAATAGCGGTGCTCTTGTGTCTGTGCCGGAGCTCCTCTGAGCTCAAACCATTGACAGTATATATTAACTGGACCAAGCCATCCCGCTGATTTCAATGGAGCCAGGTGAGGCCAATCGTGTCACTTCCTGATCGGCTTCTCGTGGGGCGTTAACCGGGAAAGTGAGAGATTGCGCAGGCGCCAGCATGACGTAAATATATATACGCATATATATATATATATATGTTTTCCGTGCAAACAACCGTACTGTTTATAGGAGCTGCAAAGAACTATTTACTCCACAGTGAGAAAAGCTCCATTCCGTCCCAAAATGGGGCTTTTATTGAATAAACAGCAGATAAAAACTAGAATTACAGATATCCAATATTAGTCCACGGATTTACTGAAAAATATTCATAGTTTTCTATATAACAAGCATTTAGAAACTCAGTAATAAGAATAATAAATGTGTAATATAAATTACAGTTATATCTATACATTATAATTCTCATAGTCTATCTTACTTCTATTTACTACTATCCTACTATCTACAATGTATTATAACTGATAGTAGTAGTATTTTTAACGTCATCGTTAGCATAGTTGTATAAAAATGTTATTTTCTAAAGCTATGAACAGACTATTAATCTTATGGATCAAATCGCAGAAAATCCGTTCTTTGTAGAAAAGAACACGGGCCGTGTCATAATCGAAAACAGCTTAGAAATACATTTATTATTGGTTCAAAGACCAAACCCCGAAATGAATGGAAGTGAATGGATAGCTTTGCTCAAATGGTCCTCTCATTCCTCAGCAGCACACTTCCGGTGGCACGTTTTGGAAGGGAAAAGCTAGGGGCCTGGCTCAAACCAGACTCTGTGGCTGTATTCGGAATGGCATACTACATATTACTCACTTACTAAATTTGCCTAAAGCTAGATGCAGTACGCAGTATGCGACCAAACTGAGGATCTGTATTGCACTACAGGTACCCGGATGGTGTACTACTCCGCTCCGATTGTGCAGTGTGCATGGAGAGCTATCTTCGCGGTGTACTGCATCCCAACATGCATTGCGACTGGCTTCTCCAGCTTGCTTCATAAAAAAACAAGATGGTGGCGAGTGCGAGAGATTTTTAAATTATGGAAATATATATATTTTTAAATTAAGGGAATTATTTTGGAAAGTATTGGCTCACCGCTGTCGAGCCCCTCCGCTGCTGCGGTCGAGCATTTAACGCAGCCGGACAGCGGAGAGCTGAGAGGTCTCGGCAGCGGTGAGCCATTACTTTCCTTGATGTAGTAAATAATTCCCTCAGTTTTAATAAATTATTCTGTTATTTTAATAATTTCCTCAGTTTTAATAGATTATTCTGTTACTTTAATTAATAATTCCCTGAGTTTTAATAGATTATTCTGTTACTTTAATTAATAATTCTTTCAGTTTTAATAAATTATTCTGTTACTTTAATAATTTTCTCAGTTTTTTTTTTCTTTTTTTTTTTTTAATTTTTTTTTTTTTTTATTGATTAATTTCAATGTTACATTAACAAACATTTTTTTATTCTTTAACCCCAAAATCAACTCCCCCCCAGCTATCTAACCCCCCCCCCCCCCCCTCTGAGCCCCCTACCCCCTAAACTTATCCCCTCTCCCTAACAAACATTTTTTATTCTTTAATCCTTAAAACAACCCCCCCACCCCACCCCACCCCGCTATCTAACCCCCCCTCTCTGAGCCCCCTACCCCCTAAACTTATCCCCTCTCCCTAACAAACCCCCTTTTCTCCCTCCCAGGTCTCCCACCTGTACAAGCATACATGTAGACAATACAGTCATTTATAGATTAAATACACATATAAAAACATACACATACATGTAAACATTATTAATAATAGTAATAATAATAATAATAATAATATTAATAATAATAAATGAAAAACAGAGAAAAAAAAAAAAAAAAATTGAATAACTAAAATAAAATACAACCAATCAAGTCCCCCTACCACTCTGCTCCTATTCATTTAAATTGGACAACTGTTTAAAGTATGTGATAAAAGGATCCCAGACCAAACCAAACATGTCTGCCACCCCTCTCAAACTAAATTTAATCTTTTCTAAATTGAGAAAGAACATTACATCTTTTAACCACAGGGCATGTGAGGGTGTTGTAGAGGCTTTCCACCCAAGAAGAATTCTTCTTTTAGCTAAAAGGAGCGCAAATTTTAGTGCCTCAACCACTCCAGACTTAAGGGAAGATTCCAAATGTACTCCGAACACAATAAGTAGTGGGCTGGGGCTGACATCAATACCAAACGCATCGTTTAAAGAACTAAATACTGCCTTCCAATATTTCTCAAGCTTTGTACAGGCCCAAAACATGTGCAGTAGGGTAGCAGGGTCTTTACCACATCGGGGGCACCGGGGGTCCACCCCGGGATATATACTTGCCAGTCTAGCATTGCATAGGTATGTCCTATGGACTAGTCGGAACTGTATTAAATTCAGTCTAGGACAAGAAGAGGACGAATGTATTCTTTTTAATATTTTGCTCCAAAGCTCCTCTTCAATCACAAATCCAAGTTCTTGCTCCCATTTAGACCTTACTGCTAAGGGGAAATCAGTGAAGGACATAAGAATACTATAAAGTTGTGATATCAACCCTTTTGAATGAACGGGAATCAGAAACAGACGTTCCCAAGGTAATTCAGGTGGTCGTCCTGGAAATGTGGCAAAAAGTGTTTGAGCACAATGGCGGATTTGAAAGTATCGAAACATATTGGTGCGTGAGATGTTATATTTAGAACACAGTCCGGAGAAACTGTAAAAGGCATCATCATCATACAGGTCTCTAAAAGAAGTAATACCTAATCTTTTCCAGGAGCCAAATGTGCGATCTAGTGTAGAGGGTGTAAATAAGTGATTGTTGTCGATCGGGGTTAAGGTCGAGGCTGAGAGGAAACTAAACTGTCGTCGGAACTGTAACCAAATCTTCAGTGTAGCTATAACTAAAGGATTAGAAGAGTATCGGGAAGGGGACAATGGGAGGGAAGAAAATATTAGTGCCTTCAGAGATGAGCAATGGCATGATAGCGATTCCAGTACACACCAGTTGATGGTTGGTGCATTAATCCAAAAACCAATCTTGTGTATATTGGCTGCAAAATAGTAAAGTAAAAAATTTGGTAGGGCCAGTCCCCCCTGATCTTTGGGCCTCTGCAGAGTTAGTTTGCCAACACGAGGAATCCTTCCGCTCCAAACAAAATTTATAATGGCCTTATCGAGGGTCTTAAAAAAAGATTTGGGCAAGAATACTGGAAGGCATTGAAACAAAAACAAAAACTTGGGAAGAATGTTCATTTTGACACTTTGAATTCTACCAGCAATTGATAGAGGGAGAGTGCTCCACCTCTGGAAGTCTCTCTTAATGGAGGACATAAGAGGGGAATAATTAGATTCTTGAATGGAGGCCAAAGTATGAGCTATATGAATACCAAGGTATCTAAAACTTTTTTGAGCTAGTCGGAAGGGGATGTTGGTTTGAGCTATTTGGACTGTAAGAAAATTAAGAGGAAAATATTCACTCTTATCAAAATTTAACTTATATCCTGAAAAGGAGCCAAACTCTTTTAAAATGACCTGAGCAGCAGGAATTGAAAGTGAGGGGTGACTAATATATAGCAAAAGATCGTCAGCATACAAAGAGACTTTATTTTCTATGTTATGGCGTATAATACCCTGTATGTCTGACGATTCTTTGAGGGCAATAGACAAAGGTTCCAAAGCTAAAACAAACAAAGCTGGGCTTAACGGGCAACCCTGACGAGTACCCCGATGTAAGGAAAAAAAAGGAGAGAGAATAGAATTAGTACGTATTCTAGCTGAAGGGGAGGCGTAAAGAAGCTTGACCCACGATATAAAATTATTCCCAAAGCCAAATTTATGTAAGACTGAAAAGAGGTATTTCCATTCTAAACGGTCAAATGCTTTCTCAGCGTCCAATGCAACAACTGTCTCAGGAACATTAGAGGAGTTGGAAGACAGAACAATATTTAAAAGCCTACGAATGTTAGAGAAAATATGACGTCCTTTGATAAAGCCAGTTTGATCATCTGAAATAACTAAGGGAAGGACTGACTCTAAACGCCTGGCCAGCACTTTAGCAAGAATTTTGTGCTCGTTACAAAGCAGACTGATGGGTCGATAGGAGCCACATAGAGTTGGATCTTTGTCTTTTTTCGGTATAAGAGAGATTGTTGCCTGAGTAAAAGTTGGGGGAAGATAACCATTTTCAAGTGATTCCTCAAACACCTCCAGGAGAAGGGGGGATAATTTTTCTTTAAACTTTTTATAAAACTCTATACCAAAGCCATCTGGGCCTGGTGCTTTTCCACTATTCATAGAGCAAATTGCATCTACGATCTCCTCTAGTGTAATAGGGTCCTCCAGGTTCTGTATAGTGTCAGGGTCTAAACTAGGCAGTTTTAGTTTATTCAAAAATGAGTGCATTATATCCGGATTGGGGGAGCATTCACTGGAATACAATGTTGTGTAGTATTTGACAAAAATTTTGTTAATTTCCTTGGGATGGGTTACTATGTTGTCTGATGAATCCCTAATTTGGGATATTAATCTGGAAGCAGTAAGTCTCCTCAGTTGATGGGCCAATAATCGACTGCCCCGCTCACCAAACTCATATGTCAGACCACGCATACGCCAAATTTGAGCCTCTGCTTTTTCTGTCGCGAGGAGGTTGAATTCCGCCTGGAGGTCTGTGCGTGATTTCAGCAAATCTGGGGAGGATTTTTCAGATATTTTTCTATCTAAATTAAGTATTGATTGAGAAATGTCCTCCATTCGGACTCGCCTAAGTTTGTTTTCATATGAAGAGGATGAGATTATTTCTCCCCTCAGTACAGCTTTCAGAGATTCCCATAATGTTGACTTGGAAATCGAATCTGACCTATTAGTAGCTAAAAAAAAGTCAATGGAGTCTGAAATCCTGGAGCAAAAAGATTCCTTTGTAAGAAACTGTGGATTTAAGCGCCACTGCGGAGGATCTTTATGATAAAGACCAAACTTCATGTCCATTTGAAGAGGGGCATGATCAGATATAACTATGGCCAAATAATCGACATGGGTAACAGAATCCAGGAGCTCACTGTTAATAAAAAAATAATCTATACGAGAATATGACTGATGTACTGGCGAAAAATAAGAGAATGATTTGTTGAAGGGGTGTAATGTGCGCCAGGGGTCCACACAACTGTTATCTTCCATAAAATACGACAAATATCGGGCCATTTTAGAGAGCGAAGTTGTTTTTGAGCTAGATCGATCTAAGACTGAATTCATAACACAATTGAAGTCCCCCCCAAAAATAAGTTTGTGTGAGTCTAGGTTTGGGAGAGTAGATAAAAGCCTTTTCACAAAGTTCTCATCATCCCAGTTCGGGGCATAAACATTAACCAGTAGCACCTGCTCCTGGAACAGATGACCCGCTACAATGATATATCTTCCCTCCCGATCAGAAATTATTTCACTTGGTATAAACTGAACCCTTTTATTAACTAAGATAGCAACTCCTCTCGCCTTTGTGTTGTAGTTAGAGTGGAAAACTTGATTTACCCACAATTTACGCAACTTATTATGTTCTAATTTGGCTAAGTGGGTCTCCTGAAGAAAGACAATATCTGTGCTTAAAGTTTTGAGATGAGAAAAGACTTTAACTGTCTTGGTCTGGGATTGTAATCCTTTAACATTCCAAGAAATAAATCTCATCGGTTTGTGTTGTCGGTCGGCTGCTCTTATGGTGTACATAGATAAAGTTTAAAGCTAAGAAGCAGTGGTAGGGAATAACAAAGTGACTAGTGGGGAGAAAGAGGGGAAAAGAAAAAAAAAAAAAAAAAAAAAAAAAAAAGGAGGGGAGAGACCAACCCCAATCCCAAAAAACATTCCTCAAACTCAAACAGACTTCTACTTCCAGTAACGGTGCCCTGAGTTATATTTTACAGCAAAAATCCCTAATACCCACTCCCCAGGGCCCTGGGGTTAAACAACTGTATAATAGAACATTATTTGACAGACACTCTATGAACCGATACAAAAACCTGAACAGTGACCCGGTCTAAATGTGTTGGGTAGAGAATTCTTAATTATAACTGCCCATACAGAACCTTTTCATAATTTTTTTTCCCATCATTGTTATTGCAAATTAAGAATACTCAAACTTCTATTCCAGATGGGCTAACATATATATATAAAAATTAAGACAAGAAAAACTGCTTTACTGTTATGTCCATTTCTGCGGTGCCCACTTCAAATAACACCCCAACAGTAAACATGCCAAACGAACCTGGCCTTTATCATAGTCAACAGCCTCAGTGATGGCATTTTTAGTCATTGCTGACCTGCCCTTTAGGGTGACTGTTCGTCGCAAAACTTCTGCGCCGCGTCTGGGGTTTCGAAGATCCTGGCCACTCCATTCACCATCACTCGGAGTCTGGCAGGGTAAAGTAGTGTGAAGCGGACCCCCCTCTGAAATAAGGTTGCCTTTACTGGTTGGAACGCAGCTCGTCTGCGGGACAGCTCCGCGCTGTAATCCGGGAAGAAACGCAGTTTATTTCCCTTGTATACGAGCTCGTCTCTGCTTTTCCTCATGACCCGCTCCTTGTCTTGAAAGCTATGGAAGAGAACAATCATAACCCGGGGTCTTCCACCAGTGTTTCCTCCTGCCTTGGTCGAGCGGCCGAGTCGATGGGCTCTTTCAATAACCGGCTGACTCTGAAACAGACTGGAGCCGAACAACTCCCTGAGGAGCTCCGTCACAAACCCGATCGGATCCGTTGACTCCAACCCCTCCGGAATCCCGATGATACGCAGGTTACATCTTCTAGATCGGTTCTCCAGGTCGTCTAACTTCTCCACTAGCGAGGTATTTGAGTGCCTAAGCAAGTCGCACTCCCGCTCGAGCCGCTCCAGCCGGGTGTCGTGGACAGTCAGTGTAGACTCCAATTCAGCGAAATTATTCAAGTGAGAGTCGAATATCCGCTCCAATGATTCGAGTCGTTCGCAGATCGGTTGAAGTGATTCATTCAGGATTTTAATGGTTTTCTCCATTTTCTGGTCAAATTGTTCGCTAAACGCCGTGAACCATTTCGGAGGGGTGTCACCATCGAAAGATGAGCCTGCAGTGGGAGAGAGCGGTGAGCTACTTTCCTGTGATATCAGACACTCTCCCGCGCTCGGGTCCCCGCGAGGCGCGAGGCCGGAGGAGGAGCTCTCCGTCTGGGCTGGAACTGTAGCTGCTGCCGGTGTAGCCGCGTCGGTCCGTCGGGAAGTTAGCATAGCAGCGGGGTCCGATGAGTTAGGCTTAGAACCAGCTCTATCTCTCAGATTTCTCGACATGACCAATAAAAATTAGTTCCGGGGTTCTAAAACTTACTTTTTAAGCGTAGAAAAAGCAAAAGAGAGTTCTGTTTATTATCAAAAATAATCGTGCCCCAGGGAGCAAGTACAAACACGTCTGACTACGCCGCCATTAAACCGGAAGCCCCTAATTTTCTCAGTTTTAATAAATTATTCTGTTACTTTAATTAATAATTCTCTCAGTTTTAATTTTAATTAATAATTCCCTCAATTTGTTGTAAAAAATATCACTACTGAGGTAAATTTGTTGTAAAAACATCACTGCTGAGGTAAATTTGTTGTAAAAATATCACTACTGAGGTAAATTTGTTGTAAAATATCACTGCTGAGGTAAATTTGTGGTAAAAAATATCACTACTGAGGTAAATTTGTGGTAAAAATATCACTACTGAGGTAAAAGTGTTGTAAAAATATCACTGCTAAGGTAACTTTGTGGTAAAAATATCACTACTGAGGTAAATTTGTTGTAAAAAATATCACTACTGAGGTAAATTTGTTGTAAAAAATATCACTACTGAGGTAAATTTGTTGTAAAAACATCACTGCTGAGGTAAATTTGTTGTAAAAAAAAATATCACTACTGAGGTAAATTTGTTGTAAAAATATCACTGCTAAGGTAACTTTGTGGTAAAAATATCACTACTGAGGTAAATTTGTTGTAAAAAATATCACTACTGAGGTAAATTTGTTGTAAAAACATCACTGCTGAGGTAAATTTGTTGTAAAAAATATCACTACTGAGGTAAATTTGTTGTAAAAATATCACTGCTAAGGTAAATTTGTGGTAAAAATATCACTACTAAGGTAAATTTGTTGCAAAAATATCACTACTGAGGTAAATTTGTTGTAAAAATATCACTACTGAGGTAAATTTGTTGTAAAAATATCACTACTGAGGAAAATTTGTTGTAAAAAATATCACTGCTAAGGTAAATTTGTGGTAAAAATATCACTGCTAAGGTAAATTTGTGGTAAAAATATCACTGCTAAGGTAAATTTGTGGTAAAAATATCACTACTAAGGTAAATTTGTTGCAAAAATATCACTACTGAGGTAAATTTGTTGTAAAAATATCACTACTGAGGTAAATTTGTTGTAAAAATATCACTACTGAGGTATATTTGTTGTAAAAAATATCACTACTGAGGTAAATTTGTTGTAAAAACATCACTGCTGAGGTAAATTTGTTGTAAAAATATCACTACTGAGGTAAATTTGTTGTAAAAATATCACTGCTAAGGTAAATTTGTGGTAAAAATATCACTACTAAGGTAAATTTGTTGCAAAAATATCACTACTGAGGTAAATTTGTTGCAAAAATATCACTACTGAGGTAAATTTGTTGTAAAAATATCACTGCTAAGGTAAACTTGTGGTAAAAATATCACTACTGAGGTAAATTTGTTGTAAAAATATCACTGCTAAGGTAAATTTGTGGTAAAAATATCACTACTAAGGTAAATTTGTTGCAAAAATATCACTACTGAGGTAAATTTGTTGTAAAAATATCACTACTGAGGTAAATTTGTTGTAAAAAATATCACTACTGAGGTAAATTTGTTGTAAAAACATCACTGCTGAGGTAAATTTGTTGTAAAAATATCACTACTGAGGTAAATTTGTTGTAAAAATATCACTACTGAGGTAAATTTGTTGTAAAAATATCACTGCTAAGGTAAATTTGTTGTAAAAATATCACTACTGAGGTAAATTTGTTGTAAAAATATCACTGCTAAGGTAAACTTGTGGTAAAAATATCACTACTGAGGTAAATTTGTTGTAAAAATATCACTGCTAAGGTAAATTTGTGGTAAAAATATCACTACTAAGGTAAATTTGTTGCAAAAATATCACTACTGAGGTAAATTTGTTGTAAAAATATCACTACTGAGGTAAATTTGTTGTAAAAAATATCACTACTGAGGTAAATTTGTTGTAAAAACATCACTGCTGAGGTAAATTTGTTGTAAAAATATCACTACTGAGGTAAATTTGTTGTAAAAATATCACTACTGAGGTAAATTTGTTGTAAAAATATCACTGCTAAGGTAAATTTGTTGTAAAAATATCACTACTGAGGTAAATTTGTTGTAAAAATATCACTACTGAGGTAGATTTGTTGTAAAAATATCACTGCTAAGGTAAATTTGTTGCAAAAATATCACTACTGAGGTAAATTTGTTGTAAAAATATCACTACTGAGGTAAATTTGTTGTAAAAAATATCACTACTGAGGTAAATTTGTTGTAAAAACATCACTGCTGAGGTAAATTTGTTGTAAAAATATCACTACTGAGGTAAATTTGTTGTAAAAATATCACTACTGAGGTAAATTTGTTGTAAAAATATCACTGCTAAGGTAAATTTGTTGTAAAAATATCACTACTGAGGTAAATTTGTTGTAAAAATATCACTACTGAGGTAGATTTGTTGTAAAAATATCACTGCTAAGGTAAATTTGTGGTAAAAATATCACTACTGAGATAAATTTGTTGTAAAAATATCACTACTGAGGTAAATTTGTTGTAAAAAATATCACTACTGAGGTAAATTTGTTGTAAAAACATCACTGCTGAGGTAAATTTGTTGTAAAAACATCACTGCTGAGGTAAATTTGTTGTAAAAATATCACTGCAAAGGTAAATTTGTTGTAAAAATATCACTACTGAGGTAAATTTGTTGTAAAAATATCACTACTGAGGTAGATTTGTTGTAAAAATATCACTGCTAAGGTAAATTTGTGGTAAAAATATCACTACTGAGGTAAATTTGTTGTAAAAAATATCACTACTGAGGTAAATTTGTTGTAAAAACATCACTGCTGAGGTAAATTTGTTGTAAAAATATCACTACTGAGGTAAATTTGTTGTAAAATATCACTGCTGAGGTAAATTTGTGGTAAAAAATATCACTACTGAGGTAAATTTGTTGTAAAAATATCACTGCTGAGGTAAATTTGTTGTAAAAAATATCACTACTGAGGTAAATTTGTTGTAAAAATATCACTGCTAAGGTAACTTTGTGGTAAAAATATCACTGCTGAGGTAAATTTGTTGTAAAAACATCACTGCTGAGGTAAATTTGTTGTAAAAATATCACTGCTGAGGTAAATTTGTGGTAAAAACATCACTGCTAAGGTAAATTTGTTGTAAAATATCACTGCTGAGGTAAATTTGTTGTAAAAATATCACTGCTAAGTTAAATTTGTGGTAAAAAATATCACTACTAAGGTAAATTTGTTGCGAAAATATCACTACTGAGGTAAATTTGTTGTAAAAATATCACTGCTAAGGTAAATTTGTGGTAAAAATATCACTACTGAGGTAAATTTTTGGTAAAAATAAAACTGCCAAGGTAAATTTTTGGTAAAAATATCACTACTAAGGTAAATTTGTTGCAAAAATATCACTACTGAGGTAAATTTGTTGTAAAAAAATATCACTACTGAGGTAAATTTGTTGTAAAACATATCACTACTGAGGTAAATTTGTTGTAAAAACATCACTGCTGAGGTAAATTTGTTGTAAAAATATCACTACTGAGGTAAATTTGTTGTAAAAATATCACTGCTAAGGTAAATTTGTTGTAAAAACATCACTGCTAAGGTAAATTTGTTGTAAAAACATCACTGCTGAGGTAAATTTGTTGTAAAAATATCACTACTGAGGTAAATTTGTGGTAAAAATATCACTACTAAGGTAAATTTGTGGTAAAAATATCACTACTAAGGTAAATTTGTTGCAAAAATATCACTACTGAGGTAAATTTGTTGTAAAAATATCACTACTGAGGTAAATTTGTTGTAAAAATATCACTACTGAGGTAAATTTGTGGTAAAAATATCACTACTAAGGTAAATTTGTGGTAAAAATATCACTACTAAGGTAAATTTGTTGCAAAAATATCACTGCTGAGATAAATGTGTTGTAAAAATATCACTACTGAGGTAAATTTGTTGTAAAAATATCACTGCTGAGGTAACTTTGTTGTAAAAATATCACTGCTAAGGTAACTTTGTTGTAAAAATATCACTACTGAGGTAAATTTGTTGTAAAAAATATCACTACTGAGGTAAATTTGTTGTAAAAACATCACTGCTGAGGTAAATTTGTTGTAAAAATATCACTGCTAAGGTAAATTTGTTGTAAAAATATCACTGCTGAGGTAAATTTGTTGTAAAATATCACTGCTGAGGTAAATTTGTGGTAAAAAATATCACTACTGAGGTAAATTTGTTGTAAAAATATCACTGCTGAGGTAAATTTGTGGTAAAAACATCACTGCTAAGGTAAATTTGTTGTAAAATATCACTGCTGAGGTAAATTTGTTGTAAAAATATCACTGCTAAGTTAAATTTGTGGTAAAAAATATCACTACTAAGGTAAATTTGTTGCGAAAATATCACTACTGAGGTAAATTTGTTGTAAAAATATCACTACTGAGGTAAATTTGTTGTAAAAATATCACTGCTAAGGTAAATTTGTGGTAAAAATATCACTACTGAGGTAAATTTTTGTTAAAAATATCACTGCCAAGGTAAATTTTTGGTAAAAATATCACTACTAAGGTAAATTTGTTGCAAAAATATCACTACTGAGGTAAATTTGTTGTAAAAAAATATCACTACTGAGGTAAATTTGTTGTAAAACATATCACTACTGAGGTAAATTTGTTGTAAAAACATCACTGCTGAGGTAAATTTGTTGTAAAAATATCACTACTGAGGTAAATTTGTTGTAAAAATATCACTGCTAAGGTAAATTTGTTGTAAAAACATCACTGCTAAGGTAAATTTGTTGTAAAAACATCACTGCTGAGGTAAATTTGTTGTAAAAATATCACTACTGAGGTAAATTTGTGGTAAAAATATCACTACTAAGGTAAATTTGTGGTAAAAATATCACTACTAAGGTAAATTTGTTGCAAAAATATCACTACTGAGGTAAATTTGTTGTAAAAATATCACTACTGAGGTAAATTTGTTGTAAAAATATCACTACTAAGGTAAATTTGTGGTAAAAATATCACTACTAAGGTAAATTTGTGGTAAAAATATCACTACTAAGGTAAATTTGTTGCAAAAATATCACTGCTGAGATAAATGTGTTGTAAAAATATCACTACTGAGGTAAATTTGTTGTAAAAATATCACTGCTGAGGTAACTTTGTTGTAAAAATATCACTGCTAAGGTAACTTTGTTGTAAAAATATCACTACTGAGGTAAATTTGTTGTAAAAAATATCACTACTGAGGTAAATTTGTTGTAAAAACATCACTGCTGAGGTAAATTTGTTGTAAAAATATCACTGCTAAGGTAAATTTGTTGTAAAAATATCACTGCTGAGGTAAATTTGTTGTAAAAATATCACTACTGAGGTAAATTTGTTGTAAAAATATCACTACTGAGGTAAATTTGTTGTAAAAATATCACTGCTGAGGTAAATTTGTTGTAAAAAATATCACTACTGAGGTAAATTTGTTGTAAAAATATCACTACTGAGGTAAATTTGTTGTAAAAATATCACTACTGAGGTAAATTTGTTGTAAAAAATATCACTACTGAGGTAAATTTGTTGTAAAAACATCACTGCTGAGGTAAATTTGTTGTAAAAATATCACTACTGAGGTAAATTTGTTGTAAAAATATCACTGCTAAGGTAAATTTGTGGTAAAAATATCACTACTAAGGTAAATTTATTGCAAAAATATCACTACTGAGGTAAATTTGTTGTAAAAATATCACTACTGAGGTAAATTTGTTGTAAAAATATCACTGCTAAGGTAAATTTGTGGTAAAAATATCACTACTAAGGTAAATTTGTGGTAAGAAATATCACTACTAAGGTAAATTTGTTGCAAAAATATCACTGCTGAGATAAATGTGTTGTAAAAATATCACTACTGAGGTAAATTTGTTGTAAAAAAAAATATCACTACTGAGGTAAATTTGTTGTAAAAATATCACTGCTAAGGTAACTTTGTGGTAAAAATATCACTGCTAAGGTAAATTTGTTGTAAAAATATCACTACTGAGGTAAATTTGTTGTAAAAAATATCACTACTGAGGTAAATTTGTTGTAAAAACATCACTGCTGAGGTAAATTTGTTGTAAAAATATCACTACTGAGGTAAATTTGTTGTAAAAATATCACTGCTGAGGTAAATTTGTTGTAAAAAATATCACTACTGAGGTAAATTTGTTGTAAAAATATCACTACTGAGGTAAATTTGTTGTAAAAAATATCACTACTGAGGTAAATTTGTTGTAAAAATATCACTGCTGAGGTAAATTTGTTGTAAAAAATATCACTACTGAGGTAAATTTGTTGTAAAAATATCACTACTGAGGTAAATTTGTTGTAAAAAATATCACTACTGAGGTAAATTTGTTGTAAAAACATCACTGCTGAGGTAAATTTGTTGTAAAAATATCACTACTGAGGTAAATTTGTTGTAAAAAATATCACTGCTAAGGTAAATTTGTGGTAAAAATATCACTACTAAGGTAAATTTGTTGCAAAAATATCACTACTGAGGTAAATTTGTTGTAAAAATATCACTACTGAGGTAAATTTGTTGTAAAAATATCACTGCTAAGGTAAATTTGTGGTAAAAATATCACTACTAAGGTAAATTTGTGGTAAGAAATATCACTACCAAGGTAAATTTGTTGCAAAAATATCACTGCTGAGATAAATGTGTTGTAAAAATATCACTACTGAGGTAAATTTGTTGTAAAAAAAAATATCACTACTGAGGTAAATTTGTTGTAAAAATATCACTGCTAAGGTAACTTTGTGGTAAAAATATCACTACTGAGGTAAATTTGTTGTAAAAAATATCACTACCTGAGGTAAATTTGTTGTAAAAACATCACTGCTGAGGTAAATTTGTTGTAAAAATATCACTACTGAGGTAAATTTGTTGTAAAATATCACTGCTGAGGTAAATTTGTTGTAAAAAATATCACTACTGAGGTAAATTTGTTGTAAAAATATCACTGCTGAGGTAAATTTGTTGTAAAAAATATCACTACTGAGGTAAATTTGTTGTAAAAATATCACTGCTAAGGTAAATTTGTCGTAAAAATATCACTACTGAGGTAAATTTGTTGTAAAAAATATCACTACTGAGGTAAATTTGTTGTAAAAACATCACTGCTGAGGTAAATTTGTTGTAAAAATATCACTGCTGAGGTAAATTTGTTGTAAAATATCACTACTGAGGTAAATTTGTTGTAAAAAATATCACTACTGAGGTAAATTTGTTGTAAAAATATCACTACTGAGGTAAATTTGTTGTAAAATATCACTGCTGAGGTAAATTTGTTGTAAAAAATATCACTACTGAGGTAAATTTGCTGTAAAAATATCACTGCTGAGATAAATTTATGGTAAAAAAATAACAGTGATGAGCTAGCTAACTGTGTAACTAGAATAGCATGAATTAATAGTTGAAATTAAGTAAAATATGAAATTTGTTCAATACATATTTTTTAAATTTTAGGATTAGAATATTTTTTATTTGATAAGAAAGACATTTATTTATTAAATGCCAAAAAAAGTAACACATTTTATATAAAAATAAACAATTTCTACATTTGCACTTGTTCCTCACCCCTTTCAGACACACATCACACTCTCACCCACAAACATTCACACATATATTTCTCACATACTCACATTCTGTATCTCATCTAAAAATGCAGATTCACACATATATCTTTCACATCACGCATCTGTGGATGCTGCCTATCTATCTATCTATCTATCTATCTATCTATCTATCTATCTATCTATCTATCTATCTATCTATCTATCTATCTGCTTCATTCTGGTCAGGAATCATTGGGTTACACCTGCAATTTTTCAGGTCTATTAATTGTGTCTAATATGTGTTGCATCATGTTTTTTTGTATTGTTCCAATTTTGTGCAGTGGTGTGAAAAAAGTGGTGTTTACCCTCTTCATGATTTCTTGTTTTTTTGTATGTTTGTCACTCTGAAATGTTTCAGATGATCCATCAAATTTAAATATTAGTCAAAGACAACACAATTAAACACAAAATGCAGTTTTTAACATGGCCCTGTGTGAAAAAGTGTTTACCCTCTAAACCTAATAACTGGTTGGGCCACACTTAACACACCAACAACTGCAATCAATCGTTTGCTGTAACTTGCAATTCTTTACAGAATTGTTGTAATTCCACCACATTGGAGGGTTTATTAAGCATAAACCACCTTTTTTTAAGATCATGCTACAGCATCTCAATCGGATTCAGGTCAGGACTTTAACTAGTAAACTCCAAAGTATTTACTTTGGCCATTTAGTCATTAAGAGGTGGACTTGATGCTGTGTTTTGGGTCACTGTCCTGCTGCAGAACCCAAGTTCAGCTTGAAGACTTTTTGGTATATAGCAGAATTCATGGTTCCATTTATCACAGCAAGTTTTCCAGGTCATGAAGCAGCAAAGCAGCTCCAGACCGTCATCACACTACCACCACCATGTTTTACTGTAGCTATAAAGTTATTTTTCTAAAATGCTGTGTTACTTTTATATCAGATGTAATTGAACACACGATGCAACAAGTTTAAAGTTTGCCTCGTCAATCCACAGAGCTGTATATCCATATTTTCCCGAAAATCTTAAGGGATCATCAAGATGTTTTCTGGTAAAATTGAGATGTGCATTAATGTACTTTTTGCTCAGCAGTGTATTTTTTCAGTTAGCATTTTAACAGATATTATAAAAATATCAATACTGAGGTAAATTTGTTGTAAAAATATCACTGCAAAGGTAAATTTGTGGTAAAAATATCACTACTGAGGTAAATTTGTTGTAAAAATATCACTACTAAGGTAAATTTGTTGCAAAAATATCACTACTGAGGTAAATTTGTTGTAAAAATATCACTACTGAGGTAAATTTGTTGTAAAAATATCACTGCTAAGGTAAATTTGTGGTAAAAATATCACTACTAAGGTAAATTTGTTGCAAAAATATCACTACTGAGGTAAATTTGTTGTAAAAATATCACTACTGAGGTAAATTTGTTGTAAAAATATCACTGCTAAGGTAAATTTGTGGTAAAAATATCACTACTGAGGTAAATTTGTTGTAAAAAATATCACTGCTAAGGTAAATTTGTGGTAAAAATATCACTACTAAGGTAAATTTGTTGCAAAAATATCACTACTGAGGTAAATTTGTTGTAAAAATATCACTACTGAGGTAAATTTGTTGTAAAAAATATCACTACTGAGGTAAATTTGTTGTAAAAACATCACTGCTGAGGTAAATTTGTTGTAAAAATATCACTACTGAGGTAAATTTGTTGTAAAAATATCACTGCTAAGGTAAATTTGTGGTAAAAATATCACTACTAAGGTAAATTTGTTGCAAAAATATCACTACTGAGGTAAATTTGTTGTAAAAAAAAATATCACTACTGAGGTAAATTTGTTGTAAAAATATCACTGCTAAGGTAACTTTGTGGTAAAAATATCACAACTGAGGTAAATTTGTTGTAAAAATATCACTGCTAAGGTAACTTTGTGGTAAAAATATCACTACTGAGGTAAATTTGTGGTAAAAATATCACTACTGAGGTAAATTTGTTGTAAAAATATCACTGCTAAGGTAACTTTGTGGTAAAAATATCACTACTGAGGTAAATTTGTTGTACAAAATATCACTACTGAGGTAAATTTGTTGTAAAAACATCACTGCTGAGGTAAATTTGTTGTAAAAATATCACTACTGAGGTAAATTTGTTGTAAAAAAATATCACTACTGAGGTAAATTTGTTGTAAAAACATCACTGCTGAGGTAAATTTGTTGTAAAAATATCACTACTGAGGTAAATTTGTTGTAAAAAATATCACTACTGAGGTAAATTTGTTGTAAAAACATCACTACTGAGGTAAATTTGTGGTAAAAACATCACTGCTGAGGTAAATTTGTCGTCAAATATCACTGCTGAGGTAAATTTGTTGTAAAAAATATCACTACTGAGGTAAATTTGTGGTAAAAAATATCACTACTGAGGTAAATTTGTTGTAAAAATATCACTGCTGAGGTAAATTTGTTGTAAAAAATATCACTACTGAGGTAAATTTGTTGTAAAAATATCACTACTGAGGTAAATTTGTGGTAAAAATATCACTACTGAGGTAAATTTATGGTAAAAAATAACACTGCTGAGCTAGCTAACTGTGTAACTAGAATAGCATGAATTAATAGTTGGAATTAAGTAAAATATGAAATTTGTTCAATACCGTATTTTTCGGACTATAAGGCGCACTTAAAAACTTTTAATTTTCACAAAAATTGACAGTGCGTCTTATAATACGGTGCACCTTTTGTATGGATTTTACTCGTCAGGTTGTAAGGAGCAGTAAACACACACTCCGTGCAGCGTTATAGAGAGTTTCAGTGCTATACAGAGTCCAGAGCCGTGCAGCTCCGAGGCTGAGCAGCAATAGCATTAGCTAGATGCTAACCGCTAAGCTAGCTAGCTTATTCACTGAGATCAGTATTATCTAAATTTTACTCGTCAGGTTGTAAGGAGCAGTAAACACACACTCCGTGCAGCGTTATACAGAGTTTCAGTGCTATACAGAGTCCAGAGCCGTGCAGCTCCGAGGCTGGAGCAGCAAATAGCATTAGCTAGCTTATTCACTGTTCAGAGATCAGTATTATCTAAATTTTACCCGTCAGGTGTAAGGAGCAGTAAACACACACTCCGTGCAGAGCCGTGCCGCTCCGAGGCTGGAGCAGCAATAGCATTAGCTAGATGCTAACCGCTTAGCTAGCTAGCTTTTTCACTGTTCAGAGATCAGTATTTTCTAAATTTAGCACTTTTAATACTGCTGGAGCAGTATTATTAGAGTTAGATGCTAATCGCTAAGCGTTCACCGTTCAGAGGTGAGTTATCGGCCTGTAAGTCTGTGCTGCTTTGCCTGGCTAGCATTAGCTAGATGCTAAGCGCTAACTCTCTCAGAGGTGAGTTTTATCAGCCTGTAATCTGCTTGTTTACCGTGTTAAAACAAGCTACGGGGGACGAATCGCTAGCTAATATCTCACTGTCTTACCAGAACACGCAGGATTACTCAGTGTAACGCTGTCGTTTAAGTTTGGGTTAACTTTACTAGTTTAGGTGACTAGCTAGCGTGCTAGCGGATAGCTATGCTAACGCTGGTGCAGCAAGCCTTAGTGGACATCTGGAAATCTAAGCTTACTGTAAATAAACTGAAGCACGTTACTCACCCAAATAAACAGTTTTCAGGAGAGGAATCTGTGTAGATTAATATCCAGTAGAGGTGGGCGGATCGATCCAAATATCGATAATATCGATACCAACGCTGGTATTGGTATTGAGCAATACTCGTGTAAAAATATCGATATTCAAGCTTTTTTCTCTGCTGCACGCACTGACTGCTGCGCACGAGATTCTCCACAGTCTACTCTCTGGTCTCTTGTTGTTGCACATGCGTCACATGGCTCAGCAAAGCCAGTCAAACCGCCACACAGGTAGGCTCAGCCTGGCCCCGCCCACTCAGCGCTCTCCTCGAGTCGACACGCCTCTACCTCAGGAGATTAGTGTTGAGTGATATTTTTTTACACTCTGTTTATTTAAGAAAAACTTGCATTTCAATTGCACTGAAAGGAAGACAATTCCTTATTTTTTATTGTTTTTCCAAATGACAATTCTATTAAAAAAAAGAAACAAAGAAACAAAGAACTAGAAAAGATGTCTAGTGAGGGGAGAATTTTTATTTTATTTTTAAATATTTTTTTACTTTATATTTAAACTTTGTTTTGTTACTGTTCCATTGTTTCTAAACAAAAAATGTTGATTGTGATACTAAAGTATTTTGTTATCACTTACAATGTTTGGTGAAATTATATCCTAGGTTTTTGGATCATTTGGATCTTAAATAATAAAAAGTCATATCAATTGACTAATCTTCTTCTCATTTCTATTTTTTTTTCACTCTTTCCAGTGTTACAGTGTAACAATTTAGCAAGTTAAAGAAATACAAATGTGAGTTATAAAGGAACTCTGGCAAGGTGTTAAATGTTTAACTATTTTGAAAGTGTTGATTTAACTCGAAAGAGTGTGGAGCTACAGAATATAAACCCTGAAAAAGAGTTAAGATCAACTCTGTGGGAGTTAATTTAACACTTACCTTTTTGCTGTGTAGTTTCAAACATAAAATCCTGGCCCGTGTTTCTGTCTCGACTGGCTGTAGAAACATTTGTCTGGGATTCCCACCATCTTGTTTTTAATTTATTGAGTGTAATGATGTCATGTGACTATCACCAGATGGTATGGGCAGTGTCGACATATCAGACCAAAGGGTCAACGTTTAAGAAAATAAAGTATGGTGCAGAAATGGCGGAGGAGCAGAAATACAACGTCCACATATGAGGACGCAGGGTCTCAAAAGGTTAAATATTAAAAAGTATCGGTATCAGTATCGATATCGGCAATACTGGCCCTGCGTTTACTTGGTATCTCATCGATACCAAAATTCCCGGTATCGCCCACCTCTAATATCCAGCACTCGTTTGACTTTGAAAGAGCTAGATTTGTATACTGAGACGCTCCACCGGCAAGCGACCACCCCCGGTGGGGGAAGGGAAACATGGCGCCACCCCTGTTCACTTTGATATAGGCACCCTTTCTAGTGTCACTTAACGCACCTTATAATGTGATGCGCCCTATGTATGGAAAAATAGCAGAAAATAGGCGTTCTTTGATAGTACGTCTTATAATACGGTGCGCCTTATAGTCCGAAAAATACGGTACATATTTTTTAAATTTTAGGATTAGAATAATTTTTATTTGATAAGAAAGACATTTATTTATTAAATGCCAAAAAAGTAACACATTTTATATAAAAATAAACAATTTCTACATTTGCACTTGTTCCTCACCCCTTTCAGACACACATCACACTCTCACCCACAAACATTCACACATATATTTCTCACATACTCACATTCTGTATCTCATCTAAAAATGCAGATTCACACATATATCTTTCACATCACGCATCTGTGGATGCTGCCTATCTATCTATCTATCTGTCTGTCTGTCTGTCTATCTATCTGCTTCATTCTGGTCAGGAATCATTGGGTTACACCTGCAATTTTTCAGGTCTATTACTTGTGTCTAATATCTGTTGCATCATGTTTTTTTGTATTGTTCCAATTTTGTGCAGAGGTGTGAAAAAAGTGGTGTTTACCCTCTTCATGATTTCTTGTTTTTTTGTATGTTTGTCACTCTGAAATGTTTCAGATGATCCATCAAATTTAAATATTAGTCAAAGACAACACAATTAAACACAAAATGCAGTTTTTAACATGGCCCTGTGTGAAAAAGTGTTTACCCCATAAACCTAATAACTGGTTGAGCCACACTTAGCACACCAACAACTGCAATCAATCGTTTGCTGTAACTTGCAATTCTTTAAAGAATTGTTGTAATTCCACCACATTGGAGGGTTTATTAAGCATAAACCACCTTTTTTAAGATCATGCTACAGCATCTCAATCGGATTCAGGTCAGGACTTTAACTAGTAAACTCCAAAGTATTTACTTTGGCCATTTAGTCATTAAGAGGTGGACTTGATGCTGTGTTTTGGGTCACTGTCCTGCTGCAGAACCCAAGTTCAGCTTGAAGACTTTTTGGTATATAGCAGAATTCATGGTTCCATTTATCACAGCAAGTTTTCCAGGTCATGAAGCAGCAAAGCAGCTCCAGACCGTCATCACACTACCACCACCATGTTTTACTGTAGCTATAAAGTTATTTTTCTAAAATGCTGTGTTACTTTTATATCAGATGTAATTGAACACACGATGCAACAAGTTAAAAGTTTGCCTCGTCAATCCACAGAGCTGTATATCCATATTTTCCCGAAAATCTTAAGGGATCATCAAGATGTTTTCTGGTAAAATTGAGATGTGCATTAATGTACTTTTTGCTCAGCAGTGTATTTTTTCAGTTAGCATTTTAACAGATATTATAAAAATATCACTACTGAGGTAAATTTGTGGTAAACATATCACTACTAAGGTAAATTTGTTGCAAAAATATCACTACTGAGGTAAATTTGTTGTAAAAATATCACTACTGAGGTAAATTTGTTGTAAAAAATATCACTACTGAGGTAAATTTGTTGTAAAAACATCACTGCTGAGGTAAATTTGTTGTAAAAATATCACTACTGAGGTAAATTTGTTGTAAAAATATCACTGCTAAGGTAAATTTGTGGTAAAAATATCACTACTGAGGTAAATTTGTTGTAAAAAATATCACTACTGAGGTAAATTTGTTGTAAAAATATCACTACTGAGGTAAATTTGTGGTAAAAATATCACTACTGAGGTAAATTTGTTGTAAAAATATCACTACTGAGGTAAATTTGTTGTAAGAATATCACTGCTAAGGTAAATTTGTGGTAAAAATATCACTACTAAGGTAAATTTGTTGCAAAAATATCACTACTGAGGTAAATTTGTTGTAAAAACAATATCACTACTGAGGTAAATTTTTTGTAAAAATATCACTGCTAAGGTAACTTTGTGGTAAAAATATCACTACTGAGGTAAATTTGTCGTAAAAATATCACTACTAAGGTAAATTTGTTGTAAAAATATCACTACTGAGGTAAATTTGTTGTAAAAATATCACTGCTAAGGTAACTTTGTGGTAAAAATATCACTACTGAGGTAAATTTGTTGTAAAAAATATCACTACTGAGGTAAATTTGTTGTAAAAACATCACTGCTGAGGTAAATTTGTTGTAAAAATATCACTACTGAGGTAGATTTGTTGTAAAAAATATCACTACTGAGGTAAATTTGTTGTAAAAACATCACTGCTGAGGTAAATTTGTTGTAAAAACATCACTGCTGAGGTAAATTTGTTGTAAAAATATCACTACTGAGGTAAATTTGTTGTAAAAAATATCACTACTGAGGTAAATTTGTTGTAAAAAAAATATCACTACTGAGGTAAATTTTTTGTAAAAATATCACTGCTAAGGTAACTTTGTGGTAAAAATATCACTACTGAGGTAAATTTGTCGTAAAAATATCACTGCTAAGGTAACTTTGTGGTAAAAATATCACTACTGAGGTAAATTTGTGGTAAAAATATCACTACTGAGGTAAATTTGTTGTAAAAACATCACTGCTGAGGTAAATTTGTTGTAAAAATATCACTACTGAGGTAGATTTGTTGTAAAAAATATCACTACTGAGGTAAATTTGTTGTAAAAACATCACTGCTGAGGTAAATTTGTTGTAAAAATATCACTACTGAGGTAAATTTGTTGTAAAAAATATCACTACTGAGGTAAATTTGTGGTAAAAACATCACTATTGAGGTACATTTGTGGTAAAAACATCACTGCTGAGGTAAATTTGTCGTCAAATATCACTGCTGAGGTAAATTTGTTGTAAAAAATATCACTACTGAGGTAAATTTGTTGTAAAAACATCACTACTGAGGTAAATTTGTTGTAAAAATATCACTGCTGAGGTAAATTTGTTGTAAACAATATCACTACTGAGGTAAATTTGTTGTAAAAAATATCACTACTGAGGTAAATTTATGGTAAAAAATATCACTACTGAGGTAAATTTATGGTAAAAAATAACAGTGCTGAGCTAGCTAACTGTGTAACTAGAATAGCATGAATTAATAGTTGAAATTAAGTAAAATATGAAATTTGTTCAATACATATTTTTTAAATTTTAGGATTAGAATATTTTTTATTTGATAAGAAAGACATTTATTTATTAAATGCCAAAAAAGTAACACATTTTATATAAAAATAAACAATTTCTACATTTGCACTTGTTCCTCACCCCTTTCAGACACACTCTCACCCACAAACATTCACACACACATTTCTCACATACTCACATTCTGTATCTCATCTAAAAATGCAGATTCACACATATATCTTTCACACTGACACATCTGTGGATGCTGCCTATCTATCTATCTATCTATCTATCTATCTATCTATCTGTCTGTCTGTCTGTCTGTCTGTCTGTCTGTCTGTCTGTCTGTCTGTCTGTCTGTCTGTCTGTCTATCTATCTATCTATCTATCTATCTATCTATCTATCTATCTATCTATCTATCTATCTGCTTCATTCTGGTCAGGAATCATTGGGTTACACCTGCAATTTTTCAGGTCTATTACTTGTGTCTAATATCTGTTGCATCATGTTTTTTTGTATTGTTCCAATTTTGTGCAGAGGTGTGAAAAAAGTGGTGTTTACCCTCTTCATGATTTCTTGTTTTTTTGTATGTTTGTCACTCTGAAATGTTTCAGATGATCCATCAAATTTAAATATTAGTCAAAGACAACACAAATAAACACAAAATGCAGTTTTTAACATGGCCCTGTGTGAAAAAGTGTTTACCCCATAAACCTAATAACTGGTTGGGCCACACTTAACACACCAACAACTGCAATCAATCGTTTGCTGTAACTTGCAATTCTTTACAGAATTGTTGTAATTCCACCACATTGGAGGGTTTATTAAGCATAAACCACCTTTTTTTAAGATCATGCTACAGCATCTCAATCGGATTCAGGTCAGGACTTTAACTAGTAAACTCCAAAGTATTTACTTTGGCCATTTAGTCATTAAGAGGTGCTGTGTTTTGGGTCACTGTCCTGCTGCAGAACCCAAGTTCATTTCAGCTTGAGGACTTTTTGGTAGACAGCGGAATTCACGGTTCCATTTATCACATCAAGTTTTCCAGGTCATGAAGCAGCAAAGCAGCTCCAGACCGTCATCACACTACCACCACCATGTTTTACTGTAGCTATAAAGTTATTTTTCTGAAATGCTGTGTTACTTTTATATAAGATGTAATTGAACACACAATCAAAAAAGTTTAACGTTTGTCTCGTCAATCCACAAAGCAGTTTCCTAAAAGTCTTAGGGATCATTAAGATGTTTTCTGGTAAAATTGAGACGAGCCTTAATGTTCTTTTTGCTCATCAGTGTTTTTCATCTTGGCATTTTGCCATGCAGGACATTTTAGCACAGTATTTTCAGTCTATTCTCATACATAAGGTGCACTGGCTTATAAAACATAAAATTTTTTAATTTTTACAAAATAAATAACTTTAATAATAACAGAAAAATAAATATGAAATATAAAACTAAACCAAAAATACTAACAAAATATAATCTTACGAATTTCAAAAGATAAAAACAAAAAAACTTGTCTGTATCTTAACAGCACAGAGCTTTTTGCATCTGAGCAAAGGATACTGACCTGTACAGAGCCCCTAAGCTGACATTATGTAAAAAAAATAATAATAATGCATGGCCACGAGATCCTAAGGTGTGGGAATGAGATAAATAAACATGGGAACAAGATTCTAATGCATGGGAAGATAATTAAGGCGTGGGAAGGAGTTCATTCAATCTAGCCGGAGAATAATAAAGCTTGCTTTTCTGTTAATGAATGCTAATGAAGAATATATACTGAATATTATATCAAAGCTCCTTTTAATCCAAGCGATAATCTTTAGTAAGAAAATGGATAGTTGGTGAATTGGTTTATGATTATTTTAATCTCTGAATGAATGATGGTGATATTTTGGAGTCTCTTGCAGTGAGACATGGAATAACTATAAGTTAAAGACACTTAATTCTTATTCTAAAAGCTGATTGGCTCGGGCGCGGACAGTATGCAGAGCCGTTTATCTTCCTTACACAGTTATATTGTGCACAGCCTCTGAGATCTGCTTGCTTTGTTAGCTGTGAAACAAAAAACCTTGTGGCCACGCCTTAACAGCTACGATTGAATTAACTTATTCCCACGCCTTAATAAGCTGTGACCACGCCTTAATTAACTTGTTAACTCAGTAACATGATATCAACTTAGGGGCTCCATAGACCTGCACTTTCATGCTGTGAAGATACACCAGCAGCTCATTTAAGGGAACAGCGATGTTATTTTATTCTGTTTATTGTTGAGGTAAAAGTTGTGTTTGCTTGCTGCAGTGCGTCCGTGTGTGTGTGAGCGGGTGTGTGCATGGTCTGCATTGTGATCACAAGGTGTGAAATTAGACTGTTGACAGGATGTAAGATAGCAAAGAGCATAGTGACAGAACTTGCGCAGGGTGTGAAACCCGAGTCTGCGCAGTAGAGACCAGAGGAGGGAGAACGACTGTGGAGAGACAGCCTACTCATTTAAATAAACCCGCCCCTGAGGGCTGCCTCCACAGAGCTATACACAGTGTATGGTCCCGCCCATACAGTCATTGGTCCCACCCCGGCTAGGTGTAACCCAGCCCTTGTACGATAACCACACCTTTTTGAATAGAGCTGAATAACATTTTAAAAAATGAATTCTGTGGGGATATAAACATTTAACAATATAAGCAGAGGTTACACTAGCTGCTGCATTTAAATAATGGAGGTAGAGTTACAGTATATTGGTAAAAAAACGTGATTGAAAGTTTTCTGTTTTGCCATTGAAACCTATGGGGACGGGTGGGGTTACACAGCTTTCTGCAACCGAACAGCAGGGGGCGCCCGACCTGTGGTGGCTTCACTTTTGAGAGACGATGCTCTGTCCAGCTATATACAGTCTATGAGCTCCCCAAGAACCAAGTGCTGGTTCGCTGTGCCTATGGGTGCAGTGTGAGCCCAGTTAGATTGGTGATGATTCATCACCTCCAGTAGCAGCATTAGCTTAGCACAGGCTAGCACCCAGCCAAAGCACTCTTGCATGTGGCCCGCTGTGTTGGCTCGAATTTTGTGGAAAAAAAAGAAAGAAAATCCATCAGTCACCTCGGCTGCAGTCTGATAGCTGGATAGCTAGGCTAGGCTAGGCTAAGCTAATGCTAAGCTAACAACCCAGCACACAGGCAGAAATGCTCGCAAACGCACAGCTCTCACATGAAGACGACTCCAGGTAGCAGGAGTGGAGAGTTTCAGCGTTATAAAAAAGTCCTAAATTAATTATTAACCACCTTAAATTTCACTGTTCTTCATTTTTTCCTAAATTTGATTTCAAGCTAACGTTCATGGTGTTAGCATGTATAAACCATACGCCGTTTTGTAGTTACAGTTCTGTTACGGTTCACTTGTTGTGACTTGTTGCACAGTCCGTATTAAAGCATAATTATTATAGATTTCTTGAGGGTCTTTTCATTTTCTTTATTCATTTTGTAAAAAAAAAATGTTGTTTAAAAGCAATAAATAATTTATGGTACTTTTATACTTTAAGTAGGTTTGAAATCTTTTTACTTTTACACTTTTACTTAAAGAGTAAAAAGCTTGAAGTCTTTTGAACCCTTGTATCTATACTTCTACCTACAGAGTAATGAATGGAGATACTTTTTCACAAATTTGGAATTCTTGTAAATACGACAAATAATCAAAAAGAAGGGTTTAATTATAGTTTTTATTATTTTGGTGGTAGACTGGTTTACTCACATAAGACGTTGATCTGAAGTTTTTTGCTGGACATCGTTTGACTGCTGAAGGTGCTTTGGCAGCTGAGATACTTCTCGTGATCCTGAAGGTTTGGTTTGAACTTTGCTTGGAACACTGAAGTCCACAGTCCGTCCTGGTCCTTTGTGGTGGTCACACTGTTAGAAACACTAGATAAGCCAATCCATTTGACCGTTGGTGGAGATGAAGGACAGGAATGACGGATTGAGCAGGTGGCGGAGAACAGTTTTCCCTCCACTTGCTGGCTGTCCATGGAAATGCGGGGATACCCAGGTTTCACTGGAAAAAGCACAAACCAGCATGACAGTCATTATTCCCTTTAAGAGGCAGGTGAGCTCTGACTTTGGTGCGTTCGTATCTTAACAGTAAAGCTGTAAGTGGTATTAGTGAATATAGTAACTCTGTATTGTAGTAGAGAAGTGGGCGGAGCTTCTAGATAGGCATGGTGAACATAAGGCTTGTGTTGTGTACAGTAGTAAAGTTGTAGTAAAGTGGTATTAGTGAATATAGTAACTCTGTATTGTAGTAGAGAAGTGGGCGGAGCTTCTAGATGGACATGGTGAATATAAGGCTTGTGTTGTGTACAGTAGTAAAGTTGTAAGTGGCATTAATGAATACTCACCAGTTTTTATTTTGATGAGATGATAGTCGTTACCGGTGTCAGGATGGATCCATGGATACAGATTTTCATCATTGTCTTCTGGGCGAACTCTGTAGATCCTCAGGCTGCAGTCCCCTTCTGAAGAACTTCCTGGGGCTGATGTTCTTCCTCTGAAATCGTCTCTTATATCTTCAGTCTTTCTGGAATACACTACTGGGGATGATAATTGTCTGTGAAGGTACCAAACCACATGAGAGTGTGGGCTGGTGCGACATGGTAGTGTAACACAGCTTCCCTCAACAGCTGTAACTGATTCTGGCACATGAACGTCCCGACCATGGCAAAGACAGATCAGCACTGAAACTGTAGAAACAGAAGAATGAAGAGTTAAAGTTAAGTTATCTCTACTTTACTGGATTAATTATTGTTCAGATTAATTTTTACTTCTACTTTTTACATTTTCACACAATGATCTGAATTTTCTACTCCTTACATTTTACAGTAAAAACAGCCTCGTTACTCCTATTTTATTTCAGCTTGTTTTCATTCGGGCTTCTCATCATTCAATAAAACCCCTATCCAGATAAATCTCTCCATCCAGATAGAGTGAATCTGATTGTGATAAATAAAATCGTCAGTGTGCCTTATAATCCGGTTCTCCTTATGTATAAATTTAACCAGTCAGCCCTAGCGCTAAACTCTGCCGTTCAGAGTTTAGTATTATCGGCCTGTAGCCTGCTGCTAACCCCGGCTAGCACTGCTGGAGCTGCATTAGCTGCAAACCGCACTTATAGGACTCTGTGTCCTAATGGCTTTATTCTTTCCTCTTATGTTACTTTTACTTTTATACTTTAGGTAGTTTTAAAATCAGTACTTTTACACTTTTACTTAAAAAGGTAAAAGCTAGTATCATACTCCACCATCATGCTAATTTGTGTTATTCACTGCAGTGCTGAGAATAAGAATGACCTAAATATAATAATAATAGCTGCTCTGTGGTGGTTTTCTCTCCTGTGTGGTGTTCTGAGTGTTAAAGAACAGGGTGAAATTGGCATAATAATAAAGTATTAAAGTACGGACACTTACACCACCCGCAGCATCCGCAAAGCAACCAGCATTGTGAATGACCCCACCCATCCTTCACACAGACTGTTCTCCCTCCTGCCTTCGGGAAGAAGGTACCACAGCATCCGGTCCAGCACAACCAGATTCTGCAACAGCTTCTACCCCCAAGCCATCAGACTCCTCAACTGCAGAGACTGAACTGTTTCTTTTCTATTTCTTTTCTGTACTGTCACTCTACCCCACTTACCCCAGAAAATGAAAGCACTAAAAAAAAACCCTACTACCTCACTGGACTCTATTGCACACTACGTAATAGAGGTAATGCACACTGTTTTGATATTTATTATTCTTTGTCTGTATTGTGTTGTATTGTCTTTCTGCACTTTTGTACTGTTGCACTTCTGTTCTGTCTACACTGTGTTTATGTGCACCATGGTCCCTGGAGGAACGTTGTTTCGTTTCACTGTGTACTCTGTATATAGCTGAAATGACAATAAAAACCACTTTGACTTTGACTTTGTATACAGAGAAACAGATACAGAACTACAGTCTGTACTTACAGTGTCTGTTATGCTCAGTATAAAAACAATGCAATGGTTTTAATGTTATGGCTGATTGTTGAACAGAACTTTGGGTACTTTACCAGTTAGATAAATGTTGAGAACGCTGTGTCGCCCCATTACTGCAATCTGAATCCTAGAAAAGTGAAAGACACAAACATATGCATTTAATTCGATTTTGTATTATATTTTATTACACTGCACACTTTGTTTTTTTACGGTGAGAAAATAATAAAGATTTTCTAAACGAATGAAATGAAGCTAAAAAACAGTTAGATTCTTCCAGTCAGAAGGAGAATTGAACTGAAATGATATACGCCCTACTTCTCAGTGCTGCTTGTGGTGCACAGTGTACCACAGGGCTCAGTGCTGGGTTTCCTGCCCTGAAAAAGATGCAGAGCTTTCAGACCTCAAATAATGCAAACATATGATTTGAACAGATGCAAATAAACTTAAATACAGTAAAACGTAACAAGGATTTTTTTCTCATTTTTAACTAAGTATGTTATATCCTGTAAGCCAAGCTGAAGAATAAAGTGTAGAGCAGGGGTATTTAACTAGAATTCAGTATGGTCCAGTGGGAGAAAATTTCATCAGTCCAAGGTCCGGGCCATTTTTAACCATATCCTGTGTGTGTGTGTGTGTGTGTGTGTGTGTGTATATATATATATATATATATATATATATATATATATATATATATATATATATATATATATATATATGGGTGATTCTTAGATTACGTGCACCTTTGGCCTTTTGAAGTAAAAAAAAACATTATACAAATTCAACTCACACAGCTTCATAAGCTTAAATAACCAATGTAGTATTAAGATCCATTAGATTTCAAACTAAATTTACAAGACTAATTTTTTTTTTTTTACATTTTATCTGTAATTTCTACCACATCTACCACATATAAATAAACAGTGCAATAATTAAAAAATCCTAGAATTTTCTAGAACCATTAGCTTCACTATTTATACCAGTTACTACAATTTACAACAATAATTCATTTCTGAATGACCTAAATTATCTGTCATCAAATGCTGAACTGTACATTTTTCACAGTGTGAAATGCAGTATTACTTTGGGTAGGTCCTTGTAAATAATAAAAAAATTGTTTTGTTACATAAAGTAATGCAAGCCATCAATAAATGTAAATATGATTTTAATATGAGCTGACTAATTTTTGGAAATTTTGTGAAAAATATGTGCGGTGATGGAAATGACAATGACTAAACACAGAGAGAAAATGTAGATATATTTATTAGAAAAAACATAAATTATTCAACTTTATTTACAACACCATGTGAAAACCAACCACATCTGTTCATTTTAGTGTTGCAATAAGCCAACATCTAAATTCTGGCTTTTTGGCAAAAAAAAAAAAACTGTAACAGTACATGTGGTAAACAACAAGTTTCTCCTCATATTTTATGGGGTCGGCTTTTATTTTGTCCCTGTAGGCTTGTAATCGTTCTTTCGTTTGGTGCTATCTTAAAACCAGATAAAATAAAATTATTAAAGTACATTGTAAATGTATAAAGTATATATTAGCTGCGGTCCAATCTGAAGGGAGCTGCCTAGGTAGTCAATGCCTTCAAAGGCAGCTCCCTCGTTCGGCAGCATTTTCACCCATAAGGGATCTTATAAGGCAGCGCGTTCGGGACACGCTCTGGAGTCAGCATACGTCATCCCGTCTAGCGCGCTGTGCTCGTGAGCTGTTTATAAATAACTAAAGTTAATGATCACTTACCTCGGGATAAATCTCAATGCAGCGGCAGCTATTTCTCTTTTACTCATCCAAATATTACAGATATTTAAATATTCATGATTTACTTTAATTATACACTTTTCCTCACTTCATTCTCAGAGTATGGTCAGTTTTATTTATGTATTTAATTTATTTTTGATTAGATGCTTCGTAGAAATGCATGAGTAATGAAACCATAATATAATAAATATTTTGTATGCTTACGTTTTCACACAATAGTACATTCATACAGAGTCAGCTAATTTATCTTTACCTTTTAGTTGCATAAAACACAAACATAACATGATTCATAAACTTGAATTTTTTTTATTTACCCATACCCACTAGTTGAGATGTGATACTACAATAAGCATAGTGACTATAAAACACAGCAAGCAAAAATAATAATGTTAAGAGAGAAAACTTTATTACATTCAAAGAAAAAATATATATATTCATAAAGGGAGCTAACGCTGCCTCCAGCCGGTCTGACCAGCGTTCACCTTCCCCGGCCCACGTTCATCCCTGTGGAAAAAATAAATCTGAATTAGTAACAGTGGTTTATGGAGAACACGCTCATAATTCCACTATTTACACAGTAAATCACTCAGTTACAGGTAAATCTAGTTATTCCCTCTAACAATTAAACTATTTAAGCATTAAATCACTGAGTTACAGGTAAGTCTACAGTTATTCCCTCTAACAATTAAACTATTTACACAGTAAATCACTTTTAAAACTTTTTATACTGGACGGCCAGGGTATCTTTGTTTCCTAGCGGGGGTTTCCTCAGCGCTGCAGCCGCGTTTGGTAGTCTGTAAGTCGGCTAGATGCGTGTTAGCTTACCCGGTAAATTAGCGCGATAAGCTAACGGTAGCTTCCGCCGGTCAGGTCTTACATTAAATAAAGTACAGGCGAAAACAACAATGGAAAACAACTTAAAACAAATATGCTAGTTTGATAAACCCACGCAGCGGTGAGTGGAAATACAGGAGGGAATTACTTACATTTGTACAGAAATTCCCTCGCAGTGCCGGCTCCGTCCGCCATGTTTTTAAATCTGAGAGCTGGAACTCTGAGCTGGTGAAATGCATCATGGGATTGCCTTCGCCGTGAAGGATACATCTCACGCTGCCTTCAGAACCGGGGTAAAATAAGGCAGCTGCCCAGGTAGGCAGCACATGCTACCTTCCGTATGGGACAGTCCTTTTCTCGGGAGCGCGCCTATGCTGCCTGCAAATGCTGCCTAGTTGGGCAGCTCCCTTCAGATTGGACCGCAGCTATTGTATATAGTAAAAGTTAAGGGGGCCTATTAAATGAATTTATTTACTTAAAACAATCTATATCACTCATGTCTATAATCTGAGATGTCATTTCCACCACAGAGGGAAGTGTGATGGAAATGTCTGTGGTGGAAATGACATTTATACTGTTTTTTAATAAAAAATGGATGATGGCTTCCATGTCCAACATGTGCTCTGATGTCACTTTACATTTCCATGGAAATAACCTAAACAATCTTTCACCAGAACTTTTTTAAAGGGAAAGTAGGCATTGTGGTGGAAATGACGCCAGTGCTGTGAGACAGGTATATTTTGTATAAAAAAATAATATTGACAGTGGACTCAAATCAGATATGTTTATATATTTTATTTATTTCAGTATTCCCTACTACAACTGCATCAACAATTCTCATATAAATGATATTTTTAACTTTTTTTTATTGTGGAAGTTTGAAACTCTGGGGGTGAGACAAGGAGAAAACTGTGATTTTGCAACTTCCATGTGAATGAAAAGTATTGAAAAATCATATTTAAAAGGTGGTAAATTTTTATAAGAGTTTTTTTATCACCATTTCCCTACAGAAAGTGGTATTTGTCAAAAATTGCAATTATTTTTAAAAATATGACCCAGGACTCTAAAAGTGCACAAATTCTAAGAATCACCCATGAAACATCTGACCCATGAGGTTGTTTGAATTATGATGAAAAAAATATATAATAATGATTACATGCCTCTCTGGCCAGATTTTGTGTGCACATTTCTGTCTCACTGTCGTGCTCGGTGTGTCTTTAGTTTCCCCCCGTTCTCGTTTTTCCACCAGTTCTTGGGCTCCCGATCTCTTTAAAATGTTTTTTTTTTTTTTTCCTGGCTGCGTCCCCTCGTCTGCACAGATCTGATTGGCAGAGGAGAATGTTTGGTGATCTTACACCACACGTGATTGGTCTGTGAGTTTACTGCGCACAAATCACGGTAGACCTTAAAGACAAGAAAAGTTCCGCCACAGTCAGAATTAAATCCTTCTCAGTAGTTTATCGGTTTGGGTCCACATTGGACAACGTCTGGGTCCGGACCCGGACCGCGGTCCGCCTATTAGTGACCCCTGGTGTAGAGATTCCAGATTTCTCCTGGATGCTCCTCAGCTAGCATGTGTATAATATGTTCAGTTCCGTCAGCAGCTCATCTGATTTACCACATTTACCAGTAATTTACCAAACCAGGTGTTGATTAATATGATTAGAACTAGAAATAACTTTATTAAACTCAGATGTGGAGAGATTAGGAGATGTTTTAAGGAAAACAGTAAAGTGCCGGTCACTCCTGGGAAGGTTCACCAGTGTTCCATTTGTGTTTTCTCCATTAGTGAATAATAGTGAATCACTGTGGTTCTCTGGAGTCCCAAAGCTTTAGAAATGACTTTATAACCTTTTCCAGACTGATAGATGATCAATAGCTTTGTTTTCTTATCTGTTGTTGAGTTTCTTCAGATGGGGGTATAATAATAATGTGCTGCTTTTTGAGATCTTTTATCTGCTTGTAAAACTGCTGTTTGTATTTGTTGTAATGCTGGTGTTTTACTGAGATATTATACAACAGTTAGTTCCAACCTCACAATCTGATTGGTTGAGAAGTGGTCTAGCCGTGATGATATTTGTGATAACATCACAGCTTTCTCACACTAAACCTGTATCACTCCGCGGACGCGTTGCCGAGGAACGGCGTATATACACAGGACACCCGCAGCAGCGTTAGCTTAGCACAGGCTAGCACTCAGCCGCGACACGCTCGCCCGCGGTGCTGACTCGTCTTTCGTGGAAAAAAGGGAAAGAAAATCGCTCGGCTAATGCCGTCTGACAGCCAGAACGGTAACCAGCCAGGCTAGGCTAAGCTACGCTAAGCTAATGCTGAGCTAAAGCAAGCTACGCTAACCTAACCACAGTCCAGCCGGCTAGCTAAAACCAACACCACCCAGCAAAAACAAGCAGAAATGCTCAAAAGATGCGCAGCGTTCACCTGAAGACGACTCCACGGAGCAGGAGAGGAGAGTATTAGCGTTATTTCACGCTCCTAACGTTACCATCTTCACTTATTCCCAATTTAGATTTCAAGCTTACTTTCGTGGTGTTAGTCTGCCTGAACCATACACCGTTTTGTAGTTAAGTTTCAGTTCTGTTACAGTTGTGGTGGAACTACTTTTTGGCGGAAGGCACAGTCCATATTAAAGCATATTCAAACTGAATTCCTTAAAGTTCTTTGATTTATTTTCTTTATTCATTTTGTAAAAAGAAACTGTTGTATAAAAGCAACAGAACACTCGAGGTCGTGTGTTATCACGAATTAAATCAGAGAGGAAGAGGAAAGAGGAAGATTATTTCGGTAAGAGAGGAAGCATTCTACTGAAATGATACATGCCCTATTTCTTCACAATTTCTAGGAATAATGAGAACGTGGGTATTGCATGCATGGAACAAGAACTAGTTCTAAATATAAAATCAACTAAAACAGACCGTACTCTCTGAACCTGTTATATAAGGAGAGTGTGGAACAAAAACCCACACAAAGAATTAAATAACACATTTAAAAGCCTTTTTGTGAAAGTCAGAGGTGTTCTGATAAGTAAAATCAGGAAACTTTTTTTCATGGTTTAAAACGAGGTCACTAGACCATTATACCTCTATAAGCCAGTTTCTTAAACAGGAACTAAGCCTTGTTATGAACTACACAGCATTTTAAATGAAAATGTTCAATTGGAAGAAATATATAATCTAGGAATAGTCTTAAACTAGGCTTATTCTGATCAGTATTTAGTTACTTAGTAACGTATTACTCTAATCTTACCATTTTTTCACTAGTAAGTAATCCAGCATTACTATTTATAATCCAGTAATCAGATTAAAGTTACTTATCTAGGTCACTGAGCGTTGCTTAAAAGTTATTCTAACTTTTTCACAGTAACTATGGCATCACTGAATCTGACTCTTAGTCTGTATCCACCTCCATACAGCCTGTAACTGTTTTATTTAACTGTAGCTTATGCTTTATATGATTTTTTGGTTTACTTATGCTTTAGTTTTGTTTTGTTTTTTTTTTACAATTTTTTTCTTCTATTATTTTATTGTTCTATTTTATTAATTGCTTAAGTATTTTACCGTTTTATTTTTAAATTCCACTCATTTTTGGTTTATTTCTTTAATATCTATGTTGCTGCTCTTTTACTTTTTGACATTTTTACTGCTTTTATAGTTTGCTTGCATTAGATTCCTTTTTATATTAAATTAATGTAGTTTTTTAATTTTTTATCTGTATTTTAGGCATAGGCTCAGATACATAGTAAATTAGGGCCAACTCAACGCCTTCAGGTTTATATAAAGTTTAATTGATTGATTGATTGATTAGACTTGAAATGTAAAACAATCAATTGCACAATAGTTTTTTTTTTATATAATTGATAATTATGATTTAATCCAAAGTTTAAATCATTTCAGTGAATAAACCAAAATATAGTGAATAAGAAATGGGTTTTCATCTATATTTCCAAATTTCTAGTTTTTAATTTCTGCAGGTCATAATTAGAATAATGTTATGGTATATTTTTTAGTTTAGAATTTAGAATTAATAAATTTTACACAAAATTGAATATTGTCTAATTTATAAAATTACATTTGGATAATGTTACACTAAACAGGATAAAAAAATAGATCTGAAAACAGAGTAAGATTAAGAATTAGGAATAATAAACTATTGATATCCTGTGATAACTAAATAACAGTAAGTTTCTTATAAGGTTTAGTAATGACGTAAATAATAGAAATTGGCTAATAATTATTCAAATCAGATGAATGCAGAACCTTGTTTAAAGCCCCTTTTTATATTTCAAAACCAAAATCAATAAATTAAACAATCAATCAATCAATCCACCTTTACGTGCATTAAGTTCATTGAGTGGGGCCTTCATTTACATTCAAGCCTTACATTTTTACATTTAAAATAAAAATAGAAATCGGATGCAAGTAAACTGTAAAAGTAAAAATATAGTAAAATAATATTTACTACAAAAACAAAAAACATAACAAAATGAAATTATGAAGTTTTACAACCAGTAATATATATTTGGGTGAACTGATAAATTATTACTATTATTATTATTATTATTATATTAATTATAGTATTATTGAATAACTCTTACCTTTGATGGCTGAGGCTGTATTAGTCTCTGCAGTCTTTACACTGTGTTTATACTGGGCACAGCTCTGGTAGCTGGGTGGGCTGCACAGCTTCCTTCCTTAAAAATCTAGAGTACCGCCTGTGCTACACTTCTGTTTCTCTCACACCAAACCACACCGTATATCACATTACATCCTGCTCCAACTCAGCCTATTATTACTGTTTAAACTATTCAGCAGAACAATCACAGTGTTTAGCCTGTGCTTTACTGTGTTTTATTACTATTTAAATGATTCAGTATAAATTTATTCATAAACTTAGGGTATTTGATAGAACCCTCAATCGCTTAAATCAAGTATTTTTGCCATTTAAGCTCTTTAGGTTTAGTCAATAATCTGGAAATAGCACAAAATCCAGTGTATAAATTTTTGCAGTAAGCTGCCAGAGCCTGTAAGGAAAACAAATGAACTAAAAACTGTAAAATATATTGTAAAAAAAAAAAAAATAACATATGAAAAAATCATATATTGTTTAAAAAAGAGGGGGTGATTTATAGCAAACAAATAATTGGTTAACAGCTATATAAAATAAAACAAATAAAACGTACTTCTACCTTCTGAACTTAACAGTAGCAACATTGTGTTTATCTTGCAAAATTCTGCTGAAAAACACAAAATTTCCTTGTTACTCCTAGGGTGATGTGGATCAGCACAAGGCCGCATCTGTGAGCTGCTGTATCAGAACCGAGTCGCTGCGCTGTCCTCCAAATTCTCTGTTTGAAAAGAGGCGGAGTCTGACTTCACATGTATCGGAGGAGGCATGTGCTAGTTTTCACCCTCCTGGCATTGGGGCATCACTAGTGATAGGGGGAGTACTAATGAGTGGGTTGGATAATTGGCCATGTAAATTGATCATTTTGGTTTGCAGTAAAACTAGTTTTGCATTCTTACAGTAGTTCTTCTGTAATTCTTACTGTTTTTAGCAAAAGAAAAATTCACACTGTTCTTATTTCCCATTATATATCAACTAGAGACGGATTATATCTGTCCAGTATCATTTATTTTACTTTGTAGTCCTTTTTTTTTTAAGTTAGGCATGTGCCATATCATATTGTATGCAATAATAAAAATAAAATAATTTTTTCTTATTTTCATTTTGTTGCCTTAGTGTATTCTTGAAATATATATTTTTTTGGTTTTTGCTTTTTTTTTGTTTTGTCATATCGCCAAGAATATCGTTATCGCGAAAATACCATGAAATATCATGATATTATTTTAGGGCTATATCGCCCACCCCTAGTTTGTAATCAAATTTTGAGTGGTATCATCGCCCCCTACTGGGCTGGAATGATAAATATGTGTTTGAGAGTGTTTGTGTGTGTATTCTTGTTTGGACAAAAATATTTTTGCAGATAGTTTGAATATATATATATATATATATATATATATATATATAAACTATATATAAAATAGATGTCTCACACCCCTAGTAACATTCACAGCCCAGTCCTTTATCTTATCTATTGAACTGTGCGCTGGTGTCAGCGTGCTAAAACAGGATACAGTACGGGAAAGTGTAAAAGACGTAAGAGCTATTAATCATTAACTTATTAATGATGATGATGATGATGATGATGATGGTCTGCAGTACAGTGATGATGTACAGCTATTTCCTCTTTTTTGCTACAAGGCAATACTTTATACAGTAGCTTGAATGCTCCACTTTTAGTGAATCATTAATCATTAATATACAGTATTTTTGTTCACCATCAGTATGCACAATAATAAACCAAAATCAGTAGTTAAAATCTATACTGTACCCCAATAAAACGTACTCTTACCCAAAAATATCTACTGCACCACAATATTCTACACTGTTCCCCAAAAAAGTGTGAATCTGAATCAAGGCTTGTATTGTGAATTGTAAAAAACAGAAGTGCTGTGCCATTGAAATAGCAATCCGCTAAAGTCAGAGCGCACCTGGCTCTTAAAGGGAATGGCAAGTGACACACTGATTGGTTTATTTTAATGTTAACGCAACATTAACCACACCCATGATTAATTAAGAGAATTAGTTCATGCCTTTTGCGCATTTCAAGCCAAGTAAATGTGTACTTTTCACGTCATTACGATAGCGAAGACATACTGACACTCCCTAATTCACACTGCACTGTGTGCGGTTGACTGCTTGCCTATACAGTTGCATGAAAAAGTATCTGAATCCTTTGGGATTTTACTTGGATTTCTGCATAAATTGGTCATTAAATGTGTTCTGATCTTCATCTACGTCACAACAATAGACAAACACAGTCTGCTTAAACTAGGGGACTGTAAGTCAGTCTGTCAAAACCTAATCAACAGTTACTTAGAGTAATATCTCAACAACATTACAACAACAAATACAACAACAGCTGCTTATTTGCGACTTCACAGATTTAATTTGTTTTCCTTTTTTTGTCATACTTACATTTTTCATATTATCAAACAAACAAAAACAGATAACCTGAGTAAATAATAATCAAAAGCAGATTTGATTTTAAACTGAATTAACTGTAATTTGTTTGGAAAGCTGAGTTTAATTTCACTACTAAACACAACCAGGCCTGATTACTGCCAGACCTGTAGAATCAAGAAATCACTTAAATAGAACCTGTCTGACAACATGAAGCAGATAAAAGATCTCTAAAAGCAATTTTTAAATTTTAACATGTACTGTATGTTGTTTTTTTACATTACCTAAATATATTTTTAAAACATTTTACCAATGTAGTAATTTAATTTACTTTTTAAAAAGTTACGATATGTTTAAGTGAACTACAGTAACAGTTGTTTTTAACACAGTTTGCTAAAAATGTACAAAAGTATATTTGGAAATAAGTATTTATAAGTATACTGAATTATATTAAACTAAAAGTGGGTTCAGACAGAAGGTGCTGAATCTTCTGAACTGTGTATCAGATCCAGATGTAAATACTTGGAAATAATTTTTTTGTTTGGTTTTTTTTTTTACATTTATGAAGACCTTTAACTTAAAATAAACTTTTAAAAAGATATTTAACACGTAAGTAGATATTAATTTAAAATTTTAGATATTAAACAAAAAAAACGTACCTTTAATGAATCCTTTTTAAAAATAAAACGTATTTTTTGCACTATAAGGTGCACTTAAAATCCTTTCATTTTTCCAAAAATCATCAGTGTGTTTTATAATCTGGTGTTCCTTATGTATTAATTCTAACAGTCAGGTATTAAGGAGCAGTAAAGCCACTCAGTTTAGTTCTCCAGCACAAAGACTGGAGCAGTATTAGCATTAGCCGCTAACTGCAGCGCTAGCTCTTTCGGCATTTAGAGTTAAGTATTATCAGACTGTAGTCTGCATGTTTTACGTGTTAAAACAAGATAATGAGATGAACCGCTAGCTAATATCACCCTGGCTACCAGAAAACTCAGGGTTCCTCAGTGTAGCGCTTTCGAGTGGCATTTACTAGCGCTAAGCACTGCTAACCGCGTCTAGCACTGCTGCTAATCATGCTGTTGAAAATATTGAAAATCTAAGCTTGCTGTAAATAAACAGGATTGTTTTACTCACCCAAATAAATAGTTTTCAAGAGATAAATCTGTGTAGATTAACATCCAGCGCTCGTTTGACTTTAAAATATAAATATATATTTAATTTAGCTTTGTTTACTTATATATTAATTGTCTCTAAATTAAATCACAGTATTTGACTAAAAAGCACAATGAAAAAATAGAAATTGCATTTCTTGAAGAAAACCAAAGTGGTTGCACAGTTAAAGTGGTTTATCAGATTACTGAGTGCATGTAAAACAGCGCAATATCTTAACAGGTATTGTACTGTAGCACTGAAGGTTTCTGAAGATGATCTGGGAGGAAGAGCTGTCATCACGATGAGGAGATATCGAGAAGATCTCAGCAATTCGCATATATGTCATCCATGTCATCCTGACAAACACAGAGAGCAAACACCATTACCAACACTGTGGAACCTTTCACCCTTATACAGTTTCAAGTATGTGAACCCTTTGGGATTATACTTGGATTTCTGCATAAATTGGTCATTAAATGTGTTCTGATCTTCATCTACGTCACAACAATAGACAAAACACAGTCTGCTTAAACTAAAACCACACATAAATATTATATGTGAAGCATGTGAACCCCTAAACTAATGACTTTTCTAAGAGCTAATTGAAGGCACGATGTGATGAGATGAGACTGGATGTGTTGGTTAAAGCTGCCCTGCCCTATAAAAACACAAACCAGTTTTGAGTTTGCTGTTCTTAAGAAGCATTGCTTGATGTGAATCATACCTCACACAAAAGATCAAGCTCTCAGAAAACCTACGTTCAAGAATTGTTGACCTGCATGAAGCTGGAAAGGGTTATAAAAGTATCTCTAAAAGCCTTGATGTTCATGTGTCCACGGTAAGACAGACGGTCCACAAATGGAGAAAGTTCAGCACTGTAGCTACTCTTCCTAGGCGTGGTAAAGTCCTGTAAAGATGACTGTAAGAGCACAGCACAGAATGAGAATCAATGAGGTGAGGAAGAATCCTAGAGGGTCAGCTGAATACTTGTAGAAATCTCTGCTGTCCAAACAACGAAAATTGAGTTGTTTGGAAGGAACACACAACGCTATGTGTGGAGAACAAAGGCACAACACACCATCATCAAAACCTCATCCCAACTGTGAAACATGGTTGAGGGAGAATCATGTGTTTGGGGCTGCTTTGCTGCCTCAGGGACTGGACGGATTGCCGTCACCAATGGAAAAATAAATTCTCAAGTTTACCAAGAGATTTTGCAGGAAAACTTAAGACCATCTGTCCTCCAACTGAAGCTCAACAGAGGATGGATGATGCAACAGAACAACGACCTAAAACATAGAAGTAAAATCAACAACCGAACAACTTCAACAGAAGAAAATACTGAGCCTTCTGGAGTGACTCAAAGGGTTTGCATACTTTTTCTTGCACCTGTATCAGCTTAAGTCCAGTCAGAGATAACTCTATAGCTCTACATTACATTACATTACATTACATTACATTTGGCAGACGCTTTTGTCCAAAGCGACTTACAATAGTCAAGTACAATGTAAAATAAGTTTTAAAGGTAAAACGTCTTTGGATAGGGATAAAAGGAGGACAAAGGGGAATAATAGGATAGAGGAGTGAAGGAGAGGAAGAAGGAAATGAGGTTAGAAGTAGTTAGTGTGTTAGAGGTGTTAAGAGAGTAAGTGCTCTTTGAAGAGCTCTGTCTTCAGGAGTTTCTTAAAGATAGCGAGAGATTCTCCTGATCTGGTAGTGGAGGGTAGTTTGTTCCACCATTGGGGAACTCTGTATGAGAACAGTCTGGATTGCTTTGTGTGAATGTTTGGCAAAGCGAGGCGACGTTCACTGGAGGAGCGCAGCGGCCGGGAGGTAGCGTAAGCCTTCAGGAGCGAGTGCAGGTAGGAAGGAGCCTGTTCTGACATCACCTTGTAGGCAATTGTAAGAGTTTTGAATTTGATGCGAGCATCAACTGGTAGCCAATGGAGCTCAATGAGCAGCGGGGTGACATGTGCCCGTTTTGGCTGGTTGAAGACCAGACGTGCTGCTGCGTTCTGGATCATCTGGAGTGGTTTTACTACACAGGCCGGGAGGCCAGTTAGCAGGGCATTGCAGTAGTCGAGGCGTGAGATGACGACCGCTTGCACCAGGAGTTGGGTGGCCTGTTGCGTCAGGAACGGTCTAATTTTTCGGATGTTATAGAGCGCAAAGCGGCAGGACCGAGCAACTGAGGCCACATGGTGCGTGAAGGAGAGTTGGTCATCAACCATAACACCCAGGTTCCTAGCAACCTTTGTCGGTGAGAGAGAGAGAGAGTCGATACTTATAGAGAAGTTGTGTTGAAAAGATGGTTTTGCTGGTATAACCAGAAGTTCAGTCTTTGAGAGATTTAATTGAAGGTGATGCTCCCTCATCCATGAGGATATGTCAGAGAGACACTGCGAAATCCGTGCAGAGATTGAGTGATCTTCAGGTGAGAACGACAGGTATAGCTGGGTGTCATCAGCAAAGCAATGGTAGGAAAATCCGTGTGAGCGGATAACCTGACCAAGAGAGGTGGTGTATATGGAGAAGAGAAGGGGTCCCAGTACCGAACCTTGGGGAACCCCAGTGGATAAGGAGCGGGCTGAGGACAGCTGTCCTTGCCACGACACCTTGAACGAGCGCCCAGTGAGGTATGATCTGAACCATGACAGCACATTATCTGCGATCCCCATGTTTGAGAGTATAGTTAGGAGGAAGTCATGGTTGACTGTGTCAAATGCGGCCGAGAGGTCCAGCAGAATGAGCACTGAGGACTGACCTGCAGCTCTGGCAGTTTTCAACGCTTCAGTCACAGACAACAGAGCCGTCTCGGTAGAATGTCCTTTTTTGAACCCAGATTGGTTCTGGTCCAGAAGGTCATTCTGGGAGAGGAAGCCAGAGACCTGATTTAGAACTGCTCTTTCTAGTGTTTTAGAGAGAAAGGGTAGCAGTGAGACCGGTCTGTAGTTGTCAACCTGGGCGGGGTTGAGAGAAGGCTTTTTAAGCAGTGGTGTCACATGTGCTTGTTTGAAAGCAGTGGGGAATACACCAGAAGTTAAAGAGGCATTGATCGTGTGAGTGATAGCCGGAATGATTGCAGGTGCGATAGTTTGCAGTAGGTTTGAAGGAATTGGGTCAAGCGGACACGTAGTAGGACGGCTACGTGTTAGGAGAGCCAGTGTCTCGTTCTCAGTGAGAGGAGTGAACGAGGAGAAAGCAACGCCTTCGGTGGAGGCGTTGCTTTCTCCTCGTTCACTCCTCTCACTGAGAACGAGAGAGAGCTCTACACTAGACCTGTCACTATACCTAATATTGTATTGGTTGATATCAAATGTGATGAAGGAATGTCGTTTGGGCAATATTCTCAGTGATGAAGGACTAGAGGATGATCAACACTTTATGAGGATGATTAAACACAGTGTTTAAACACTCAAGCAGCACTGCTGCATCTGATTTACATCTGATTTAGCTAATCAGTGCTAATCACTGCAGTGCTGAGAACAATAATAAACACCACCCAAATAATAATAATTATCTCTACTGTGGGGTCCTGAGTATTGAAGAACAGGGTGAAAGGAGTAATAATAAAGTATGTAATGAAACAGACACAGAACTACAGTCTTTAATTATTATATTATATAAATGCAGAGTGTCCTATATGATCATGAAATGTGATATGAAAATGTATTAAATGTATTATTTATGATAAAGAAACAGGTCAGTGTGTGTATGCAAAAACACTTATTGTTATTAATTAATAAAACCTCATACTCACGATAAAATACTTTGGTTCAGGTGCTTTTCTTCTTTTGCTCTTCTGAAAGTGTTAAAGATGGAAAAAAATAATAAATAATTGAAAATTTAAAACAATGTTTAATCTCAACTTTTTGTCTTTTGAAACTCGAGGAACCTTTTACTCACTAATCTATTCAGTGTTGGAAAAAACAAGACCACTTCAGTTTCTCTGATTTTGCTATTTATAGGTTTTTGTTTGAGTAAAATGAACATTTTTGTTTTATTATATAAACTACATACAACATTTCACCCAAATTCCCAAGAGTTTTCAAACCTTAAATAATGAAAAGAACACAAGTTCATACTCAAAGTTTTAAGAGTTCAGAAATCAGTATTTGCTGAAATAAACCTGTTTTTAATCACAGTTTTCATGCGTCTTGGCATCATGTTCTCCTCCACCAGTCTTACACACTGCTTTTGGATAACATTATGCCTTTACTTGTGGTGCAAAAATTCAAGCAGTTCAGTTTGGTTTGATGGCTTGTGATCATCCATCTATTTCTTGATTATATTGCAGAGGTTTTTAATTTGGTAACATAAAAAAACTCATAATTTTTAGGTGATTTCTTAATTTTTTTTCCAGATTTGTATTTTTTTTAGTAGTCCAATAGTAGTGGTGTATGATCCAGACAAACTGCTTTTCTCTGCACTGCTGAAACTGAAACTCAGTCCTTAATCATGCTAAGCTAAAGAGCTAAAGGCTAAAGCTGCTGGTTCCATGTGGGTCAGCCAGACGTGACTCTTCCTGTATCAGTTTTCTTAGGTTTCCAAGAGTCTTTTGAAGGTATAGGAAACGGCGCTCACCGCTCTCTGGCTTTATCTGTAAATCTTTACTCATACCTTGACTCTGCTCCCTTGATTTACAAATGAAATATAAAATTTACTGATGATCAGTGATGGTTTGGAGAGACATGTCATCTGCTGGTGTTGATCCACTGTGTTTTATTATCAAGCCTAAAGTCAGTGCAGTTTTGTGTCACAAAATCTTACAGCACTTCATGCTTCCCTCTGCTACTGACAATTTTTATGTGGATGCTTATGAAGATTTCATTTTCCAGCAGGACTTGGCACACTGCCCACACTGTAGCCAAAAGTACCAATTGGTCTTATGTAATATTCAAATTTCATTGATACACCATAATCACTGATCAACAATAAAATAAATAAATGCTTAAAATAGATCACTCTGTGGGTTATTACATCTATATAATATATGAGTTTCACATTTTCAACTGAATTACTGAAATAAAGTAACTTTTCAAACATATTCCAATTTTTTGAGATGCAACTGCAGCATCAGACCTTCTTTCACACACTGGCTCCCTCCACTGGCTCAGTCGAGCACTGCACACTGCACAGGGTAACTAAACCCCCTGATTTTAGCTAAGCCACATGGCAACAGCACCTTAACCTCAGCTTTACAAATCTCTTCTTCAGTCTAAGTCTTTTCAGTTTCAGCAGTTTCTGACAGGTGAAGTGATTAGCAGTAATAAAGTCATTAATAAAATGAAAATTAAAAAGCACTGCTACTGAAGTACTACACAATAAGGAGTGTTTTAAAACTTTTGACTGGTAGTCTATGTGGGCAGAATGAATAGTGACCGTTTGAGGAGTTGCAGGCTGATAATGAGTGTGTATGTTTGTGTGTTTGTGTGTGTGTAGGCAAAATAATCCATTAGAGGTGTGCCAAAAAATCGATTCACATAAGAATCTTGATTCTCATTTACTACGATTCAGAATCGATTTAAAATGTCCCAAAATCGATTCTGAGGGGCGGGTTTTAGACTGATTTTGGGCTGGGTATTTTTGTTGGACCTGGCAACCCTGGGGATAGCGCTTGTCCTTTCAAACGGAGATCTTCCAGACACACACAGAGCGTAGGTGTTTGAGAATCACCGGTAAGATGGCAGAACAAGCACTATATTACATTAGATTAACGTGTAGTTTCAATGTTTTATGGCAGAATGCTTCATAACAAGCATAAAAAAGATCGCTAGTAGTTAGTTTCAGTAACTGTTAGCTAGCTAACTAGCTAACTTTCCAGTTCCACCTTAAATAACGCTACAGGTGGCAGCGGGCTGCAGCATTTAAGGCGGAACGGAAAAATACAATAAGCTAATCAGAGCTAATTTCAGCTCCTCATCACAGAGGAATTAAGGAATGGACCATATGAATTAATTTCTCCACCTCCTGCCCCCTTTCTGAAGAAATACAACGACCTTAAATTAACTAGTTAATCAGCAGCTGCTCCTGAACTTTAGCGCTCCACTGCTATCATCACATCAGCCCAGCAGCGTCACCTACACACCACCGCTAGTAGCCTGGTAATAAAGCAGTGTTATTTATTATTTATTTATTGTTCATTAACGTCATTGTGATATCCCAGTGATTCCTCTGTCACTGAGGACCCACATTCCTGCACATTTTATTGTTTTTGTAACACATTACCTGCTCCAGGACCAGTGTATATTATGGAGGGTTTTTTTTCAATAAGATTCATAAGCCAGAAGCAGAAATTTTTATAATTCAAATCGTTTTGAATCAAAAATCGATTTTGAATCGAATCGTGGCCCCCAAAATCGGAATCGAATCGAATCGTGAGATAGTAAACGATTCCCACCCCTATAATCCATTTCCTTTTAGAATGTAAATTGCACAATGTTCCTTAATATTTAAGTTTTTCCCAAGTACCGTATTTTCCAAATTATAAGGCGCATCATTATCAGCAAACGTCTATTTTTTGGTCTATTTTCTGCACAAGGTGCGCAGGATTAAAATGCACATTTTAAGCAACACTAGTAAGGGACAGGGGTGTGGCCATGTTTTTCTTCTAATTAATCTACACAGAATTCTCTACTAAAAACTGTTTATTTGGGTGAGTAAAGTGCTTTTGTTTATTTACGGTAAGCTTAAATTTCCAATATTTTAGCCGCGGTTAGCAGTGCTTAGTAAATGTCGCTAGTAAATGTCGTCCAATAGCGCTACACTGAGGAACCCTGAGTGTTACGGTAACCCAGCTAGCGGTTCATCCCACGAATCTTGATTTAATGTAGCTTGTTTGCACGGATAACGGCTAATGCTAATACTGCTCTAGCAGTGCTAGGCAGGGTTAGCAGCAGGGTACATACCAATAATGCTCACCTTTAAACAGTGAAAGAGCTAGCACTTAGAACGGTTAACTTAGCGGCTAATGCTAATGCTGCTCTAGCAGTGCTAGCTGGAGTTAGCAGCAAGCTACAGGCTGATAATACTCACCTCTGAGCGGTGAAAGAGCTAGCGCTTAGCACGGTTAGCAGCTAATGCTAATAGTGCTCCAGTCTGGGTGCTGGAGAACTAAACTGAAACTCCTGTATAACTCTGTACTTCAGTAGAGAGACTTTACTGTTCCTTAATACCTGACTGAAAATTAGGTCAAAGTGCAGATTTTACCCAAATTTTCTGCTGTTTAATCAATTATTTTTCATAAATGTTGTAGACATGGTATTTTAGTTAAGAACCCCATGAAACATTGTTTTCAGCATATAAATATATAATATGGATTTATACACATACATATAGTATGGACTGTTACAATGTTACAAAAAGATAAAAGAGGTAGTGATCATTTTTAAAAGTTAAAATGTGTTTTAATGAATTAGAGTTAGTGGTTTGTACCTTCTCTGTAGAAATCTCTTCTATCTCCATGGTGTTGGCGTAAATATCGTCATCCTTCACATTGTTACCGTAAAGATTGGATTCGCACACATCAGCAGTTTTGCTTACATTTTCATTTGAACATGCACGCTGACTATAAGAAAAAAATGCAGTATTTAAACGACATTAGAGAATATAATATATTATGCTCATTTTAAATAAAAATAAAAAACAACTATAAATACTCAGTGGTTAAATTCCATTATTTTTTATTCTTTTTAAAATCATCTGCATTGTAAATTAATACAAAAGTTATCCAAACTATAAAGAAAAACATATCGAATTATTTAGTAAAGGTAGAAAAAAGAAGTGTTAAACAAAACAGATTATGTTTTATTTTTCACATTCTTAGATTAGACATTTTTCCACATCTCTGCTGGATTTTCTCAGTCAGCTTTATGAGGCAGAGTCACTTGAAATTCAGGCTTAACAGTTAACAGCTGTGCTGAACTTATCAAGAGTTAATTACTTGAATTTCTTGACTCTTAATGTGTTTGAGAGCATCAGTTGTAAAGTAGTAAAGAGGTAGAGTTACAGGTATACAGTGAATAGTGAATATTTGATCCAGATTATGAGAAGCAAGAACTTCTTAATTAAATAAAGAAAAAACTGCAAGTTAACAGCTCTCCAGATAAGAGCATCTAAAAGCTTCTTCACAGGGTATTTTGGTTTGTTTTAAGTTACTACATGATTCCTTATGTGTTCTTTTATAGTCTGGATCACTTCACTATTCAGTTACTATGTAAGAAATAAAATAACAAAATTTATTAATTTGTCGTTGCTTTTATTTTTGTATGAATCTTACCTGGAGGTAGAGTGTTGGGGGATTTGACGTCTGTGGCAAGATATGGGGGGAAAAATAGAGAATGGATAATTAATCATTCAATGTTAGAGTCTCAAATGCCAGTTTAATTGATTACACAATTTCTGCACCATTTTCTGATCAAATCTAACTGTTACGTAGTAAAAAAAATCTAATGTAAATCATTTAGAAGGAGTTTTTGATTGGTTGCAAATGTAATGCTAAATGCCTGAAAAATTATCCAGAATTTGTGAGATGAATTTCTCATAAAATAAGCACGTGTGAATCCATTAATGGTGGAGAGATATGTAAAGAGAATTGCATGAAACAATAGTGCTTAAATAAAATGGTGTAATATGGATGTGTCTGGAAAATATTGGGTCTCGGGGTGGATTTTTGCTTTCTGGACCCAGACTACCCATCTCGGTGTGTAAGTATCTATAGGTTTAAATAGGATCTCCAGTGGATTTTGCGTTTTATAGAGACTCTAAGACTAGATCAGTGTCTGAACTGCATTAGCAGGTTGTAAAGTAACATATGACATTGCAAAAACTGTTATTAGTGGAAAAATGTCTATTTTAAAACTTTTCTAACTGTTGTTTGTCTCGCTGCCTCCTGGTTCTGTTATCAGAGGCAATATGTTTGCATTTATGAATATTCATCAGCAAGAGCCAAAATTCTATCGTTTCTCCCCACCCACTCCTCCACCGGACTAAGGAAGCGTTTAACCAGATCACTGGTTTTACAAAAACTAGCTCACAGGGCATTCATTCATACTAGAGACACAACTAGACATTTTAACCCTTTCAGACCTGAATAATGTGTTGAAAAATGCAGGAAAATCCACCTGCATATGTAAGCTACTTTTTCCATCGGAAAGTAAAAAGCACAGAAAATTAATTACAACCATCATCAATTTGTCTCTTTTAGCATGAAATGTTTACTTTATTGTAAATCAGGACTGAAACAAGACATTTCTTCTGTTTCTACAGCTGATAAAACAGCGTGTTTACAGAGTAGCACTGTTAGCCCTCACCACCAAACAAGCACAGCATGAAATAATATTAAAACAGAAACACAGTATCAGTAAAAGCTTTTACAAGCCCCAGACTACAATGTATATTTCAGTTTGGAGCAATTTACTGCAAGCTAAGCTTACAAACAGCCATATTTTACACTTAACATGATATATTTACACATTTCACCCGATCGCTAATGCTAATCACTAATGCTAATCGCTGCTAGCTTCCGCCTGCTAGCCTACAGCTTTAAAACAAACACTTTAACTCAATTTATACCTCACATATTTACACTCTGGATGTTTTAATTACCTTTTAACTCTCTTATTAACATTTTAAGATCCTTACAAAATAGAAATACCCACTGATTTACTAATAATCTGACTTTATCTGGTACTTATTTATCTGAACTCACCGGAGCTTCTCCTCACAATAGTACAGCACAGACTAACAGCACAAAAGAATCGTTTGAATGAACGAATCTTTTGAACGAATCTTTTTAGTGAACAGATCCTAATGATTCAGTTCATCTAAAAGAGCTGCTGTGTTCATCACTACTAGTTATCTTCTGTAAAGGATTAACCAACTCGGTTAATCTAACGTTTTTTGTAGTCCTTGTAGAACTGTTAGAACTACATACAGGTCTGAAAGCAGGTCGCGGTGCTGGAAAGAGGCTGCTGTGAGGAGAAGCTCCAGTGAGTTCAGATAACGTCAGATTATTAGTAAATCAGTGGGTATTTCTGTTTTGTAAGGAGCTTAAAATGTTAATAATAGAGTTAAAAGGTTATTAAAACATCCAGAGTGTAAATATGTGAGGTATAAGTTGAGTTAAAGTGTTTGTTTTAACTGCTTAAGCTGTAGGCTAGCAGGCGGAAGCTAGCAGCGATTAGCATTAGCGATTAGCATTAGCGATTAGTATTAGCGATCGGGTTAAATGTGTAAATATATCATGCTAAGTGTAAAATATGGCTGTTTGTAAGCTTAGCTTGCAGTAAATTGCACCAAACTGAAATGTACATTTTAGTCTGGAGCTTGTAAAAGCTTTTACTGATACTGTGTTTATGTTTTAATATTATTTCATGCTGTGCTTGTTTGGTGGTGAGGGCTAACAGTGCTACTCTGTAAACACGCTGTTTTATCAGCTGTAGAAACAGAAGAAATGTCTTGTTTCAGTCGTGATTTACAATAAAGTAAACATTTCATATATTAAAATTATATATATATATATATATATATATATATATATATATATATATATATATCATTTTACTTCTTTAAAAATATATATACGACAGTGCTGTATACATTTATTACACTCTGCAACTGTAGGGGGCGCCCACAAGCACAAAATCTCAAATCCTACCTAGTGGAGCTTTTAACTCTTTTTTAAACATTTTATATTTTTTTGCTTCTGGATTATGAATTTATATATAATATGAACTAAGTAATCACTGATTATTAATATCTGAGATAAATGTACCTCCTTCTCAGGTAAACAGCCACCACAGTAACTCCCAGGATGACGCAAACAGCAGCCACGGTGGCTATTATAACAGAGTTTCCTGTAAGACAGAGAACAGAAGATTCATGAAGACGACGTTAAACAGGATCTCTGTCTCTCTGTGTCGTTCCTCCTGCAGTACCGTCTGACTGTGGAATCAGGACAGTGGTGTGGTGGAGGTCTGTGGAGAGGTAGTTGGATGCGGTACAGGATACGTTGCCGGTCAGTGGGCCGGTTAACTCCGACACCGTCACTGTACCGCTGTAGCTGGTTGTGATATTGAACTGTGGGAAACGTGCATGGCGTCCATCAACCGTCCAGGAGACGTTAGCTTTGGGCTCGGCCTCCGCTCGGCACACGCAGAGCAGACCTCCAGCCCACTCAGAGCAATTTGGAGAGAGCAGGATTTTGGGAGGAACTGAGGAACAGGAAAAAACAGTGAGTTAACAATACAAACATTTATACAGGGATTGGACAATGAAACTGAAACACCTGGTTTTAGAGCACAATAATTTATTGTGGTGACGAACAGTTCTGGTGGAAACAGGAGAGTTGAGGTGCACATTGAATTCTGCCGTGATTTGAGCAGCCGTGGTTTTATGTTTTTTGGATACAATCCGGGTTAGCACCCGAACATCCTTTTCAGACAGCTTCCTCTTAAAGCGTCCACAGTTAATCCTGTTGGATGTGGTTGGTTCTTCTTGGTGGTATGCTGACATTACCCTGGATACCGTGGCTCTTGATACATCACAAAGACTTGCTGTCTTGGTCACAGATGCGCCAGCAAGACGTGCACCAACCATTTGTCCTCTTTTGAACTCTGGTATGTCACCTATAATGTTGTGTGCATTGCAATATTTTGAGCAGAACTGTGCTCTTACCCTGCTAATTAAACCTTCACACTGCTCTTACTGGTGCACTGTGCAATTAATGAAGATTGAACACCAGGCTGCTCCAATTTATCCATAAAACCTCCCACACTAAAATGACAGGTGTTTCAGTTGTATTATTTCTTCTAAATTCCAAATAAAAATATTGGGTTTCGCTTTTTAATACAGCACGTGTTTTAGAAGGTAAGTTCACTTTACTCACAGTGTAACTTATCTGGATGAACCAGTAGATTCAAAATAATTACTAGGTTCTACAGGTACAAGAGAGTTACAAGAGAGTAACAACTAGACAACTTTCTGAAACTTACTTTTTACTTTCCCAACACTCATGGTGTAACTGTTCTCTACTCTTTCCGCTCTGCTGGATGCCAGTTTTGGTTGCGTTGTGCTGCTGCTTACACTAGGCATCTCCTGCTGATAACAAGAGGGTTTTTTTCTAAAACTCATCACCTCTTTGATCGGTGTTTTGTAGTTTTGAGTCTCTACAGCCTCTGTAGTCATGTATCTGTCTCTCTACCTCAGAATAAAGTTGAGTCTCTTAAGTCTAGCTCACACATTTGTACATTTATGGTAAAAATATCACTGCTGAGGAACATTTATGGTAAAAATATCACTGCTGAGGTCAATTCATGGTATAAATATCACTGCCGAGGTAAATTTATGGTAAAAATATCACTGCTGAGGCAAATTCATGGTTGGTTTGAATTTGTGAATTTCTTATATCAGGTCAAAAACTATAAACAGAATAAAAGCAATAATAACTTACAGTGGACGTTCAGCTTGAGCTGCTCTGATTGACCCCGTCCAACAGAGTTAAACACAGTGCAGGAAACGGAGGTCTCCCGCAGGATATTTTTAAGGGTGTAGCGATGTTCTGCTCCACTCTTCTTCACAGTGGTGTTCATCTGAGAAACAGACCACTCGTAGCGAGAAGGTGGAGGTCTACTGGCAGCAGAACATGTGAGTGAGAGAGAACCACCCTCAACCACACTGTTTCCTTCAGCCTGTATTCTCACATCTGAGGGGGCATCTGTGAAAAAGCACAAATAGACCACCAAGAAGGACTGATCACATCCAACAGGATTAACTGTGGACGCTGTAAGAGGAAGCTGTCTGAAAGGGATGTTCGGGTGCTAACGGCAGAATTCAATGTGAACCTCAACTCTCCTGTTTCCACCAGAACTGTTCGTCACCACAATAAATTATTGTGCTCTAAAACCAGGTTTCAATTTCATTGTCCAACCCCTGTATATATAGTACAAGTAAAAATTTGGGCACACCTTCTTATTTAATGTTTTAGTTTATTTTTGTCCTACATAGTAAATGATTAGTGAAGTGATTCAGACTATAAAGGAACACATAAGGAATCATGTAGTAACTTAAAAATGTTAAACAAACCAAAATACATTTAGATTAACTTGAGGTTTCTGAGGCTGGTAACTCTGATTAACGTATCATGTGCTCTGCTGGACGCTCTGCTGGACGCTGGCCAGTTTTGGTTGCGTTGTGCTGCTGCTTACATCAAGCTTCTCCTGCTGATAACAAGAGTTTTTTTTTTTTAAATCATCACCTCTTTTATAGGTGTTTTGTAGTTTTGAGTCACTACAGCCTCTGTAGTCATGTATCTGTCTCTCTACATCAGAATAAAGCTTTGATTCTGGTCTTTCTACTGTTATCTGTTATATGAGTGTAGGGAATTTATGTTTTTTTGTTTTTTGACTGCAGTTGTTCCCTAGTCGTGTGTGTTGACGTAACACATTTTCTGCCATGGTACCACCAGCCATGAGATCTAGGTTGAACCATGTTAGCTTTTGACTGTGGTAACCTGTAGTTTGGTGGAGGAGTGGTTATGGGCGTATAAACCTTCCTTTCCTGGGGCGGTCCTGATGCGTGCCAGTATTATCATTATAGCGTTTTCGATGGTCTTTGCATCGACTGCATTTGAGGATACTTTTGAAAGTTCTTGACATGTCTAGGATTGACTTCATTAAGAAATGAAGGTCTGGATTGGAGCATTAATCATTAAGAAATGAAGGTCTGGATTGGAGCATTAATCAATATTCACTATTCACTGTATACCTGTAACTCTACCTCTTCACTACTTTACAACTGATGCTCTCAAACACATAAAGAGACAAGAAATTCAAGTAACTCTTGATGAGTTCAGCACAGCTGTTAACTAAAAGCCTGAATTCCAGGTGACTCTACCTCATAAAACTGATCATCTAAATAAGAGGAGCTACTTTGAAGAATCTAAAATATAAAACATATTCTGGTTTGTTTAACTTTTTTGATGACTTTAGAACTTTAAAAAAAAGAAAAAATACAGAATTTAAGGTGCGTCCATGGTACCATATATAGATTTTAATATATTCATTCACAGCCTCAATATATTATATTTTGCCCAATATATTATCTTCAGTCGTCTTTTTTTACTGTATTAATTTATTTTTTATGCTTTTTTTATGCTATATGTACATAAGTCAAGAGTTTCAATACATAATCTCAAGAACTCAAGGACAAATTATCTTGATCCCCTAAAAAAATGTATATTTTATTTGGTCCTCAATATATCTTAAATAATTTAAATGAGTAAATTTCTTATATTAGGTCAAAAAACTATAAACAGAATTAAAGCAATAATAACTTACAGTGGACATTCAGCTTGAGCTGCTCAGACTGACCCCGTCCAACAGAGTTAAACACAGTGCAGGAAACGGAGGTCTCCCGCTGGATATTTTTAAGGGTGTAGCGATGTTCTTTTCCACTGTACTTCTCAGTGGTGTCCATCTGAGAAACAGACCACTCGTAGCGAGAAGGTGGAGGTCTACTGGTAGCAGAACATTTGAGTGAGAGAGAACCACCCTCAACCACACTGTTTCCTTCAGCCTGTATTCTCACATCTGAGGGGGCATCTGTAAAAAATACACTATATTTGTAATATATTTCTATATTTGTAAGATTTAAGACTCAATGCAGAAGTTTAAGTGAAGTTAAATAACGTAATTTTCGGAGATTGATCCACGCCCTTACACCTCCCATTCCCAGACCTATATAAACCGTCACTTCCTCTCTACCTGCTTGTCAAACAACCTCACATGTGGTGTTGGCTCCTGCTACTGATCCGCTATGGTCCTTCACCTATATGTCTCCTGCCTCCGGTCGTTCCCTTCCACCCCGGCTTCTCCTCCGCCACTGCTCCCGGCTGCATTCCCTGGTAATGGTGTGTTTTTTCCCAACTTTAGCGGCTGGTGTCTCCTCTCCTGGCTCCCGCGAGGTCACCTTCAGACTTTGTCGACTCCTCCCCGCTGCCTCTCCTGGTGCGCACGCTCCTGCCTCCCGGCGTCCCTGTTTTCCCCCTCCAACCGGCATTCTTCCCCCCGGCCGCTGGGCGGCCGTGGCTCCGCCTACCTGCGGCTTTACTGGGCGGTACTTGAGCGTGGCCACTCCTCCTCTCTCTCCTATCAATGCACACTGTGCCTTTAGGCATCATCCAACCGCTCCCTCCATCTTCTAACTCCTCCCTCTCTCTCTCATTACTCGTCATCCAACCCCTCCCTCATCATCCAGCTCCTCTCTCTCTTATTACTCGTCATCCAACCCCTCCCTCATCATCCAACCCCTCCCTCACCATCCAACTCCTCTCTCTCTTTCTCTCATTACTCGTCATCCAACCCCTCCCACGTCATCCAACCCCTCCCTCACATCCAACTCCTCTCTCTCTTTCTCTCATTACTCGTCATCCAACCCCTCCCACGTCATCCAACCCGTCCCTCCGTCATCCCCCTCTTCCTCCCTCCATCATCCAACTCCTCTCCCCCGTCATCCCAACTCCGCCCCTCGTCATCCAGTCATCCCCATCATCCCTGCATCAGTCTGTCCGTCTTCCTGGCCCACCTCCCATCATCTCTCCTCATGAGCCGTCTGCCCACCGTCCTCCCTCGGCTATGCCTCTGCCTTCGTCCTTCCTGAGCCACGCCCCAGGCCCCTGTTGCCCTTCCAATGGCTTCCCGTCTGGCTTCTGTCTCCCACACCATGCCTCTCCAGCAGCCTCCTCCCCTCTGTTATCTTCATCCTCGCCTTCATCATTCTCGCCTTCATCTTTATCCCCACCCCCTTCATCGCATCCTTGCCACCTTCACCCTCGCCTTCATCACCTTACCATAGTCATCTTTGGTGCCATTATCGTCACTTTCATTGTCTTCGCAGCTATCACTGCCATCTTCATCACCATCGTCATCGACCCCATCTCTGCCTGTGTCACCATCATCATCGCCGTTGCCTACGTCATTGCCTTCTTCATGCCACCATCTCTGCCTACATCTCTGCCATCATCGCCATCATCATCTTCATGACCATCTTAATCACCATCATCACCACCATCTCTGCCCAGCTTGTAAAACTACACCACGCGCATCATTCCACAAGTCGTTTGACACCATACTCCACTCCACCCGATTCTGACTCCCTGGACCTCATTCTCTATGCTATGCCCCCACACTGCCTTCATCATCTTGCCAGCATTTGTTCTTTCCCATTCTTCCTTTACTTTTCTGCCTTAAGTACCTCTGCCTCAATTCTTCCTCAACTTCTACACCGATCTCCTCACCCTTTCCAACCACCACCAATTCTTTGTTCATCAAAGACGTCAACGAGAGCCTCGCGCTCTCAATCAGCATCTTCTTCGCTTTTCATATTCTGTCTTACTGTATTTCATGCCCTGCGCAGGTTACATTTCTACCTTCATTTCGCAACACCTTAAAACCATTTTCTCCCTTCTACTTATGTAAATCTGCTCTCACAATCGTCTGACAAATCTCACTATCCTAGATAATAGAGGTGTGCCAAAAAATCGATTCACATAAGAATCTTGATTCTCATTTACTACGATTCAGAATCGATTTAAAATGTCCCAAAATCGATTCTAAGGTCCAATCCCATTTCTTCCCTTGGCCCTACCCCTCACGGTAAGTTCACACTGCAGCGGCACGAAGCGTTTTTCGCTCCGCCTCCCACTGCCCAAAGCGACCGTGGCCGCTGCAGTTTGAACTTACCGTCAGACCCACACAGAGCGTAGGTGTATGAGAATCACCGGTAAGATGGCAGAACAAGCACTATATTACCTTAGATTAACGTGTAGTTTCAATGTTTTATGGCAGAATGCTTCATAACAAGCATAAAAAAGATCGCTAGTAGTTAGTTTCAGTTTCTGTTAGCTAGCTAACTAGCTAACTTTCCAGTTCCACCTTAAATAACGCTACAGGTGGCAGCGGGCTGCAGCATTTAAGGCGGAACGGAAAAATAACAATAAGCTAATCAGAGCTAATTTCAGCTCCTCATCACAGAGGAATTAAGGAATGGACAATATGAATTAATTTCTCCACCTCCTGCCCCCTTTCTGAAGAAATACAACGACCTTAAATTAACTAGTTAATCAGCAGCTGCTCCTGAACTTTAGCGCTCCACTGCTATCATCACATCAGCCCAGCAGCGTCACCTACACACCACCGCTAGTAGCCTGGTAATAAAGCAGTGTTATTTATTATTTATTTATTGTTCATTAACGTCATTGTGATATCCCAGTGATTCCTCTGTCACTGAAGACCCACATTCCTGCACATTTTATTGTTTTTGTAACACATTACCTTCTCCAGGACCAGTGTATATTTTGGAGGCTTTTTTTTCAATAAGTTTTCAATAAATTTTTATAAATCAAATCGTTTTGAATCAAAAATCGATTTTGAATCGAATCGTGGCCCCCAAAATCGGAATCGAATCGAATCGTGAGATAGTAAAAGATTCCCACCCCTACTAGATAATTAACCTTACCCTCAATCATACACAAATTCACCAGCTCAAATTTTCCAAGGACTACCCGATGACACGTTCCAAAAATATCACTTCTCTGGTAAATTTGTGGTAAAAATATCAGTGCTGAGGTACATTTGTGGTAAAAATAACACTGCTGAAGTAAATTTGTGGTAAAAATATCAGTGCTGAGGTAAACTTTTGGTAAAAAATATCAGTGGTGAAGTACAAGTGTAACAAAAATATCACTTCTGTGGTAAATTTGTGGAAAAATATCACTGCTGATGTAAATTTGTGGTAAAAATATCTCTGCTGAGGTAAAGTGTGAGAAAACATATCACTGCCGAGGCAAATTAAAGGCAAAAATATCACTGCTGAGGTAAATTTGTGGAAAAAAATCACTGCTAAGGTTAATTTATGGAAAGACTAGCACTGCTAAGGTACATTTGTGGTAAAAAAATATCACTGCTGAGGAGAATTTGTGGTAAAAATATCACTGCTGAGTTAAATGTGTGGTAAAAACATCACTGCTGAGGTAAATGTGTGGTAAGAATGATCACTGCTGATGTAAATAGTTTTAAATTGCAGGCTTAGAATATGTTTTGTTTAAAAACAAGACATTTAAATTTAATTTAAAAATAAACTATTTCTACATTTGCACTTGTTCCTCACCGCTTTCAGGCACATATCATTCTCTCACCCACAAACATTCACACATATATTTCTCACATACTCACATTCTGTACCTTATTTAAAAATGCAGATTCACACATATATCTTTCACACTCACACATCTATTAATGCTGCCACTCGGCATCAAAGCCATCCATCTATCTGTCTATCTATCTGTCTATCTATCTATATATCTGCTTCATCCTGGTCAGGAATCATTGGGTTGCATCATGTTGTTTTGTATTGTTCCAATTTTTTTGCAGTGGTGTGAAAAAAGAGCAGTGTGGACATAGATTTGTGGTAAAATATCACTGCTGAGGTAAATGTGTGGTACAAATATCACTGCTGAGGTAAATGTGTGGTACAAATATCACTGCTGAGGTAAATGTGTGGTACAAATATCACTGCTGAGGTAAATGTGTGGTACAAATATCACTGCTGATGTAAGTATTTTAAAAATTGTAGGATTAGAATATGTTTTGTTTGAAAAGCAAGACATTTAAATTTAATTTAAAAATAAACTATTTCTACATTTGCACTTGTTCCTCACCCCTTTCAGGCATATATCACACTCTCGCCCACAAACGTTCACACATATATTTCTCACATACTTACATTCTGTATCTTGTAAAGTGCAGATTCACACATATATCTTTCACACTCACACTGATCATCTATTAATGCTGCCACTCGGCATCAAAGTTCCTCTATCTATCTATCTATCTATCTGCTTCATTCTGGTCAGGAATCATTGGGTTACACCTGCCATTTTTCAGGTCTATTAATTGTGTCTAATATGTGTTGCATCATGTTTTTTTTTGTATTGTTCCAATTTTGTGCAGTGGTGTGAAAAAAGTGGTGTTTACCCTCTTCATGATTTCTTTTGTTTTTTTGCATGTTTCTCACTCTTACAGCTTTTTCTAAGTAGATTTGTTACATTTCTCACATCATGATTGGCATCACAACAAGTGCATTTCTCAAAACAGTTAGTGCAAACAGCAAAACTCAATTAAATACCTACAAACTACAAAAGCACATAACTCCCTTAGAATTCTTTGTTTTTGCCTCAAAATTAAATATTTATTTTGATTAACTCAAAGCATCAAAATAGGTTTGTTTTGGGTCATTGTCTTGCTGCAGAACCCAAGTACACCTGAGCTTGAGGTCACTAACAGATGGTCGGACATTCTCGACATGAAGCAGCAAAGCAGCCCCAGACCATCATTCTCCCACCACAATGTTTAACATTCAGTATAATTCAGTTCTTTTTCTGAAATTGTGTGTTACTTTTACACCAGATGCAACGGGACACACACCTTCCAAATGTTCCACTTTTGTCTCGTCAGTCAACAGAGCATTTTCCCAAGAGTCCTGGGTACGGTGGCCCAGAAGAGCACATCACAACAACATTTACAATGCAAACAAAAAGATGACAAAGCATTTTCTTAATTAGTTGCCTTGTCGTATTTTTGTTTGCTTTGTAATTGCTGTTGTGATGTGTCCTTCTGGGCCACCGTACCTGGGGATCATTGTTTTTGCTTAGCAGTGGTTTTCGTCTTGACACCCTGCCATATTTTGCCCAATATTTTTCAGTCTATTTTCATACATAAGGTGCACTGGATTATAAATCATTAAGCGAAATAAAAGTTTAATACGTCAGAGCATTTCTCTGTGAGGCAAATAAGGCCTACTCTTTTAAAGAATTAAAAAATAATGAAATTTAATAATAACAGAAAATTAAATATGAAATATAAAACTAAACCCAAAATACTAACAAAAATATAATCTTATGAATTTCAAAAGATAAGAACAAAAAACTTGTTTGTATCTTAACAAATATTTTTTGCGCATCTCAGCAGAGGATACTGACGTTTACGGTGCGAAGATAGGCCAGCAGCTCATTTAAGGAAACAGTAATGTTATTTTACTCTTTATTTTGTTTATTGTTAAACGTTAAAAGTCATGTATGCTTGCTGCAGTGTGTGTGTGTGTGTGTGTGTGCGTGCGTGCTCTACAGTGTGGGCAAAAGGTGTGAAAATAGACTGTAGACAGGATGTAAGATAGCAAAGAGCATCGTGACGCAAGTTGCGCAGGGTGTAAGATAGGGCCCATAGTGTGTTAAATTTAACACCAGCCAGGTTTCTGGACGCAGAGTTTAAGCTCCCTTCAAAGATTTTCTATAGGGTTTAGGTCTGGAGACTGGCTAGGCCACTCCAGAAGCTATATAATTTTTTAACAGAGCCATTCCTTGGTTATCCTGGCTGTGTGTGTTGGGTCATTGTCATGTTGGAAGACCCAGCCACAACCCATCTTCAACGCTCTTACTGAGGGAAATCTCGCAAAACATGGCCCCGGTCATCCTCTCCTTAATAAAAAAGGATGATGCATGATGCTTCCACCCCATGCTTCACAGTAACCATGGTGTTTTTGGATGGAACTCATCATTCTTCGTCCTCCAAACACGGTGAGTGGAATTAAGACTAAAAAGTTATATTTTGGTTACATCTGACCTCAGAACTTTCTCCCATGACTCCCCTGGATCATCCAAAAGGTCATGGACAAACTTAAGAACCTTCAGTGCCATATGTGACTTTAAACTATGACGTCTTGGTGTATTTTACCCACAGTAACCTTGGAAACAGTGGTGCCAGCTCTCTTCAGGTCATTGACCAGCTCCTCCCGTGTAGTTCTGGGCTGATTTCTAACCTTTCTTAGGATCACTGATTAAGATTGACTTGTGGAGGTCTACAATTTTGTCTCTGGTGTCTTTGGACAGCTCTTTGGTCTTAGGCATGTTATGCCAGGTTTACACTACACGACTTTTTAAGTCTTCAGTCATTGTGCTGTACACACTATACGACTGGTTGTGCTGTAATCGTGAATCCTTCAGTTTTTGAGACTTTCACACTACACAACTGATCAGCAACACAGGGTCACAAATTACACGATTTATCACTGTGGGAAATCACAGACTCACCTGGCTGCTCTCCAGAAACACATTTCGTCACGAGAACACACCTAAACTAAACGCACACGAAAAGTAGCCATGCCATTCCATAGAATCTCTATAGAGGAGAATACGCACTTAAAGTGAGTCCAACATGAACGGGTTCATGTGAAGCAACTGAGTTTATAAAAAATCTAAATCAGAGTTTATAAATGTCTGATCAATTTTATACTGAAATATGTACAGGTGCTGGTCAACGAATTAGAATAATTTGAAATAGTGCTATCATGAAATTCTTTGAATGCATTTTTTGTGCAGAAAGCAAATCAGGTGTTCACCGCACCTGTCCTACTCGTTAGACTAATCACAGAACTCGTTACCTGGAAAAAAATTAGCTCAGCTGAGCTTTCCAAAAGGCCCATTTAGGCCATTTAACTGTGACACTGTTGTTTTATTGAATTAGAATAATGGAGAAACCGTTTCATTGAATTAGAATAATTTTTATTATAATTACAATCATCACTTTCTCAGTATTTTGTGGCTGCCCCCTTGGCTTGTATGACTGCCTGAAGTCTCCGCGGCATCGATTTGACCAGCTTGTCGCAAGTTTCCGCACTCACAGCTTCCCAGGCAGTGGCGATGTTCTGCTTCAGTTGGTCCAGCGTAGTAGGCTTTCTGTCGCGAATTTTCCGCTTGACGATGGCCCAAAGGTTTTCAATGACATTGAGGTCAGGCGAGTTGGCCGGCCATGCCAAAACTTCAAGCTGTTTTTTAGTGAACCAATCTTTGGTCGACTTTGCCGCATGAGCCGGTGCAAGATCCTGTTGAAATATGAAGTCTTCTTCGCCGAACTGTTCCTCAACAGTCGGAATCAGGAACGTTTCCAGAACATCTTGATATACGGCAGCATTGACAGTCTTCTTGAGGAAGCAGAGTTTCCCTACACCTCGAGCGGACATGCATCCCCAGACCATAACGCTCTGGGGAAACTTGACGGATCTTTTCACGCACTCGTGGTTGTAGGTTTCGCCACCACGACGCCAGACACGAGGACCTTGGTCACCGAAGGAGATGCAGAAGCGTGATTCGTCACTGAAGACCACTTTCTGCCAGTCTTCAGCAGTCCACTCGCCGTGTTCTTTGGCCCACTTCAGCCGTTTCTCCATTTGTTTCTTGTTCAGCATCGGTTTTACTGCTGGAACGCGAGATTTGAAGCCGAGTTCGCGCAGACGACGGTAAGTGGTTGATCTGGAGACGTCAGCGCCGGTCTGCTTGTTCCACAAGTCGGTGAGCTCGGAAGTGGACTTGAACCAGTTGCTGACTGCGATCTTTCTCAGCTGTTTGTTGTCGCGAGCAGAAGTTTTTCGGACGCCGGAACAGTTGGCGAAGGGCTTGAATTTGAGCCACTATTCCGGTTGAGAGGTCGCGCTGCTTACCCATGATTGATTTTACAACTTAGAAATTCTACTCAACCCTGACTTTATACTGCACAGTGAACACTCTTCACAGAAAACAAAAATTCCAGCATTTATTCTAATTCAATGAAACGGTTTCTCCATTATTCTAATTCAATAAAACAACAGTGTCACAGTTAAATGGCCTAAATGGGCCTTTTGGAAAGCTCAGCTGAGCACATTTTTTTCCAGGTAACGAGTTCTGTGATTAGTCTAACGAGTAGGACAGGTGCGGTGAACACCTGATTTGCTTTCTGCACAAAAACTGCATTCAAAGAATTTCATGATTGCACTATTTCAAATTATTCTAATTCGTTGACCAGCACCTGTACTTATGTCCTCAACACAGAACTATGTCAAATGTTTTAGTACCGCAGACATAATTTGTTTTATTATTTTGAACTCCAGATGTAACCCGTTAAACATGCTCTACCTGCATCTCCAGGATCAGCTCGCCAACCAGTCAGCTCATAGTAGCAGTAAGCTAGTGCTTTACAGCTTTTTCTTAAGATAAACAGAAACGCTTTCTTAGTTTTTTTTTAGTAAAATACATTATTCTGCTTTCTAAAATTAAAGAAAGTTTTTAGCTTTTTGCTCTATTCACCTCTATTCATACATTACTCACTCACGGGCTCCATCTAGAGTTTAACAGTCATTTACTAATTTAACAGGAAGAATGGTAGAGTGGTCAGACTCTCCATAAACAGCTCTGGTGTGTTTTTGACCCGTGGTTCTCTCTTTCTGTGATCTCATTGGTTGTATGTAGCCGCTGTTCCTGACTCCTAGTCGCCGACTGAGTCAGATATTAAACACCGTCTTTTAGTAGTTCACACTACGCAACAGCGCAAGCGCCGAGTAATTTTTGTTGGCGATCAACGAAAAACTGTTGGCGACTGAAAAACTGGCCCAAAATCCTTGCATGAGTAGTTGGAGTCTTACTGATTGTGTGGGGTGGACAGGTGTCTTTATGCAGCTAACGACCTCAGTCAGGTGCTTCTAATTTAGAATAATAAGAGGAGTGGAGGTGAACTTTTTAGAGGCAGACTAACAGGTATTTGAGGGCCACAATTTTTGCTGATTGGCAGGTGTTCAAATACTTATTTTGCAGTAGTAACACACAAATAAATTAGTAAAAAAATCATACATTGTGATTTCCTGAATTTTAAGATTAAGGAATTTCAGAATCCTCCATGATTTCTAAATGGGAGAACCTGCAAAGTCGCAGGGTGTTCAAATACTTATTTTCCTCTCTGTAAAAATGACAAATAATAAAAAAAAATAATAGTTTTTATTATTTTGACAGTAGACTGGCGTACTCACATAAGACGTTGATCTGAAGGGCATTGCTGTAAGTCGTTTGACTGCTGAAGATGCTTCGGCATCTGAGATACTTCTCGTGGTCCTGAAGGGTTGGTTTGAACTTTGCTTGGAAGACCGAAGTCCACAGTCCGTCCTGGTCCTTTGTGGTGATCACACTGTTAGAAACACTAGATAAGCCAATCCATTCGACCGGTGGTGGAGATGAAGGACAGGAATGACGGATTGAGCAGGTAGTGGAGAACAGTTTTCCCTCCACTTGCTGGCTGTCCATGGAAATGCGGGGATTCTCAGGTTTCACTGTGAGAAAGTACAAGCCAAAGTCAGGAGCTGCAGGGTTTCTTGCATTTATTAGATTTCAGACAGTATGAACCCATAAAACTGGGTATTATGTTTTATCTGCTCAACTTTACCACTTCTGACAACACTAAAGATACCAAGTCTATTGCAGATCCCTGTCTTTTGTATCGTGAGGGCGCAAAAGTACGCCTTGCATGGCTCAAAATGTGCAAATGGCGCATATTAATTCTCTTAATTAATCATCAGTGTGTCAGTTATCATTCCCTTTAAGAGTCAGATGACCTCTGACTTTGGCGTGTTCATATCTTAACAGCGCGACACTTTTGCACGTTTCAGCAGGGACTGATACTGACCTGCTCATTTACACTGTGAAGATACACCAGCAGCTCATTTAAGGGAACAGTAATGTTATTTTATTCTTTATTCTGTTTATTGTGCATGTAGTAGCTAAGATAGGATTGGGCAGCTGACTGTTGAATGCTGACTGTTGTCAGGGTTCTAATCAATAAGTGGTGCACCTGTATTTCCTGCCGCCAAGATAAAAAAACGCCAGAAATTTACCTGAACACACCTTACTTCAGCCCACCACACCCATCAGTGTAGATTTATTCATAAACTCCGAAGCTATTTTAATAGCGCGAACACAGGGCTTGAAAATAAGACTGTTGACGGGGTGTAAGATAGCAACAAGCATCACGACTCGCCTTTTACAGGGTGCACGATAGGGCCCTAAGAGTTTCATAAAGATTGTGTTGTGTAAAGTTGTAACTGGTATAAGTTAATATACAGTTGCAAGAAAAAGTATGTGCACCCTTTGGGATTACTTTAAATATGTTCTGAGCTTCATCTACATCACAACAATAGACAAACACAGTCTGCTTAAACTAATACCACACAAAATATATATATGTCTGCATGGTTTTGTTGAACACAACATGTTAACATTCACAGTGATGGGGGGAAGTCTGTGAACCTTTGGATTTAATAACTGGTTGATCCTCCTTTGGCAGCAATAAAAAAAAAAACTATCAAAAGTTTCCTGTAGCTGCAGATCAGACCTGCGCAGAGTTCAGGAGGAATTTTGGATCAATCCTCTTCACTTAACTGTTTCAGTTCAGCAATATTTTTGAGCTATCTGGTGTGACTCACACTGTGCTCTTGCAGTCACCTTTACAGGACTTTACCACGCCTAGGGAAAGTAGCAACAGTCTCAACTTTCTCCATTTGTAGATCGTCTGTCTTACTGTGGACACATGAACATCAAGGCTTTTAGAGATACTTTTGTAAACCTTTCCAGCTTCATGCAAGTCAACAATTCTTGAACGTAGATCTTCTGAGAGCTCTTTTGTAAGAGGCATGATTCACATCAAGCAAAGCTTCTTAATAACAGCAAACTCAAAACTGGTGTGTGTTTTTATAGGACAGGACAGCTTTAACCAACACATCCAATCTCATCCGGGCTCCAATTCGCTATTAGAAAAGTCATTAGTCTAGGGGTTCACATACCTTTTTTTCCCCCTCACTGTGAATGTTAACATGTGTTCAATAAAACCATGCAAACAAATCTTTTTTTTGTGGTATTAGTTTAAGCAGACTGTGTTTGTCTATTGTTGTGACTTTGATGAAGCTCAGACGACAATTAATTACCAATTTATGCAGAAATCCAAGTATAATCCCAAAGGGTTCACATACTTTTACTTGCAACTGTAGTGACTCTGTATTGTAGTAAAGAAATGGGCGGAGCTTCTGGATGGAAATGGTGAACATGAGGCTTGTGTTGTGTACAGTAGTAAAGTTGAGTAAGTGGTATTAGTGAATATAGTAACTCTGTATTGTAGTAGAGAAGTAGGCGGAGCTTCTGGACATGATGAACATAAGGCTTGTGTTGTGTACAGTAAAGTTAAGTAGGTGGTGTTAGTGAATATAGTAACTCTGTATTGTAGTAGAGAAGTGGGCGGAGCTTCTTCTGGTCATGGTGAACATAAGGCTTGTGTTGTGTACAGTAAAGTTGTAAGTGGTATTAGTGAACATTGTAACTCTGTATTGTAGTAGAGAAATGGGCGGAGCTTCTGGTCATGGTGAATATAAGGCTTGTGTTGTGTACAGTAGTAAAGTTGTGAGTGGTATTAGGGAATACTCACCAGTGTTTATTTTGATGTAATGATACTTGTTACCGGTGTCAGGATGGATCCATGGATACATACTTGCACTGTTATCTTTTGGGCGTACTCTGTCGATCCTCAGGCTGCAGTCTCCTTGTGAAGGATCTCCTGGGATTGATGTTCTTCCTCTTAAACTGTCTGTTATATCTCCAGAGTTTCTGGAATACACTATTGGGTCTTTACCTGAAATGCTCAGGTACCAAACCACATGAGAGTGCGAGCTGGTGCTGCATGGTAGTGTAACACAGCTTCCCTCAACAGCTGTAACTGATTCTGGCACCTGAACGTCCCGACCATGGCACAGACAGATCAGCACTGAAACTGTAAAAAAAAAAAACAGAAGAATAAAGAGGTTAGAAAAATACTGAACTTACATTTTCACATAATTATCTGAACTTTCTACTCCTTACATTTTAATAGAAACAGCCTCATTACTCCTATTTCATTTCAGCTCGTTTGGGCACCCCTATTAATCTTAATCATTTTAGTTCTAAATATTTGGGTGTTTGCAACAGCCATTTCAGTTTGATATATCTAATAACTGATGGACACAGTAATACTTCAGGTAGTATAATACAGGACAAATCCTGCACCTAACAACTGGGGTTATACATAGAGCTCAGCCAGGATCTACTACTCACTCAACTAACAACAATATCCAACACCACCACAATCTGATACTGGCTCGACAAGGATCCAGAAGCACAGCCTAACACTATGTTCATGGTCCATTGCCTCAACTGCCAAGTATCCAGACCTACCGAAAAATAACCAATGAACAAACAGAATCCCTCCTTAATCTATGCTTAACTTCCTTTAACTATGACAACAACACACTAACCACAGCACCCTACCTAAGCACAATCACACACAATAAATGACATTATAAGTTGCGTGAGCAGAACACAGCAACCACTACCATCTGATACTGGCTCGACAAGAATCCAGAAGCATAGCAAACTATGTTCATGGTCCTTGCCTCAACTGCCAAGTACTCAGACGTCTGCAAAAACTCATGAGACAAATAACTACAAAAACAACAGCACCACACCAATCCCCTTCATCCAAACTCTAAACACCAACTTCAGTGCAAGCTCTTCTCAGGGGTCATCAGGCAGGCACCTTCCTTCGTCAGTGTTTCGCTGAATTAAGCCCACGACACCTAAAGAAAGCTAAACAGTGAAGTCTGGCGTCCCAGACCCACCCCCCTCCAAGCTTGCTGTTGAAGCACAAACTTATTCCCTTCCCCACGTAGCCTCAGCCCTTCTGAACCACAACCACTGACTAGATCTTTTAGCTACATCTGACAACTCTTTCACTACTGTCCTCAGAACACGACCTCTAATTCCGAATTCAGACAGCAGTCTTGTGGCAGACTTTGCTACAAAGCCTCTAGTACCTACCTCCACCGGTCTAATATATGCTTGCCACCCACGCTCTCTTACCTTAGCTACCAAGTCTGTATACTTCAGCCTTTTCCTTTCATAAGCTCCACCTACCTCGTCTTCAAACGGAACAGTTAGCTCTATAAAATACACTATCCGCTTACTTTCAGAGTACAATACTACATCCGGCCTCAAGGTTGTAACCAGAATGCACTCCGGGATCTGCAGTTTACTACCTACATCCACTAACAACTTCCAATCTCGTGCATCAGCCCACTTCCCAGCAGTTTTCAAGCACTGTGCTGTTTCTCCACTGTGCTGTCCCTCACGCAGCATAACTTCTAACTGCTTCTTATCAAGTGCACCTGCAAGAGATCTAAGTACCTGATTATGCCTCCATGTGTAGCGCCCCTGGGATAAACTCACCTTACATGCCGACAAAATGTGCTTCAGCGTGCCACTTCCTGCACATAGCTTACAACTTGGATCCTCACCCACCCACTGAGCAAATTTTTGTGGCGTTGGCAGAACATCATATGTAGCTCCCAAAAGAAACTTTAGACGACCTGTATCCAATCCCCATATCTCTCGCCAGGTGATTCTCCGCTTCTCTACACTTTCCCATCTCATCCACTGCCCCTGCTTACTCTGCCCTGCTGCTTTTGCTCTCCTTGCTTCCTCCTCCTGCTCACGAATAAACCCTGTAAACATGTGCCTTTTCTCTGGTGATGTGGCCTTGCCGAATGCTTTCCACGAATCACCTAAACCTAATCCTGCCCTCCCATTTTGCACCTGCCCCACAACATCCCTGTGCTCCAGTGCCCTCCTTGCTGCTTGAGTTGCTTCTCGAGCATTCCACTTTCTCCCAGACCTAGTCACTGGTGCTGTTGCTTTAACTGCATTTCACGTCCTACCTTAGCACATTTGAACTCCTCAACCAAGCTCGTCAATGGCAGTTCCAGCATCCCTCTCCCACACCAAGCCACACTACTGAGGCAATGCGGCACCCCCAACCATGTCCTTATAGCCTTGTTCATAACCCTTTCTAACCTCTCAACTGCAGAAATCGGAATATCATAAACTGTTAATGGCCACCTTAGACGAGGCAACAAACCAAACTGCAGACACCACAATTTCAATTTACCTGGCAAAAAAGACTTATCAATTCTATTAATGCCTCCACCATTTCCGTCCTCAACCCTTCCACCTGCTCTTTTCATTCAGTGTTGCAGTATACCACCTACCTAAACTCTTAACTGACTTTTCCAATATAGATGGTATGACTTCTCCCTCCATCATAAACCTTTCTTGTATCAACTTCCCTTTAATGATTGATACACTCCTAGACTTGCTCGGTTTAACTTTCATCCTAGCCAGCCTAAGATTATCATTTAACTTCCCTAGTAGTCGCCGGGTACATGGCACCGTAGTCGTTAACGTTGTCATATTGTCCATGAATGCCCTAATTGGTGGGAGCTGGGTGCCATCATGCAGCCTCTCCCCGCCTACGACCCACTTAGAAGCCCTAATAATCACCTCCATTGCCATCGTAAACGCTAGCAGTGAAATTGTACACCCTGCCATTATACCTGTTTCCAGTTGTTGCCAAGACGTGACACACTCCCCTACACTAAAGCAAAACTGTATATCTTCAAAATAGGCTTTAACTAACCTTGAAATCTCTTCTGGAACCATAAAAAATTCAAATGCCTTCCACAACAATGCATGTGGTACCAAACCAAAAGCATTAGCCAGATCTAAAAACACCACATGTAGATCCTTTTTCTCGGCTCTTGCTATTTGAATCTGGTGCCAAATCATACTATTATGCTCTATGCAACCAGAAAAACCTGAAATTCCTGCCTTTTGTACAGACGTATCAATTAACATTTCTTTTCAGGTATGTTGCTAGTCTACGTGCAACCACACTAAAGAAGATCTTACCCTCCACATTCAGCAGACTTATGGGATGGAACTGATCAATAGCCACAGAATCCTTTTCTTTTGGGAAAAGAACTCCACCTGCTCTGCGCCACTCCTTTGGAATAATCCCCTTCTTCCACACTACAGCCATTAGTTTCCATAAAAACTTCAAAACATCAGGTGCACTTTTATATAATCTATATGGAACCCCATTTGGCCCTGGGGCAGAACCTGCCTTTGCAGCCTTTACCACCTCCTGAACCTCACTCCACCTAACATCCATCTTCCACTCCACATCACCTAGCGGCGGCATGTCTGCTGGTAGGTCCAGGTCTCTAGACCTTTCCTTCTCTGTGTAAACTTTCTGAAAGTGCTCCTCCAACTCCCCCTTTCCCACCTTTAGATTTCCTGATTTCTCCTTACTAAACAGACTCTTAACAAATCTAAATGGATCTCTAAAGAACTCTATCCTAGCATGCTCCTTCTTCTTCCTCCTTTTCCTCATAGCCTCTGCTCTCCGCAATTTCACAAACTTACTTTTCAACTCCTCCTGCAATAACTCAATGCCCTCTCTTTCTGCCTCATTCCCCTTCTTCCACTTCTTTCTGAGTAACCTTGATTCCTTAACCAGTTTTTCTATTTCTACCTGCCGCCTTGATTTAACTACATCTTGACCCTTTACGTTCCTCTGCACAACACCAAATCTTGCCATTCCATAATCATAAATAACTTTACCTAGCCTGTTCAATTTACTCTCTCCTGTTCCCTTAAAACCCTCCAACATAACTTCATCATCATCATTAATACTCCTCCAAGCCATCTTGTCTCCTGTGCCTGGCCATTTAACTTTGGATCTTTGACCGATTCCTTTCTCCCTACCCATCTGCTTTCCGTTAGCCTTTGACCTATCAACACCTCCTTCATCCTCCACTCCTTCTGTGCTTAAGTTAGCCTCCCTAGTATCAAAGGTATTGATATCCTGCGGACTGTGGCACGTAACCTGCCACTGGACTTCAGCCGACTGACTCAAACAATTCTGTTCAAAGTATTGTTCAATGCGGGGCCCCTGCACTCCTTCACTCAAGCACCTCATCTTTCCTTGGTGTATCCTCAGCCCTCTCACTGATGTGACCTTGCTCCACCCACACACACAAGTCAGCATCTCCTTTCCACTTACCACCCCACCTGCCTCAATGCATAACCCACTTCTCGTAGTCATGTCCGTTCCAGAGTCCGTAACCATGTTATCCGCCTGTGAGTCATCTTCCACCCCTGCTCTCGCTGACTCCTGGGGTATTGCTTTTCTCTTTCTCAATGTAGCTTGCTTGGTTGCACACACATGGTTAACCATGGTGGCTGCTACCATGGATTGCCAGCCCATGGCGGCACCGTTAGGGTCTATTCCCTCTGTTGTCAACTGTTCTCTTCACAGCAGTCACTAGCTTAGCTAGATATCAAGTAGTATAATACAGGACAAATCCTGCACCTAACAGGATTGAAATGAGGTTTATTGTACTAACAGAAAATGTGCAATATGCATTAAACCAAAATAGACATTATAGCTTTTAAATGAGTAAAATGTGTTTTGTGTTATAGGACTCTGTGGGTGTGGCCTGAGCTTTAGTAATTAATGGCTTTATTTTTTACATTACTAACTTACATTACTTTTACTTTTATACTTTAAGTAGTTTTAGCTTTAAAAACAGTGTTTTTTTTTAAACACTTTTACTTAAAGAGTAAAGAGTTTGCTTTATCTTCCACAGAAGTATTTTAAACTCTAGTATCATACTCCACCATCATGCTAATTTGTGTTATTCACTGCAGTACTGAGAATAAGTGGTGGTGGTGGTTTTCTCTCCTGTGGTTTTCTGAGTATTGAAGAACAGAGTGCCATTAGGATGATAATAAACTATACAGAGAAACAGATACAGAACTACAGTCTGAACTTATAGTGTCCGTTATGCTCAGTATAGAAACAATGCGATGGTTTTGATGTTATGGCTGATTGTTGAACAGAACTTTGGGTACTTTACCAGTGAGACAAATGTTGAGAAAACTGTATCTCTTCATTACTGCAATCTGAGTCCTAGAAAAGTGAAAGACAGAAAACATATGCATTAAATTCGATTTTATATTATATTTTATTATACTGCACACATTGTTTTTTTACAGTGAGAAAATAATAAATATTTTCTAAAGGAATGAAATGAAGCTACATTTCTCCTATAAAAACAGGAAGATTCAGTCAGAAGGAGAATTGAACTGAAATGATATACGCCCTACTTCTCAGTGCTGCTTGTGGTGCACAGTGTACCACAGGGCTCAGTGCTGGGTTTCCTGTGCGTGTTCAGTCTGAACTTTGTGGCTTCTGTTTAAACCTCTAATTAACTCCGAGCTCAGACTAGATGACATTTATGTCTCTCATGATGTTCACTATGTCAGGTTAAGCAGTTATCTTCGTTTCGTTCCGTTGTTCTGTCGAGATGTGGCTACCCTGTCAAACCATGCTATCCTAGTGTATACACAGCTCTGGAAAGAATTAAGAGAGCACTTCTGTTTCTGAATCAGTTTCTCTGATTTTGCTATTTAAAGGTTTATGTTTGAGTAAAATGAACACTGTAGTTTTATTCTATAAACTACAGACAACATTTCTCCCAAATTCCAAATAAAAATATTTTAGTCATTTAGAGCATTTATTTACAGAAAATGAGAAATGGCTGAAATAACAAAAAAAAAAAAATGCAGAACTTTCAGACCTCAAATAATGCAAACATATGATTTGAACAGATGCAAATAAACATAAATACAGTAAAACATAACAAGGATTTTTTTCTCATTTTGAACTAAGTATGTTATATCCTGTAAGCCAAGCTGAAGAATAAAGTGTAGAGATTCCAGATTTCTCCTGGATGCTCCTCAGTCAGCATGTGTATATTATTATGTTCAGTTCCGTCAGCAGCTCATCTGATTGACCACATTTACCAGTAATTTGCCAAACCAGGTGTTGATTGATATGATGAGAACTAGAAATAAAAAGTTTTAGAAATGACTTTATAACCTTTTCCAGACTGATGATCAATGACTTTGTTTTCTTATCTGTTGTTGAGTTTCTTCAGATGGGGGTATAATAATAATGTGCTGCTTTTTGAGATCTTTTATCTGCTTGTAAAACTGCTGTTTGTATTTATTGTAATGTTGGTGTTTTACCGAGATAATAATCACTTACTGCACAGATAAGAAGCTTTTTCTTTGCTAAAAATGAACTGTATATTACTCATAAATAAATATAACACCCCCAGAACTAATAACTCAAATAATAAAAGATACATTACATAACTTAAAAATGTAAACAAACTGTTTTGAATTGAAAAAAAAATAAAGAAAGCAATGAAATGAAGTTACATTTCTCCTAAAAAGAAGAATATTATTTCAGTCTGAGGGAGCATTCTACTGAAATAATAAAAGCCCCGCAAAAAGAATGTGGGTATTGCATGCATGGAACAAGAACTAGTTTTAAATATAAAATCAACTAAAACAGACAAGTTTAAAAATAGACTGCACTCACTGAAACTGTTCTATATGGACAGTGCGGAACAAAAACCCACACAAAGAATTAAAAAACACATTTAAAAGCCTTTTTGTGAAAGTCAGAGGTGTTCTGATAAGTAAAATCAGGAAACTTTTTTTCATGGTTTAAAACGAGGTCACTAGACCATTATAACCTCTATAAGCCAGTTTCTTAAACAGGAACTAAGCCTTGTTATGAACTACACAGCATTTTGTAATGAAAATGTTCAATTGGAAGAAATATGTAATCTAGGAACAGTCTTAAACTAGGCTTATTCTGATCAGTATTTAATTACTTTATAACGCATTACTCTAATCAGACCATTTTTTCACTAATGAATAATCCAGCATTTCTATTTCTAATCCAGTAATCAGATTAAAGTAATTTATCTAGGTCAATGTGCGTTATTTTTATGTCATTTGTCTTATATTGGGATGTTGTTGGAAGCTGCTGAAAGTAACTTAAAATAACTCAGTTACTTTTAAAATAAAGTAATCCATAAAGTAACCTTTTCTAAGCTACTTTTTTAAAGTAACTATGGCATCACTGAATCTGACTCTTAGTCTATATCCATTTTCTTCTATTATTTTAATGTTCTTTTTTTAGTAATTGCTCAAGTATTTTACCGTTTAATATTTTAAGTTCCACTCATTTATTGGTTTATTTAGTTAGTTATTTGTTTGTTTTTGTTTGTTTATTTATTTAATATCTCTAATATATTTTATAGTTTACTTGCATTAGATTCCATTTTATATTATATTAATGCAGTCTTTTGTTTTTTTTTTTAACTTTATTAAATGTATTGGCTCATGTTACATTGTGAATTAGGGCCCACTCAATAAATTCCAGATAGTTTGATTGATTGATAGATTGATTGATTAGACTTGAAATGTAAAAATGTAAAACATTTTTTTATATAATTATGACGGATTCCATTCGAAGTCCAAAATATTGCAGTTAATAAACCAGAATATAGTGAAGAAAAAATGTTTTTTTTATCCATATTTCCAGATTTCTAGTTTTTCATTTCTGACGCTCAAAATCAGAAGTTCAGGATGAGTTCTAATTTTCCACTTTTTGCATCTTGTAACAAAAATCATAGGGTAAATCCAATCTGCATTACTTTAGTTTAGAACATCGATTAAATTTAATTATGTAAATTAATTAAGTAACGATGCAGTTTTTATTTTTTCCTGAAATTCTGATTTTTTATTTTTTTCTGAAATTTAAAGTTGAAAACCTGAAAACCCATTTTTTCTTCACAATGAAATATAGAATTTTACACAAAATTAAATATTGTCTAATTAAAAAAAATTAATTTGAACTGATAAATGTTACACTAAATAGGATAAAAAATTTGATCTGAAAAGAATTAGGAATAATAAACTATTGATATCCTGTGATAACTAAATAACAAAGTTTCTCATAACGTTTAGTTAAGACATAAATAATAGAAATAGCTAATAAATGGCTAATAATTATTCAAATCAGATGGATGCAAAGTTTGTTTAAAGCCTCATAATCATTCATTATTAAAAAATGCATATTATTCTTCAATACAATCAAACAATAAATTAATCAGTCAAACAATCAATCTACCTTTATGTCTATTGAGTTCATTGAGTGGGGCCTTAATTTACAATTTAGCTGAGAAAAAATATAAATTCGAATGCAAGTAAACTATAAAAGTAAAGAAGTCAAACTTAAAAATACAGTAAAATAATATTTACAAAAAAAAATCATAATAAAATGAAATAACCAATGAACAACCAATAATATATATTTGGGTGTAAAAAGTCAGAAAATTTAGCTAATAAATTATTATAATTATTATTAATTATAATATTATTATTATTAATTATAATATTATTAAATAACTCTTACCTTTGATGGCTGCGGCTGTATTAGTCTCTGCAGTCTTTACAGTGTGTTTATACTGGGCACAGCTCTGAGATCTGGGTGGGCTGCACAGCTTCCTTCCTTAAAAATCTAGAGTAGTGAGAGAACGGCCTGTGCTACACTTCTGTTTCTCTCACACCAAACCACACCGTATATCACAGTACATCCTCACATCCTGCTCCAACTCTGTCTATTATTACTGTTTAAACTATCCAGCTTAACACACACTGTGCTTTACTGTGTTTTATTACTATTTAAATGGTTCAGCTTAACACACGCTGTGTTTAGCCTGTGTTTTATTACTATTTAAATCAGTGGCGGATGCTGGTCTTTCAAGGAGGGGAAGCTCAATTTTGGCCTACATCTTAACATATGTAGTTTTATTTATATGTAAATTCTACTCTCCCGGAGATTTTTTTTTTTTTTGTAAAAAAAAAGGGCATTATTTTCAAGTTTTCACTACACAACATTGAACAATAACATAAAAAAAGACGCTGTGACATGAATAAACATAAAATGATCAGTAAAAAAAAACATTACGCAAAATCTTTAAAATTGGTAAAGGAAAAAAATGCACGTAAATTTATTTCACACAGTTTTAATTTCCTTAAATAATCCCTTTATTAATTTAAATTATTTAAATTATTTTTAATGATAACACAATACTTACTGCTGGCCCCTGTTCATTTATGTCCTGAGATGGACAAGGCAGGGACAACAGTACAGAAGTCAGTCTCCAAACACAAGCAGCTACAGAAAAGCACCAGATATAGATGCTCGATTTGTCGCTAGTCGTTTTTAATAAAGAAAATGCCGCTATAAGGATCAGGAAAGTCTCCGTTTCAACTCAGAACAGAATGAAAATGCTTCCATCACAGAGTTTTACACTAAAAGATCGCTGATTCGCTCATTTCGCTGTCAATCAAAAAGGGACTCCGCCTCAGACAGATCATCCAATCATCATGCAGAAGCTGAGCGTCCGGGCCGGCCGAGGCCAGCCCACTGCTCCATAGACCCCCAGAGACGCTGAGCGTCCGATGGGCGGGAAAAAGCCCAGCATTTATCCAATGACTCGTCTCGTTTCGCCGCTCGCTTTGCTCCGCTATTGAAGTCTGTGCACTGTTTAAAGCAGCGCTGTGAAGCTGCGGGAATGAGTGAGAGGAAAGCCGCGGCGTTACCAGTGATAAGAAGCTGATTCTGAACTAAGTTCAGCGCGGTGTAGCGCTTATTTAATCAGTGACATGTACACACAACAGTATATATTTAATCACTTATTTTTTTACATTTTAGGGGAAGCTGAGCTTCCCTTGCAGTCTTAGAGCAATCGCCACTGATTTAAATGTTTCAGCTTAACAAACACTGTGTTTAGCCTGTGTTTTATTACTATTTAAATGATTCGGCTTAACACATGCTGTGTTTAGCCTGTGTTTTATTACTAAAACAAACAAAAAATACATACGAAAAAATCATGTATTGTTTAAAAAAGAGGGGGTGACTAACCTTTACACTTAACAGTAGCAACATTGTGTTTATCTTGCAAAATGCTGCTAAAAAACACAAAATTGGTAAAATTTCTAAACTTCTAAATTTCCATGTTACTCCTAGGGTGATGTGGACCAGCACAAGGCTGCGTCTGTGAGCTGATGTATCGGAACCGAGTCGCTGCACTTTCCTCCAAATGTTGGAAAAGAGGCAGAGTCTGACTTCAAATGTATTGGAGGAGGCATGTGCTAGTCTTCATCCTCCTAGTGTTGGGGGAAGTCCTAATGAGTGATAGGGGGAGTCCTAATGAGTGGGTTGAATAACTGGCCTTGTAAATTGAGTGAAAAAAGTGAGAAAAAATTAGAACGAAAATTAATAAAATAAAAATAAAAAAGACTTGCTCAGAAGTGCCCCCTACTTAGCATTTTGGTTTGCAGTAGATCTAGTTATGCATTCTTACAATATATATATTTTTTATGTGTTTGAAATCAGACTGTGAGTGGTATCATCGCCATCTACTGGGCTGGAATGATGAATGAGTGTTTGAGAGTGTTTTTCTGTGTGTATTCTTGTTTAAACAAAAATATTTTTTACAGTTAGTTTAAAAATATATGTCTAACACCCCTAGTAACATTCACAGCCCAGTCCTTTATCTTATATTTGTAACTGTGCGCTGGTGTCAGCGTGCTAAAACAGGATACAGTACGGGAAAGTGTAAAAGACGTAAGAGCTATTAACCATTATTTTATTAATGATGATGGTCTGCAGTACAGTGATGATGTACAGCAGATGTATTTCCTCTTTTTTGCAACATGGCAATACTTTATACAGTAGCTTTAATGGTCCACCTTTAGTAAATCATTAATCATTAATGTGCTGTATATGTGTTCACTAGAGGTGGGCGATACCGGGAATTTTGGTATCGATCCGATACCAAGTAAACGCAGGGCCAGTATTGCCGATATCGATACTGATACCGATACTTTTTAATATTTAAGCTTTATAGATCCAAATGATCCAAAAACCTAGGATATAATTTCTCCAAACATTGTAAGTGATAACAAAATACTTTAGTATCACAATCAACATTTTTTGTTTAGAAACAATGGAACAGTAACAAAACAAAGTTTAAATATAAAATAAAAAAATAAAATAAAAATTCTCCCCTCACTAGACATATTTTCTAGTTCTTTGTTTCTTTGTTTCTTTTTTAATAGAATTGTCATTTGGAAAAACAATAAAAAATAAGGAATTGTCTTCCTTTCAGTGCAATTCAAATGCAAGTTTTTCTTAAATAAACAGAGTGTAAAAAAATATCACTCAACACAAATCTCCTGAGGTAGAGGCGTGTCGAGGAGAGGAGAGCGCTGAGTGGGCGGGGCCAGGCTGAGCCTACCTGCGTGGCGGTTTGGCTGGCTTTGCTGAGCCATGTGACGCATGTGCAACAACAAGAGACCAGAGAGTAGACTGTGGTGAATCTCGTGCGAAGCAGTCAGTGCGTGCGGCAGAGAAAAAAGCTTGAATATCGATATTTTTACACGAGTATTGCTCAATACCAATACCAGCGTTGGTATCGATATTATCGATATTTGGATCGATCCACCCACCTCTAGTGTTCACCACCAGTATGCACTACAATAAACCAGAATCGTTAGTATAAATCTTTACTGTACCCCAATAAAATGTACTCTTACCCAAAAAATATACACTTCACCCCAGTATTCTGCACTGTTCCCCAAAAAAGTGTGAATGTGAAACAAAGCTTGTATCTCTCGGCAGTGAATTGTCAAAACAAAGTGAATTGCGCCCCAGAAATAGCAATTCGTCAGAGTCAAAGTCAGAGCGCACCTGGCTTTTAAAGGGAATGGCAAGTGACACACTGATTGGTTTATTTCCACGTTAAGCCCAACATTAACCACACCCATGATTAATTAAGAGAATTAGTACAGCTTTTGGCATATTTCAAGCCAAGCAAAGGTGTACTTTTCCCGTCATTACGATAGCATTAATGTGTTCTAATCTTAAACTTAAACTAGGGGACTGTTAGTCAGTCTGTCAAAACCTAATCAACAGTTACTTAGAGTAATATCTAAACAACATTACAACAACAAATACAACAACAGCTGCTTAATAAAAATTTATATATTTATTAAATATATTTATTAAATATATACAGAGCTGTAAAAAAAGTATTTGCAACTTCACAGATTTAATTAGTTTTCCCTTTTTTGTCATACTTACATTTTCAGATTATCAAACAAACAAACAAACAAACAGATAACCTGAGTAAATATAAAAAGCAGATTTGATTTTAAACTGAACTACCAGATCAAATTCAATTTCACTACTAAACACAACCAGGCCTGATTACTGCCAGACCTGTAGAATGAAGAAATCACTTAAATAGAACCTGTCTGACAACATGAAGCAGATAAAAGATCTCAAAAAGCAACACATATTTCATTGTATCATGTACTGTAAAATGTTTTTTTATATATTTATATTATATATTTAGACTTTCAAATTAAAATTTATTTAAATAAAAGATATTTAACATAATAAGGATATACTATTTAAGATATAACACAAAAAACTTACCTTAAATTAATTTGCTATGTTCTCGTTTTTAAAAACAAACTTATTCATACATATATGTATATTGTATTTGTTCGCACTATAAAGCATACATAAAATCCTTTAATTTTGCCAAATGTATAAATTCTATTAGTCAGGTATTAAGGAGCAGTAAAGTCACTCTGCTGAAGTACAGAGTTATCCAGGAGTTTCAGTTTAGTTCTCCAACACTGAGACTGGAGCAGTATTAGCATTAGCCGCTAACTGCAGCGCTAGCTCTTTCGACATTTAGAGTTAAGTATTATCAGACTATAGTCTGCACGTTTAACGTTTTAATACAAGCTACATGAGACAAACCGCTAGCTAGTATCACCCTGGCTTACAGGAACACTCAGGGTTCCTCAGTGTGGCGCTGTCGGGTGGCATTTACTAGCGCTAAGCACTGCTAACAACGTCTAACGCTGCTGCTAATCGCACTGTTGAAAATATTGGAAATCTAAGCTTGCTGTAAATAAACAGGATTGTTTTACTCACCCAAATAAATAGTTTTCATGAGATAAATCTGTGTAGATTAACATCCAGCGCTCGTTTGACTTTAAAATATAAATATATATTTAATTTAGCTTTGTTTACTTATATATTAATTGTCTCTAAATTAAATCACAGTATTTGACTAAAAAGCACAATCTAAAAATAGAAATCGCATTTCTTGAAGAAAACCAAAGTGGTTGCACAGTTAAAGTGGTTTATCAGATTACTGAGTGCATGTAAAACAGCGCAATATCTTAACAGGTATTGTACTGTAGCACTGAAGGTTTCTGAAGATGATCTGGGAGGAAGAGCTGTCATCACGATGAGGAGATATCGAGAAGATCTCAGCAATTCGCATATATGTCATCCATGTCATCCTGACAAACACAGAGAGCAAACACCATTACCAACACTGTGGAACATTTCACCCTTATACAGTTTCAAGCATGTGAACCCTTTGGGATTACTTGGATTTCTGCATAAATTGGTCATTAAATGTGTTCTGATCTTCATCTACGTCACAACAATAGACAAAACGCAGTCTGCTTAAACTAAAACCACACATAAATATTATATGTGAAGCATGTGAACCCCTAAACTAATGACTTTTCTAAGAGCTAATTGAAGGCACGATGTGATGAGATGAGACTGGATGTGTTGGTTAAAGCTGCCCTGCCCTATAAAAACACAAACCAGTTTTGAGTTTGCTGCTCTTAAGAAGCATTGCTTGATGTGAATCATACCTCACACAAAAGATCAAGCTCTCAGAAGACCTACGTTCAAGAATTGTTGACCTGCATGAAACTGGAAAGGGTTATAAAAGTATCTCTGAAAGCCTTGATGTTCATGTGTCCACGGTAAGACAGACGGTCCACAAATGGAGAAAGTTCAGCACTGTAGCTACTCTTCCTAGGCGTGGTAAAGTCCTGTAAAGATGACTGTAAGAGCACAGCACAGAATGAGAATCAATGAGGTGAGGAAGAATCCTAGAGGGTCAGCTGAATACTTGTAGAAATCTCTGCTGTCCAAACAACGAAAATTGAGTTGTTTGGAAGGATCACACAACGCTATGTGTGGAGAACAAAGGCACAACACACCATCATCAAAACCTCATCCCAACTGTGAAACATGGTGGAGGGAGAATCATGTGTTTGGGGCTGCTTTGCTGCCTCAGGGACTGGACGGATTGCCGTCACCAATGGAAAAATAAATTCTCAAGTTTACCAAGAGATTTTGCAGGAAAACTTAAGACCATCTGTCCTCCAACTGAAGCTCAACAGAGGATGGATGATGCAACAGAACAACGACCCAAAACATAGAAGTAAATCAACAACCGAACGACTTCAACAGAAGAAAATACTGAGCCTTCTGGAATGACTCAAAGGGTTTGCATACTTTTTCTTGCACCTGTATCAGCTTAAGTCCAGTCAGAGATAACTCTATAGCTCTACACTAGACCTGTCACTATACCTAATATTGTATTGGTTGATATCAAATGTGATGAAGGAATGTCGTTTGGGCAATATTCTCAGTGATGAAGGACTAGAGGATGATCAACACTTTATGAGGATGATTAAACACAGTGTTTAAACACTCAAGCAGCACTGCTGCATCTGATTTACATCTGATTTAGCTAATCAGTGCTAATCACTGCAGTGCTGAGAACAATAATAAACACCAACCAAATAATAATAATTATCTCTACTGTGGGGTCCTGAGTATTGAAGAACAGGGTGAAAGGAGCAATAATAGTAATAATAAAGTATGTAATGAAACAGACACAGAACTACAGTCTTTAATTATTATACTATATAAATGCAGAGTGTCCTATATGATCATGAAATGTGATATGAAAATGTATTAAATGTATTATTTATGATAAAGAAACAGGTCGGTGTGTGTATGCAAAAACACTTCTTGTTATAAATTAATAAAACCTCATACTCACGATAAAATACTTTGGTTCAGGTGCTTTTCTTCTTTTGTTCTTCTGAAAGTGTTAAAGATGGAAAAAAATAATAAATAATTGAACATTTAAAACAATGTTTAATCTCAACTTTTTGTCTTTTGAAAATCGAGGAACCTTTTACTCACTAATCTATTCAGTGTTGGAAAAAACAAGACCACTTCAGTTTCTCTGATTTTGCTATTTATAGGTTTTTGTTTGAGTAAAATGAACATTTTTGTTTTATTATATAAACTACAGACAACATTTCACCCAAATTCCCAAGAGTTTTCAAACCTTAAATAATGAAAAGAAAACAAGTTCATACTCAAAGTTTTAAAAGTTCAGAAATCAGTATTTGCTGAAATAAACCTGTTTTTAATCACAGTTGTCATGCGTCTTGGCATCATGTTCTCCTCCACCAGTCTTACACACTGCTTTTGGATAACATTATGCCTTTACTTGTGGTGCAAAAATTCAAGCAGTTCAGTTTGGTTTGATGGCTTGTGATCATCCATCTATTTCTTGATTATACTGCAGAGGTTTTTAATTTGGTAAAATAAAAAAAACTCATAATTTTTAGGTGATTTCTTAATTTTTTTTCCAGATTTGTATTTTTTTTAGTAGTCCAATAGTAGTGGTGTATGATCCAGACAAACTGCTTTTCTCTGCACTGCTGAAACTGAAACTCAGTCCTTAATCATGCTAAGCTAAAGAGCTAAAGGCTAAAGCTGCTGTTTCCATGTGGGTCAGCCAGACGTGACTCTTCCTGTATCAGTTTTCTTAGGTTTCCAAGAGTCTTTTGAAGGTATAGGAAACGGCGCTCACCGCTCTCTGGCTTTATCTGTAAATCTTTACTCATACCTTGACTCTGCTCCCTTGATTTACAAATGAAATGTAAAATTTACTGATGATCAGTGATGGTTTGGAGAGACATGTCATCTGCTGGTGTTGATCCACTGTGTTTTATTATCAAGTCTAAAGTCAGTCCAGTTTTGTGTCACAAAATCTTACAGCACTTCATGCTTCCCTCTGCTTCTGACAATTTTTATGTGGATGCTTATGAAGATTTCATTTTCCAGCAGGACTTGGCACACTGCCTACACTGTAGCCAAAAGTACCAATTGGTCTTATGTAATATTCAAATTTCATTGATACACCATAATCACTGATCAACAATAAAATAAATAAATGCTTAAAATAGATCACTCTGTGTGTTTAATACATCTATATAATATATGAGTTTCACATTTTCAACTGAATTACTGAAATGAAGTAACTTTTCAAACATATTCCAATTTTTTGAGATGCAACTGCAGCATCAGACCTTCTTTCACACACTGGCTCCCTCCACTGGCTCAGTCGAGCACTGCACACTGCACAGGGTAACTAAACCCCCTGATTTTAGCTAAGCCACATGGCAACAGCACCTTAACCTCAGCTTTACAAATCTCTTCTTCAGTCTAAGTCTTTTCAGTTTCAGCAGTTTCTGACAGGTGAAGTGATTAGCAGTAATAAAGTCATTAATAAAATGAAAATTAAAAATTAAAAAGCACTGCTACTGAAGTACTACACAATAAGGAGTGTTTTAAAACTTTTGACTGGTAGTCTATGTGGGCAGAATGAATAGTGACCGTTTGAGGAGTTGCAGGCTGATAATGAGTGTGTATGTTTGTGTGTTTGTGTGTGTGTAGGCAAAATAATCCATTAGAGGTGTGCCAAAAAATCGATTCACATAAGAATCTTGATTCTCATTTACTACGATTCAGAATCGATTTAAAATGTCCCAAAATCGATTCTGAGGGGCGGGTTTTAGACTGATTTTGGGCTGGGTATTTTTGTTGGACCTGGCAACCCTGGGGATAGCGCTTGTCCTTTCAAACGGAGATCTTCCAGACACACACAGAGCGTAGGTGTTTGAGAATCACCGGTAAGATGGCAGAACAAGCACTATATTACATTAGATTAACGTGTAGTTTCAATGTTTTATGGCAGAATGCTTCATAACAAGCATAAAAAAGATCGCTAGTAGTTAGTTTCAGTAACTGTTAGCTAGCTAACTAGCTAACTTTCCAGTTCCACCTTAAATAACGCTACAGGTGGCAGCGGGCTGCAGCATTTAAGGCGGAACGGAAAAATACAATAAGCTAATCAGAGCTAATTTCAGCTCCTCATCACAGAGGAATTAAGGAATGGACCATATGAATTAATTTCTCCACCTCCTGCCCCCTTTCTGAAGAAATACAACGACCTTAAATTAACTAGTTAATCAGCAGCTGCTCCTGAACTTTAGCGCTCCACTGCTATCATCACATCAGCCCAGCAGCGTCACCTACACACCACCGCTAGTAGCCTGGTAATAAAGCAGTGTTATTTATTATTTATTTATTGTTCATTAACGTCATTGTGATATCCCAGTGATTCCTCTGTCACTGAGGACCCACATTCCTGCACATTTTATTGTTTTTGTAACACATTACCTGCTCCAGGACCAGTGTATATTATGGAGGGTTTTTTTTCAATAAGATTCATAAGCCAGAAGCAGAAATTTTTATAATTCAAATCGTTTTGAATCAAAAATCGATTTTGAATCGAATCGTGGCCCCCAAAATCGGAATCGAATCGAATCGTGAGATAGTAAACGATTCCCACCCCTATAATCCATTTCCTTTTAGAATGTAAATTGCACAATGTTCCTTAATATTTAAGTTTTTCCCAAGTACCGTATTTTCCAAATTATAAGGCGCATCATTATCAGCAAACGTCTATTTTTTGGTCTATTTTCTGCACAAGGTGCGCAGGATTAAAATGCACATTTTAAGCAACACTAGTAAGGGACAGGGGTGTGGCCATGTTTTTCTTCTAATTAATCTACACAGAATTCTCTACTAAAAACTGTTTATTTGGGTGAGTAAAGTGCTTTTGTTTATTTACGGTAAGCTTAAATTTCCAATATTTTAGCCGCGGTTAGCAGTGCTTAGTAAATGTCGCTAGTAAATGTCGTCCAATAGCGCTACACTGAGGAACCCTGAGTGTTACGGTAACCCAGCTAGCGGTTCATCCCACGAATCTTGATTTAATGTAGCTTGTTTGCACGGATAACGGCTAATGCTAATACTGCTCTAGCAGTGCTAGGCAGGGTTAGCAGCAGGGTACATACCAATAATGCTCACCTTTAAACAGTGAAAGAGCTAGCACTTAGAACGGTTAACTTAGCGGCTAATGCTAATGCTGCTCTAGCAGTGCTAGCTGGAGTTAGCAGCAAGCTACAGGCTGATAATACTCACCTCTGAGCGGTGAAAGAGCTAGCGCTTAGCACGGTTAGCAGCTAATGCTAATAGTGCTCCAGTCTGGGTGCTGGAGAACTAAACTGAAACTCCTGTATAACTCTGTACTTCAGTAGAGAGACTTTACTGTTCCTTAATACCTGACTGAAAATTAGGTCAAAGTGCAGATTTTACCCAAATTTTCTGCTGTTTAATCAATTATTTTTCATAAATGTTGTAGACATGGTATTTTAGTTAAGAACCCCATGAAACATTGTTTTCAGCATATAAATATATAATATGGATTTATACACATACATATAGTATGGACTGTTACAATGTTACAAAAAGATAAAAGAGGTAGTGATCATTTTTAAAAGTTAAAATGTGTTTTAATGAATTAGAGTTAGTGGTTTGTACCTTCTCTGTAGAAATCTCTTCTATCTCCATGGTGTTGGCGTAAATATCGTCATCCTTCACATTGTTACCGTAAAGATTGGATTCGCACACATCAGCAGTTTTGCTTACATTTTCATTTGAACATGCACGCTGACTATAAGAAAAAAATGCAGTATTTAAACGACATTAGAGAATATAATATATTATGCTCATTTTAAATAAAAATAAAAAACAACTATAAATACTCAGTGGTTAAATTCCATTATTTTTTATTCTTTTTAAAATCATCTGCATTGTAAATTAATACAAAAGTTATCCAAACTATAAAGAAAAACATATCGAATTATTTAGTAAAGGTAGAAAAAAGAAGTGTTAAACAAAACAGATTATGTTTTATTTTTCACATTCTTAGATTAGACATTTTTCCACATCTCTGCTGGATTTTCTCAGTCAGCTTTATGAGGCAGAGTCACTTGAAATTCAGGCTTAACAGTTAACAGCTGTGCTGAACTTATCAAGAGTTAATTACTTGAATTTCTTGACTCTTAATGTGTTTGAGAGCATCAGTTGTAAAGTAGTAAAGAGGTAGAGTTACAGGTATACAGTGAATAGTGAATATTTGATCCAGATTATGAGAAGCAAGAACTTCTTAATTAAATAAAGAAAAAACTGCAAGTTAACAGCTCTCCAGATAAGAGCATCTAAAAGCTTCTTCACAGGGTATTTTGGTTTGTTTTAAGTTACTACATGATTCCTTATGTGTTCTTTTATAGTCTGGATCACTTCACTATTCAGTTACTATGTAAGAAATAAAATAACAAAATTTATTAATTTGTCGTTGCTTTTATTTTTGTATGAATCTTACCTGGAGGTAGAGTGTTGGGGGATTTGACGTCTGTGGCAAGATATGGGGGGAAAAATAGAGAATGGATAATTAATCATTCAATGTTAGAGTCTCAAATGCCAGTTTAATTGATTACACAATTTCTGCACCATTTTCTGATCAAATCTAACTGTTACGTAGTAAAAAAAATCTAATGTAAATCATTTAGAAGGAGTTTTTGATTGGTTGCAAATGTAATGCTAAATGCCTGAAAAATTATCCAGAATTTGTGAGATGAATTTCTCATAAAATAAGCACGTGTGAATCCATTAATGGTGGAGAGATATGTAAAGAGAATTGCATGAAACAATAGTGCTTAAATAAAATGGTGTAATATGGATGTGTCTGGAAAATATTGGGTCTCGGGGTGGATTTTTGCTTTCTGGACCCAGACTACCCATCTCGGTGTGTAAGTATCTATAGGTTTAAATAGGATCTCCAGTGGATTTTGCGTTTTATAGAGACTCTAAGACTAGATCAGTGTCTGAACTGCATTAGCAGGTTGTAAAGTAACATATGACATTGCAAAAACTGTTATTAGTGGAAAAATGTCTATTTTAAAACTTTTCTAACTGTTGTTTGTCTCGCTGCCTCCTGGTTCTGTTATCAGAGGCAATATGTTTGCATTTATGAATATTCATCAGCAAGAGCCAAAATTCTATCGTTTCTCCCCACCCACTCCTCCACCGGACTAAGGAAGCGTTTAACCAGATCACTGGTTTTACAAAAACTAGCTCACAGGGCATTCATTCATACTAGAGACACAACTAGACATTTTAACCCTTTCAGACCTGAATAATGTGTTGAAAAATGCAGGAAAATCCACCTGCATATGTAAGCTACTTTTTCCATCGGAAAGTAAAAAGCACAGAAAATTAATTACAACCATCATCAATTTGTCTCTTTTAGCATGAAATGTTTACTTTATTGTAAATCAGGACTGAAACAAGACATTTCTTCTGTTTCTACAGCTGATAAAACAGCGTGTTTACAGAGTAGCACTGTTAGCCCTCACCACCAAACAAGCACAGCATGAAATAATATTAAAACAGAAACACAGTATCAGTAAAAGCTTTTACAAGCCCCAGACTACAATGTATATTTCAGTTTGGAGCAATTTACTGCAAGCTAAGCTTACAAACAGCCATATTTTACACTTAACATGATATATTTACACATTTCACCCGATCGCTAATGCTAATCACTAATGCTAATCGCTGCTAGCTTCCGCCTGCTAGCCTACAGCTTTAAAACAAACACTTTAACTCAATTTATACCTCACATATTTACACTCTGGATGTTTTAATTACCTTTTAACTCTCTTATTAACATTTTAAGATCCTTACAAAATAGAAATACCCACTGATTTACTAATAATCTGACTTTATCTGGTACTTATTTATCTGAACTCACCGGAGCTTCTCCTCACAATAGTACAGCACAGACTAACAGCACAAAAGAATCGTTTGAATGAACGAATCTTTTGAACGAATCTTTTTAGTGAACAGATCCTAATGATTCAGTTCATCTAAAAGAGCTGCTGTGTTCATCACTACTAGTTATCTTCTGTAAAGGATTAACCAACTCGGTTAATCTAACGTTTTTTGTAGTCCTTGTAGAACTGTTAGAACTACATACAGGTCTGAAAGCAGGTCGCGGTGCTGGAAAGAGGCTGCTGTGAGGAGAAGCTCCAGTGAGTTCAGATAACGTCAGATTATTAGTAAATCAGTGGGTATTTCTGTTTTGTAAGGAGCTTAAAATGTTAATAATAGAGTTAAAAGGTTATTAAAACATCCAGAGTGTAAATATGTGAGGTATAAGTTGAGTTAAAGTGTTTGTTTTAACTGCTTAAGCTGTAGGCTAGCAGGCGGAAGCTAGCAGCGATTAGCATTAGCGATTAGCATTAGCGATTAGTATTAGCGATCGGGTTAAATGTGTAAATATATCATGCTAAGTGTAAAATATGGCTGTTTGTAAGCTTAGCTTGCAGTAAATTGCACCAAACTGAAATGTACATTTTAGTCTGGAGCTTGTAAAAGCTTTTACTGATACTGTGTTTATGTTTTAATATTATTTCATGCTGTGCTTGTTTGGTGGTGAGGGCTAACAGTGCTACTCTGTAAACACGCTGTTTTATCAGCTGTAGAAACAGAAGAAATGTCTTGTTTCAGTCGTGATTTACAATAAAGTAAACATTTCATATATTAAAATTATATATATATATATATATATATATATATATATATATATATATATATATCATTTTACTTCTTTAAAAATATATATACGACAGTGCTGTATACATTTATTACACTCTGCAACTGTAGGGGGCGCCCACAAGCACAAAATCTCAAATCCTACCTAGTGGAGCTTTTAACTCTTTTTTAAACATTTTATATTTTTTTGCTTCTGGATTATGAATTTATATATAATATGAACTAAGTAATCACTGATTATTAATATCTGAGATAAATGTACCTCCTTCTCAGGTAAACAGCCACCACAGTAACTCCCAGGATGACGCAAACAGCAGCCACGGTGGCTATTATAACAGAGTTTCCTGTAAGACAGAGAACAGAAGATTCATGAAGACGACGTTAAACAGGATCTCTGTCTCTCTGTGTCGTTCCTCCTGCAGTACCGTCTGACTGTGGAATCAGGACAGTGGTGTGGTGGAGGTCTGTGGAGAGGTAGTTGGATGCGGTACAGGATACGTTGCCGGTCAGTGGGCCGGTTAACTCCGACACCGTCACTGTACCGCTGTAGCTGGTTGTGATATTGAACTGTGGGAAACGTGCATGGCGTCCATCAACCGTCCAGGAGACGTTAGCTTTGGGCTCGGCCTCCGCTCGGCACACGCAGAGCAGACCTCCAGCCCACTCAGAGCAATTTGGAGAGAGCAGGATTTTGGGAGGAACTGAGGAACAGGAAAAAACAGTGAGTTAACAATACAAACATTTATACAGGGATTGGACAATGAAACTGAAACACCTGGTTTTAGAGCACAATAATTTATTGTGGTGACGAACAGTTCTGGTGGAAACAGGAGAGTTGAGGTGCACATTGAATTCTGCCGTGATTTGAGCAGCCGTGGTTTTATGTTTTTTGGATACAATCCGGGTTAGCACCCGAACATCCTTTTCAGACAGCTTCCTCTTAAAGCGTCCACAGTTAATCCTGTTGGATGTGGTTGGTTCTTCTTGGTGGTATGCTGACATTACCCTGGATACCGTGGCTCTTGATACATCACAAAGACTTGCTGTCTTGGTCACAGATGCGCCAGCAAGACGTGCACCAACCATTTGTCCTCTTTTGAACTCTGGTATGTCACCTATAATGTTGTGTGCATTGCAATATTTTGAGCAGAACTGTGCTCTTACCCTGCTAATTAAACCTTCACACTGCTCTTACTGGTGCACTGTGCAATTAATGAAGATTGAACACCAGGCTGCTCCAATTTATCCATAAAACCTCCCACACTAAAATGACAGGTGTTTCAGTTGTATTATTTCTTCTAAATTCCAAATAAAAATATTGGGTTTCGCTTTTTAATACAGCACGTGTTTTAGAAGGTAAGTTCACTTTACTCACAGTGTAACTTATCTGGATGAACCAGTAGATTCAAAATAATTACTAGGTTCTACAGGTACAAGAGAGTTACAAGAGAGTAACAACTAGACAACTTTCTGAAACTTACTTTTTACTTTCCCAACACTCATGGTGTAACTGTTCTCTACTCTTTCCGCTCTGCTGGATGCCAGTTTTGGTTGCGTTGTGCTGCTGCTTACACTAGGCATCTCCTGCTGATAACAAGAGGGTTTTTTTCTAAAACTCATCACCTCTTTGATCGGTGTTTTGTAGTTTTGAGTCTCTACAGCCTCTGTAGTCATGTATCTGTCTCTCTACCTCAGAATAAAGTTGAGTCTCTTAAGTCTAGCTCACACATTTGTACATTTATGGTAAAAATATCACTGCTGAGGAACATTTATGGTAAAAATATCACTGCTGAGGTCAATTCATGGTATAAATATCACTGCCGAGGTAAATTTATGGTAAAAATATCACTGCTGAGGCAAATTCATGGTTGGTTTGAATTTGTGAATTTCTTATATCAGGTCAAAAACTATAAACAGAATAAAAGCAATAATAACTTACAGTGGACGTTCAGCTTGAGCTGCTCTGATTGACCCCGTCCAACAGAGTTAAACACAGTGCAGGAAACGGAGGTCTCCCGCAGGATATTTTTAAGGGTGTAGCGATGTTCTGCTCCACTCTTCTTCACAGTGGTGTTCATCTGAGAAACAGACCACTCGTAGCGAGAAGGTGGAGGTCTACTGGCAGCAGAACATGTGAGTGAGAGAGAACCACCCTCAACCACACTGTTTCCTTCAGCCTGTATTCTCACATCTGAGGGGGCATCTGTGAAAAAGCACAAATAGACCACCAAGAAGGACTGATCACATCCAACAGGATTAACTGTGGACGCTGTAAGAGGAAGCTGTCTGAAAGGGATGTTCGGGTGCTAACGGCAGAATTCAATGTGAACCTCAACTCTCCTGTTTCCACCAGAACTGTTCGTCACCACAATAAATTATTGTGCTCTAAAACCAGGTTTCAATTTCATTGTCCAACCCCTGTATATATAGTACAAGTAAAAATTTGGGCACACCTTCTTATTTAATGTTTTAGTTTATTTTTGTCCTACATAGTAAATGATTAGTGAAGTGATTCAGACTATAAAGGAACACATAAGGAATCATGTAGTAACTTAAAAATGTTAAACAAACCAAAATACATTTAGATTAACTTGAGGTTTCTGAGGCTGGTAACTCTGATTAACGTATCATGTGCTCTGCTGGACGCTCTGCTGGACGCTGGCCAGTTTTGGTTGCGTTGTGCTGCTGCTTACATCAAGCTTCTCCTGCTGATAACAAGAGTTTTTTTTTTTTAAATCATCACCTCTTTTATAGGTGTTTTGTAGTTTTGAGTCACTACAGCCTCTGTAGTCATGTATCTGTCTCTCTACATCAGAATAAAGCTTTGATTCTGGTCTTTCTACTGTTATCTGTTATATGAGTGTAGGGAATTTATGTTTTTTTGTTTTTTGACTGCAGTTGTTCCCTAGTCGTGTGTGTTGACGTAACACATTTTCTGCCATGGTACCACCAGCCATGAGATCTAGGTTGAACCATGTTAGCTTTTGACTGTGGTAACCTGTAGTTTGGTGGAGGAGTGGTTATGGGCGTATAAACCTTCCTTTCCTGGGGCGGTCCTGATGCGTGCCAGTATTATCATTATAGCGTTTTCGATGGTCTTTGCATCGACTGCATTTGAGGATACTTTTGAAAGTTCTTGACATGTCTAGGATTGACTTCATTAAGAAATGAAGGTCTGGATTGGAGCATTAATCATTAAGAAATGAAGGTCTGGATTGGAGCATTAATCAATATTCACTATTCACTGTATACCTGTAACTCTACCTCTTCACTACTTTACAACTGATGCTCTCAAACACATAAAGAGACAAGAAATTCAAGTAACTCTTGATGAGTTCAGCACAGCTGTTAACTAAAAGCCTGAATTCCAGGTGACTCTACCTCATAAAACTGATCATCTAAATAAGAGGAGCTACTTTGAAGAATCTAAAATATAAAACATATTCTGGTTTGTTTAACTTTTTTGATGACTTTAGAACTTTAAAAAAAAGAAAAAATACAGAATTTAAGGTGCGTCCATGGTACCATATATAGATTTTAATATATTCATTCACAGCCTCAATATATTATATTTTGCCCAATATATTATCTTCAGTCGTCTTTTTTTACTGTATTAATTTATTTTTTATGCTTTTTTTATGCTATATGTACATAAGTCAAGAGTTTCAATACATAATCTCAAGAACTCAAGGACAAATTATCTTGATCCCCTAAAAAAATGTATATTTTATTTGGTCCTCAATATATCTTAAATAATTTAAATGAGTAAATTTCTTATATTAGGTCAAAAAACTATAAACAGAATTAAAGCAATAATAACTTACAGTGGACATTCAGCTTGAGCTGCTCAGACTGACCCCGTCCAACAGAGTTAAACACAGTGCAGGAAACGGAGGTCTCCCGCTGGATATTTTTAAGGGTGTAGCGATGTTCTTTTCCACTGTACTTCTCAGTGGTGTCCATCTGAGAAACAGACCACTCGTAGCGAGAAGGTGGAGGTCTACTGGTAGCAGAACATTTGAGTGAGAGAGAACCACCCTCAACCACACTGTTTCCTTCAGCCTGTATTCTCACATCTGAGGGGGCATCTGTAAAAAATACACTATATTTGTAATATATTTCTATATTTGTAAGATTTAAGACTCAATGCAGAAGTTTAAGTGAAGTTAAATAACGTAATTTTCGGAGATTGATCCACGCCCTTACACCTCCCATTCCCAGACCTATATAAACCGTCACTTCCTCTCTACCTGCTTGTCAAACAACCTCACATGTGGTGTTGGCTCCTGCTACTGATCCGCTATGGTCCTTCACCTATATGTCTCCTGCCTCCGGTCGTTCCCTTCCACCCCGGCTTCTCCTCCGCCACTGCTCCCGGCTGCATTCCCTGGTAATGGTGTGTTTTTTCCCAACTTTAGCGGCTGGTGTCTCCTCTCCTGGCTCCCGCGAGGTCACCTTCAGACTTTGTCGACTCCTCCCCGCTGCCTCTCCTGGTGCGCACGCTCCTGCCTCCCGGCGTCCCTGTTTTCCCCCTCCAACCGGCATTCTTCCCCCCGGCCGCTGGGCGGCCGTGGCTCCGCCTACCTGCGGCTTTACTGGGCGGTACTTGAGCGTGGCCACTCCTCCTCTCTCTCCTATCAATGCACACTGTGCCTTTAGGCATCATCCAACCGCTCCCTCCATCTTCTAACTCCTCCCTCTCTCTCTCATTACTCGTCATCCAACCCCTCCCTCATCATCCAGCTCCTCTCTCTCTTATTACTCGTCATCCAACCCCTCCCTCATCATCCAACCCCTCCCTCACCATCCAACTCCTCTCTCTCTTTCTCTCATTACTCGTCATCCAACCCCTCCCACGTCATCCAACCCCTCCCTCACATCCAACTCCTCTCTCTCTTTCTCTCATTACTCGTCATCCAACCCCTCCCACGTCATCCAACCCGTCCCTCCGTCATCCCCCTCTTCCTCCCTCCATCATCCAACTCCTCTCCCCCGTCATCCCAACTCCGCCCCTCGTCATCCAGTCATCCCCATCATCCCTGCATCAGTCTGTCCGTCTTCCTGGCCCACCTCCCATCATCTCTCCTCATGAGCCGTCTGCCCACCGTCCTCCCTCGGCTATGCCTCTGCCTTCGTCCTTCCTGAGCCACGCCCCAGGCCCCTGTTGCCCTTCCAATGGCTTCCCGTCTGGCTTCTGTCTCCCACACCATGCCTCTCCAGCAGCCTCCTCCCCTCTGTTATCTTCATCCTCGCCTTCATCATTCTCGCCTTCATCTTTATCCCCACCCCCTTCATCGCATCCTTGCCACCTTCACCCTCGCCTTCATCACCTTACCATAGTCATCTTTGGTGCCATTATCGTCACTTTCATTGTCTTCGCAGCTATCACTGCCATCTTCATCACCATCGTCATCGACCCCATCTCTGCCTGTGTCACCATCATCATCGCCGTTGCCTACGTCATTGCCTTCTTCATGCCACCATCTCTGCCTACATCTCTGCCATCATCGCCATCATCATCTTCATGACCATCTTAATCACCATCATCACCACCATCTCTGCCCAGCTTGTAAAACTACACCACGCGCATCATTCCACAAGTCGTTTGACACCATACTCCACTCCACCCGATTCTGACTCCCTGGACCTCATTCTCTATGCTATGCCCCCACACTGCCTTCATCATCTTGCCAGCATTTGTTCTTTCCCATTCTTCCTTTACTTTTCTGCCTTAAGTACCTCTGCCTCAATTCTTCCTCAACTTCTACACCGATCTCCTCACCCTTTCCAACCACCACCAATTCTTTGTTCATCAAAGACGTCAACGAGAGCCTCGCGCTCTCAATCAGCATCTTCTTCGCTTTTCATATTCTGTCTTACTGTATTTCATGCCCTGCGCAGGTTACATTTCTACCTTCATTTCGCAACACCTTAAAACCATTTTCTCCCTTCTACTTATGTAAATCTGCTCTCACAATCGTCTGACAAATCTCACTATCCTAGATAATTAACCTTACCCTCAATCATACACAAATTCACCAGCTCAAATTTTCCAAGGACTACCCGATGACACGTTCCAAAAATATCACTTCTCTGGTAAATTTGTGGTAAAAATATCAGTGCTGAGGTACATTTGTGGTAAAAATAACACTGCTGAAGTAAATTTGTGGTAAAAATATCAGTGCTGAGGTAAACTTTTGGTAAAAAATATCAGTGGTGAAGTACAAGTGTAACAAAAATATCACTTCTGTGGTAAATTTGTGGAAAAATATCACTGCTGATGTAAATTTGTGGTAAAAATATCTCTGCTGAGGTAAAGTGTGAGAAAACATATCACTGCCGAGGCAAATTAAAGGCAAAAATATCACTGCTGAGGTAAATTTGTGGAAAAAAATCACTGCTAAGGTTAATTTATGGAAAGACTAGCACTGCTAAGGTACATTTGTGGTAAAAATATCACTGCTGAGTTAAATGTGTGGTAAGAATGATCACTGCTGATGTAAATAGTTTTAAATTGCAGGCTTAGAATATGTTTTGTTTAAAAACAAGACATTTAAATTTAATTTAAAAATAAACTATTTCTACATTTGCACTTGTTCCTCACCGCTTTCAGGCACATATCATTCTCTCACCCACAAACATTCACACATATATTTCTCACATACTCACATTCTGTACCTTATTTAAAAATGCAGATTCACACATATATCTTTCACACTCACACATCTATTAATGCTGCCACTCGGCATCAAAGCCATCCATCTATCTGTCTATCTATCTGTCTATCTATCTATATATCTGCTTCATCCTGGTCAGGAATCATTGGGTTGCATCATGTTGTTTTGTATTGTTCCAATTTTTTTGCAGTGGTGTGAAAAAAGAGCAGTGTGGACATAGATTTGTGGTAAAATATCACTGCTGAGGTAAATGTGTGGTACAAATATCACTGCTGATGTAAGTATTTTAAAAATTGTAGGATTAGAATATGTTTTGTTTGAAAAGCAAGACATTTAAATTTAATTTAAAAATAAACTATTTCTACATTTGCACTTGTTCCTCACCCCTTTCAGGCATATATCACACTCTCGCCCACAAACGTTCACACATATATTTCTCACATACTTACATTCTGTATCTTGTAAAGTGCAGATTCACACATATATCTTTCACACTCACACTGATCATCTATTAATGCTGCCACTCGGCATCAAAGTTCCTCTATCTATCTATCTATCTATCTATCTGCTTCATTCTGGTCAGGAATCATTGGGTTACACCTGCCATTTTTCAGGTCTATTAATTGTGTCTAATATGTGTTGCATCATGTTTTTTTTTGTATTGTTCCAATTTTGTGCAGTGGTGTGAAAAAAGTGGTGTTTACCCTCTTCATGATTTCTTTTGTTTTTTTGCATGTTTCTCACTCTTACAGCTTTTTCTAAGTAGATTTGTTACATTTCTCACATCATGATTGGCATCACAACAAGTGCATTTCTCAAAACAGTTAGTGCAAACAGCAAAACTCAATTAAATACCTACAAACTACAAAAGCACATAACTCCCTTAGAATTCTTTGTTTTTGCCTCAAAATTAAATATTTATTTTGATTAACTCAAAGCATCAAAATAGGTTTGTTTTGGGTCATTGTCTTGCTGCAGAACCCAAGTACACCTGAGCTTGAGGTCACTAACAGATGGTCGGACATTCTCGACATGAAGCAGCAAAGCAGCCCCAGACCATCATTCTCCCACCACAATGTTTAACATTCAGTATAATTCAGTTCTTTTTCTGAAATTGTGTGTTACTTTTACACCAGATGCAACGGGACACACACCTTCCAAATGTTCCACTTTTGTCTCGTCAGTCAACAGAGCATTTTCCCAAGAGTCCTGGGTACGGTGGCCCAGAAGAGCACATCACAACAACATTTACAATGCAAACAAAAAGATGACAAAGCATTTTCTTAATTAGTTGCCTTGTCGTATTTTTGTTTGCTTTGTAATTGCTGTTGTGATGTGTCCTTCTGGGCCACCGTACCTGGGGATCATTGTTTTTGCTTAGCAGTGGTTTTCGTCTTGACACCCTGCCATATTTTGCCCAATATTTTTCAGTCTATTTTCATACATAAGGTGCACTGGATTATAAATCATTAAGCGAAATAAAAGTTTAATACGTCAGAGCATTTCTCTGTGAGGCAAATAAGGCCTACTCTTTTAAAGAATTAAAAAATAATGAAATTTAATAATAACAGAAAATTAAATATGAAATATAAAACTAAACCCAAAATACTAACAAAAATATAATCTTATGAATTTCAAAAGATAAGAACAAAAAACTTGTTTGTATCTTAACAAATATTTTTTGCGCATCTCAGCAGAGGATACTGACGTTTACGGTGCGAAGATAGGCCAGCAGCTCATTTAAGGAAACAGTAATGTTATTTTACTCTTTATTTTGTTTATTGTTAAACGTTAAAAGTCATGTATGCTTGCTGCAGTGTGTGTGTGTGTGTGTGTGTGCGTGCGTGCTCTACAGTGTGGGCAAAAGGTGTGAAAATAGACTGTAGACAGGATGTAAGATAGCAAAGAGCATCGTGACGCAAGTTGCGCAGGGTGTAAGATAGGGCCCATAGTGTGTTAAATTTAACACCAGCCAGGTTTCTGGACGCAGAGTTTAAGCTCCCTTCAAAGATTTTCTATAGGGTTTAGGTCTGGAGACTGGCTAGGCCACTCCAGAAGCTATATAATTTTTTAACAGAGCCATTCCTTGGTTATCCTGGCTGTGTGTGTTGGGTCATTGTCATGTTGGAAGACCCAGCCACAACCCATCTTCAACGCTCTTACTGAGGGAAATCTCGCAAAACATGGCCCCGGTCATCCTCTCCTTAATAAAAAAGGATGATGCATGATGCTTCCACCCCATGCTTCACAGTAACCATGGTGTTTTTGGATGGAACTCATCATTCTTCGTCCTCCAAACACGGTGAGTGGAATTAAGACTAAAAAGTTATATTTTGGTTACATCTGACCTCAGAACTTTCTCCCATGACTCCCCTGGATCATCCAAAAGGTCATGGACAAACTTAAGAACCTTCAGTGCCATATGTGACTTTAAACTATGACGTCTTGGTGTATTTTACCCACAGTAACCTTGGAAACAGTGGTGCCAGCTCTCTTCAGGTCATTGACCAGCTCCTCCCGTGTAGTTCTGGGCTGATTTCTAACCTTTCTTAGGATCACTGATTAAGATTGACTTGTGGAGGTCTACAATTTTGTCTCTGGTGTCTTTGGACAGCTCTTTGGTCTTAGGCATGTTATGCCAGGTTTACACTACACGACTTTTTAAGTCTTCAGTCATTGTGCTGTACACACTATACGACTGGTTGTGCTGTAATCGTGAATCCTTCAGTTTTTGAGACTTTCACACTACACAACTGATCAGCAACACAGGGTCACAAATTACACGATTTATCACTGTGGGAAATCACAGACTCACCTGGCTGCTCTCCAGAAACACATTTCGTCACGAGAACACACCTAAACTAAACGCACACGAAAAGTAGCCATGCCATTCCATAGAATCTCTATAGAGGAGAATACGCACTTAAAGTGAGTCCAACATGAACGGGTTCATGTGAAGCAACTGAGTTTATAAAAAATCTAAATCAGAGTTTATAAATGTCTGATCAATTTTATACTGAAATATGTACAGGTGCTGGTCAACGAATTAGAATAATTTGAAATAGTGCTATCATGAAATTCTTTGAATGCATTTTTTGTGCAGAAAGCAAATCAGGTGTTCACCGCACCTGTCCTACTCGTTAGACTAATCACAGAACTCGTTACCTGGAAAAAAATTAGCTCAGCTGAGCTTTCCAAAAGGCCCATTTAGGCCATTTAACTGTGACACTGTTGTTTTATTGAATTAGAATAATGGAGAAACCGTTTCATTGAATTAGAATAATTTTTATTATAATTACAATCATCACTTTCTCAGTATTTTGTGGCTGCCCCCTTGGCTTGTATGACTGCCTGAAGTCTCCGCGGCATCGATTTGACCAGCTTGTCGCAAGTTTCCGCACTCACAGCTTCCCAGGCAGTGGCGATGTTCTGCTTCAGTTGGTCCAGCGTAGTAGGCTTTCTGTCGCGAATTTTCCGCTTGACGATGGCCCAAAGGTTTTCAATGACATTGAGGTCAGGCGAGTTGGCCGGCCATGCCAAAACTTCAAGCTGTTTTTTAGTGAACCAATCTTTGGTCGACTTTGCCGCATGAGCCGGTGCAAGATCCTGTTGAAATATGAAGTCTTCTTCGCCGAACTGTTCCTCAACAGTCGGAATCAGGAACGTTTCCAGAACATCTTGATATACGGCAGCATTGACAGTCTTCTTGAGGAAGCAGAGTTTCCCTACACCTCGAGCGGACATGCATCCCCAGACCATAACGCTCTGGGGAAACTTGACGGATCTTTTCACGCACTCGTGGTTGTAGGTTTCGCCACCACGACGCCAGACACGAGGACCTTGGTCACCGAAGGAGATGCAGAAGCGTGATTCGTCACTGAAGACCACTTTCTGCCAGTCTTCAGCAGTCCACTCGCCGTGTTCTTTGGCCCACTTCAGCCGTTTCTCCATTTGTTTCTTGTTCAGCATCGGTTTTACTGCTGGAACGCGAGATTTGAAGCCGAGTTCGCGCAGACGACGGTAAGTGGTTGATCTGGAGACGTCAGCGCCGGTCTGCTTGTTCCACAAGTCGGTGAGCTCGGAAGTGGACTTGAACCAGTTGCTGACTGCGATCTTTCTCAGCTGTTTGTTGTCGCGAGCAGAAGTTTTTCGGACGCCGGAACAGTTGGCGAAGGGCTTGAATTTGAGCCACTATTCCGGTTGAGAGGTCGCGCTGCTTACCCATGATTGATTTTACAACTTAGAAATTCTACTCAACCCTGACTTTATACTGCACAGTGAACACTCTTCACAGAAAACAAAAATTCCAGCATTTATTCTAATTCAATGAAACGGTTTCTCCATTATTCTAATTCAATAAAACAACAGTGTCACAGTTAAATGGCCTAAATGGGCCTTTTGGAAAGCTCAGCTGAGCACATTTTTTTCCAGGTAACGAGTTCTGTGATTAGTCTAACGAGTAGGACAGGTGCGGTGAACACCTGATTTGCTTTCTGCACAAAAACTGCATTCAAAGAATTTCATGATTGCACTATTTCAAATTATTCTAATTCGTTGACCAGCACCTGTACTTATGTCCTCAACACAGAACTATGTCAAATGTTTTAGTACCGCAGACATAATTTGTTTTATTATTTTGAACTCCAGATGTAACCCGTTAAACATGCTCTACCTGCATCTCCAGGATCAGCTCGCCAACCAGTCAGCTCATAGTAGCAGTAAGCTAGTGCTTTACAGCTTTTTCTTAAGATAAACAGAAACGCTTTCTTAGTTTTTTTTTAGTAAAATACATTATTCTGCTTTCTAAAATTAAAGAAAGTTTTTAGCTTTTTGCTCTATTCACCTCTATTCATACATTACTCACTCACGGGCTCCATCTAGAGTTTAACAGTCATTTACTAATTTAACAGGAAGAATGGTAGAGTGGTCAGACTCTCCATAAACAGCTCTGGTGTGTTTTTGACCCGTGGTTCTCTCTTTCTGTGATCTCATTGGTTGTATGTAGCCGCTGTTCCTGACTCCTAGTCGCCGACTGAGTCAGATATTAAACACCGTCTTTTAGTAGTTCACACTACGCAACAGCGCAAGCGCCGAGTAATTTTTGTTGGCGATCAACGAAAAACTGTTGGCGACTGAAAAACTGGCCCAAAATCCTTGCATGAGTAGTTGGAGTCTTACTGATTGTGTGGGGTGGACAGGTGTCTTTATGCAGCTAACGACCTCAGTCAGGTGCTTCTAATTTAGAATAATAAGAGGAGTGGAGGTGAACTTTTTAGAGGCAGACTAACAGGTATTTGAGGGCCACAATTTTTGCTGATTGGCAGGTGTTCAAATACTTATTTTGCAGTAGTAACACACAAATAAATTAGTAAAAAAATCATACATTGTGATTTCCTGAATTTTAAGATTAAGGAATTTCAGAATCCTCCATGATTTCTAAATGGGAGAACCTGCAAAGTCGCAGGGTGTTCAAATACTTATTTTCCTCTCTGTAAAAATGACAAATAATAAAAAAAAATAATAGTTTTTATTATTTTGACAGTAGACTGGCGTACTCACATAAGACGTTGATCTGAAGGGCATTGCTGTAAGTCGTTTGACTGCTGAAGATGCTTCGGCATCTGAGATACTTCTCGTGGTCCTGAAGGGTTGGTTTGAACTTTGCTTGGAAGACCGAAGTCCACAGTCCGTCCTGGTCCTTTGTGGTGATCACACTGTTAGAAACACTAGATAAGCCAATCCATTCGACCGGTGGTGGAGATGAAGGACAGGAATGACGGATTGAGCAGGTAGTGGAGAACAGTTTTCCCTCCACTTGCTGGCTGTCCATGGAAATGCGGGGATTCTCAGGTTTCACTGTGAGAAAGTACAAGCCAAAGTCAGGAGCTGCAGGGTTTCTTGCATTTATTAGATTTCAGACAGTATGAACCCATAAAACTGGGTATTATGTTTTATCTGCTCAACTTTACCACTTCTGACAACACTAAAGATACCAAGTCTATTGCAGATCCCTGTCTTTTGTATCGTGAGGGCGCAAAAGTACGCCTTGCATGGCTCAAAATGTGCAAATGGCGCATATTAATTCTCTTAATTAATCATCAGTGTGTCAGTTATCATTCCCTTTAAGAGTCAGATGACCTCTGACTTTGGCGTGTTCATATCTTAACAGCGCGACACTTTTGCACGTTTCAGCAGGGACTGATACTGACCTGCTCATTTACACTGTGAAGATACACCAGCAGCTCATTTAAGGGAACAGTAATGTTATTTTATTCTTTATTCTGTTTATTGTGCATGTAGTAGCTAAGATAGGATTGGGCAGCTGACTGTTGAATGCTGACTGTTGTCAGGGTTCTAATCAATAAGTGGTGCACCTGTATTTCCTGCCGCCAAGATAAAAAAACGCCAGAAATTTACCTGAACACACCTTACTTCAGCCCACCACACCCATCAGTGTAGATTTATTCATAAACTCCGAAGCTATTTTAATAGCGCGAACACAGGGCTTGAAAATAAGACTGTTGACGGGGTGTAAGATAGCAACAAGCATCACGACTCGCCTTTTACAGGGTGCACGATAGGGCCCTAAGAGTTTCATAAAGATTGTGTTGTGTAAAGTTGTAACTGGTATAAGTTAATATACAGTTGCAAGAAAAAGTATGTGCACCCTTTGGGATTACTTTAAATATGTTCTGAGCTTCATCTACATCACAACAATAGACAAACACAGTCTGCTTAAACTAATACCACACAAAATATATATATGTCTGCATGGTTTTGTTGAACACAACATGTTAACATTCACAGTGATGGGGGGAAGTCTGTGAACCTTTGGATTTAATAACTGGTTGATCCTCCTTTGGCAGCAATAAAAAAAAAAACTATCAAAAGTTTCCTGTAGCTGCAGATCAGACCTGCGCAGAGTTCAGGAGGAATTTTGGATCAATCCTCTTCACTTAACTGTTTCAGTTCAGCAATATTTTTGAGCTATCTGGTGTGACTCACACTGTGCTCTTGCAGTCACCTTTACAGGACTTTACCACGCCTAGGGAAAGTAGCAACAGTCTCAACTTTCTCCATTTGTAGATCGTCTGTCTTACTGTGGACACATGAACATCAAGGCTTTTAGAGATACTTTTGTAAACCTTTCCAGCTTCATGCAAGTCAACAATTCTTGAACGTAGATCTTCTGAGAGCTCTTTTGTAAGAGGCATGATTCACATCAAGCAAAGCTTCTTAATAACAGCAAACTCAAAACTGGTGTGTGTTTTTATAGGACAGGACAGCTTTAACCAACACATCCAATCTCATCCGGGCTCCAATTCGCTATTAGAAAAGTCATTAGTCTAGGGGTTCACATACCTTTTTTTCCCCCTCACTGTGAATGTTAACATGTGTTCAATAAAACCATGCAAACAAATCTTTTTTTTGTGGTATTAGTTTAAGCAGACTGTGTTTGTCTATTGTTGTGACTTTGATGAAGCTCAGACGACAATTAATTACCAATTTATGCAGAAATCCAAGTATAATCCCAAAGGGTTCACATACTTTTACTTGCAACTGTAGTGACTCTGTATTGTAGTAAAGAAATGGGCGGAGCTTCTGGATGGAAATGGTGAACATGAGGCTTGTGTTGTGTACAGTAGTAAAGTTGAGTAAGTGGTATTAGTGAATATAGTAACTCTGTATTGTAGTAGAGAAGTAGGCGGAGCTTCTGGACATGATGAACATAAGGCTTGTGTTGTGTACAGTAAAGTTAAGTAGGTGGTGTTAGTGAATATAGTAACTCTGTATTGTAGTAGAGAAGTGGGCGGAGCTTCTTCTGGTCATGGTGAACATAAGGCTTGTGTTGTGTACAGTAAAGTTGTAAGTGGTATTAGTGAACATTGTAACTCTGTATTGTAGTAGAGAAATGGGCGGAGCTTCTGGTCATGGTGAATATAAGGCTTGTGTTGTGTACAGTAGTAAAGTTGTGAGTGGTATTAGGGAATACTCACCAGTGTTTATTTTGATGTAATGATACTTGTTACCGGTGTCAGGATGGATCCATGGATACATACTTGCACTGTTATCTTTTGGGCGTACTCTGTCGATCCTCAGGCTGCAGTCTCCTTGTGAAGGATCTCCTGGGATTGATGTTCTTCCTCTTAAACTGTCTGTTATATCTCCAGAGTTTCTGGAATACACTATTGGGTCTTTACCTGAAATGCTCAGGTACCAAACCACATGAGAGTGCGAGCTGGTGCTGCATGGTAGTGTAACACAGCTTCCCTCAACAGCTGTAACTGATTCTGGCACCTGAACGTCCCGACCATGGCACAGACAGATCAGCACTGAAACTGTAAAAAAAAAAAACAGAAGAATAAAGAGGTTAGAAAAATACTGAACTTACATTTTCACATAATTATCTGAACTTTCTACTCCTTACATTTTAATAGAAACAGCCTCATTACTCCTATTTCATTTCAGCTCGTTTGGGCACCCCTATTAATCTTAATCATTTTAGTTCTAAATATTTGGGTGTTTGCAACAGCCATTTCAGTTTGATATATCTAATAACTGATGGACACAGTAATACTTCAGGTAGTATAATACAGGACAAATCCTGCACCTAACAACTGGGGTTATACATAGAGCTCAGCCAGGATCTACTACTCACTCAACTAACAACAATATCCAACACCACCACAATCTGATACTGGCTCGACAAGGATCCAGAAGCACAGCCTAACACTATGTTCATGGTCCATTGCCTCAACTGCCAAGTATCCAGACCTACCGAAAAATAACCAATGAACAAACAGAATCCCTCCTTAATCTATGCTTAACTTCCTTTAACTATGACAACAACACACTAACCACAGCACCCTACCTAAGCACAATCACACACAATAAATGACATTATAAGTTGCGTGAGCAGAACACAGCAACCACTACCATCTGATACTGGCTCGACAAGAATCCAGAAGCATAGCAAACTATGTTCATGGTCCTTGCCTCAACTGCCAAGTACTCAGACGTCTGCAAAAACTCATGAGACAAATAACTACAAAAACAACAGCACCACACCAATCCCCTTCATCCAAACTCTAAACACCAACTTCAGTGCAAGCTCTTCTCAGGGGTCATCAGGCAGGCACCTTCCTTCGTCAGTGTTTCGCTGAATTAAGCCCACGACACCTAAAGAAAGCTAAACAGTGAAGTCTGGCGTCCCAGACCCACCCCCCTCCAAGCTTGCTGTTGAAGCACAAACTTATTCCCTTCCCCACGTAGCCTCAGCCCTTCTGAACCACAACCACTGACTAGATCTTTTAGCTACATCTGACAACTCTTTCACTACTGTCCTCAGAACACGACCTCTAATTCCGAATTCAGACAGCAGTCTTGTGGCAGACTTTGCTACAAAGCCTCTAGTACCTACCTCCACCGGTCTAATATATGCTTGCCACCCACGCTCTCTTACCTTAGCTACCAAGTCTGTATACTTCAGCCTTTTCCTTTCATAAGCTCCACCTACCTCGTCTTCAAACGGAACAGTTAGCTCTATAAAATACACTATCCGCTTACTTTCAGAGTACAATACTACATCCGGCCTCAAGGTTGTAACCAGAATGCACTCCGGGATCTGCAGTTTACTACCTACATCCACTAACAACTTCCAATCTCGTGCATCAGCCCACTTCCCAGCAGTTTTCAAGCACTGTGCTGTTTCTCCACTGTGCTGTCCCTCACGCAGCATAACTTCTAACTGCTTCTTATCAAGTGCACCTGCAAGAGATCTAAGTACCTGATTATGCCTCCATGTGTAGCGCCCCTGGGATAAACTCACCTTACATGCCGACAAAATGTGCTTCAGCGTGCCACTTCCTGCACATAGCTTACAACTTGGATCCTCACCCACCCACTGAGCAAATTTTTGTGGCGTTGGCAGAACATCATATGTAGCTCCCAAAAGAAACTTTAGACGACCTGTATCCAATCCCCATATCTCTCGCCAGGTGATTCTCCGCTTCTCTACACTTTCCCATCTCATCCACTGCCCCTGCTTACTCTGCCCTGCTGCTTTTGCTCTCCTTGCTTCCTCCTCCTGCTCACGAATAAACCCTGTAAACATGTGCCTTTTCTCTGGTGATGTGGCCTTGCCGAATGCTTTCCACGAATCACCTAAACCTAATCCTGCCCTCCCATTTTGCACCTGCCCCACAACATCCCTGTGCTCCAGTGCCCTCCTTGCTGCTTGAGTTGCTTCTCGAGCATTCCACTTTCTCCCAGACCTAGTCACTGGTGCTGTTGCTTTAACTGCATTTCACGTCCTACCTTAGCACATTTGAACTCCTCAACCAAGCTCGTCAATGGCAGTTCCAGCATCCCTCTCCCACACCAAGCCACACTACTGAGGCAATGCGGCACCCCCAACCATGTCCTTATAGCCTTGTTCATAACCCTTTCTAACCTCTCAACTGCAGAAATCGGAATATCATAAACTGTTAATGGCCACCTTAGACGAGGCAACAAACCAAACTGCAGACACCACAATTTCAATTTACCTGGCAAAAAAGACTTATCAATTCTATTAATGCCTCCACCATTTCCGTCCTCAACCCTTCCACCTGCTCTTTTCATTCAGTGTTGCAGTATACCACCTACCTAAACTCTTAACTGACTTTTCCAATATAGATGGTATGACTTCTCCCTCCATCATAAACCTTTCTTGTATCAACTTCCCTTTAATGATTGATACACTCCTAGACTTGCTCGGTTTAACTTTCATCCTAGCCAGCCTAAGATTATCATTTAACTTCCCTAGTAGTCGCCGGGTACATGGCACCGTAGTCGTTAACGTTGTCATATTGTCCATGAATGCCCTAATTGGTGGGAGCTGGGTGCCATCATGCAGCCTCTCCCCGCCTACGACCCACTTAGAAGCCCTAATAATCACCTCCATTGCCATCGTAAACGCTAGCAGTGAAATTGTACACCCTGCCATTATACCTGTTTCCAGTTGTTGCCAAGACGTGACACACTCCCCTACACTAAAGCAAAACTGTATATCTTCAAAATAGGCTTTAACTAACCTTGAAATCTCTTCTGGAACCATAAAAAATTCAAATGCCTTCCACAACAATGCATGTGGTACCAAACCAAAAGCATTAGCCAGATCTAAAAACACCACATGTAGATCCTTTTTCTCGGCTCTTGCTATTTGAATCTGGTGCCAAATCATACTATTATGCTCTATGCAACCAGAAAAACCTGAAATTCCTGCCTTTTGTACAGACGTATCAATTAACATTTCTTTTCAGGTATGTTGCTAGTCTACGTGCAACCACACTAAAGAAGATCTTACCCTCCACATTCAGCAGACTTATGGGATGGAACTGATCAATAGCCACAGAATCCTTTTCTTTTGGGAAAAGAACTCCACCTGCTCTGCGCCACTCCTTTGGAATAATCCCCTTCTTCCACACTACAGCCATTAGTTTCCATAAAAACTTCAAAACATCAGGTGCACTTTTATATAATCTATATGGAACCCCATTTGGCCCTGGGGCAGAACCTGCCTTTGCAGCCTTTACCACCTCCTGAACCTCACTCCACCTAACATCCATCTTCCACTCCACATCACCTAGCGGCGGCATGTCTGCTGGTAGGTCCAGGTCTCTAGACCTTTCCTTCTCTGTGTAAACTTTCTGAAAGTGCTCCTCCAACTCCCCCTTTCCCACCTTTAGATTTCCTGATTTCTCCTTACTAAACAGACTCTTAACAAATCTAAATGGATCTCTAAAGAACTCTATCCTAGCATGCTCCTTCTTCTTCCTCCTTTTCCTCATAGCCTCTGCTCTCCGCAATTTCACAAACTTACTTTTCAACTCCTCCTGCAATAACTCAATGCCCTCTCTTTCTGCCTCATTCCCCTTCTTCCACTTCTTTCTGAGTAACCTTGATTCCTTAACCAGTTTTTCTATTTCTACCTGCCGCCTTGATTTAACTACATCTTGACCCTTTACGTTCCTCTGCACAACACCAAATCTTGCCATTCCATAATCATAAATAACTTTACCTAGCCTGTTCAATTTACTCTCTCCTGTTCCCTTAAAACCCTCCAACATAACTTCATCATCATCATTAATACTCCTCCAAGCCATCTTGTCTCCTGTGCCTGGCCATTTAACTTTGGATCTTTGACCGATTCCTTTCTCCCTACCCATCTGCTTTCCGTTAGCCTTTGACCTATCAACACCTCCTTCATCCTCCACTCCTTCTGTGCTTAAGTTAGCCTCCCTAGTATCAAAGGTATTGATATCCTGCGGACTGTGGCACGTAACCTGCCACTGGACTTCAGCCGACTGACTCAAACAATTCTGTTCAAAGTATTGTTCAATGCGGGGCCCCTGCACTCCTTCACTCAAGCACCTCATCTTTCCTTGGTGTATCCTCAGCCCTCTCACTGATGTGACCTTGCTCCACCCACACACACAAGTCAGCATCTCCTTTCCACTTACCACCCCACCTGCCTCAATGCATAACCCACTTCTCGTAGTCATGTCCGTTCCAGAGTCCGTAACCATGTTATCCGCCTGTGAGTCATCTTCCACCCCTGCTCTCGCTGACTCCTGGGGTATTGCTTTTCTCTTTCTCAATGTAGCTTGCTTGGTTGCACACACATGGTTAACCATGGTGGCTGCTACCATGGATTGCCAGCCCATGGCGGCACCGTTAGGGTCTATTCCCTCTGTTGTCAACTGTTCTCTTCACAGCAGTCACTAGCTTAGCTAGATATCAAGTAGTATAATACAGGACAAATCCTGCACCTAACAGGATTGAAATGAGGTTTATTGTACTAACAGAAAATGTGCAATATGCATTAAACCAAAATAGACATTATAGCTTTTAAATGAGTAAAATGTGTTTTGTGTTATAGGACTCTGTGGGTGTGGCCTGAGCTTTAGTAATTAATGGCTTTATTTTTTACATTACTAACTTACATTACTTTTACTTTTATACTTTAAGTAGTTTTAGCTTTAAAAACAGTGTTTTTTTTTAAACACTTTTACTTAAAGAGTAAAGAGTTTGCTTTATCTTCCACAGAAGTATTTTAAACTCTAGTATCATACTCCACCATCATGCTAATTTGTGTTATTCACTGCAGTACTGAGAATAAGTGGTGGTGGTGGTTTTCTCTCCTGTGGTTTTCTGAGTATTGAAGAACAGAGTGCCATTAGGATGATAATAAACTATACAGAGAAACAGATACAGAACTACAGTCTGAACTTATAGTGTCCGTTATGCTCAGTATAGAAACAATGCGATGGTTTTGATGTTATGGCTGATTGTTGAACAGAACTTTGGGTACTTTACCAGTGAGACAAATGTTGAGAAAACTGTATCTCTTCATTACTGCAATCTGAGTCCTAGAAAAGTGAAAGACAGAAAACATATGCATTAAATTCGATTTTATATTATATTTTATTATACTGCACACATTGTTTTTTTACAGTGAGAAAATAATAAATATTTTCTAAAGGAATGAAATGAAGCTACATTTCTCCTATAAAAACAGGAAGATTCAGTCAGAAGGAGAATTGAACTGAAATGATATACGCCCTACTTCTCAGTGCTGCTTGTGGTGCACAGTGTACCACAGGGCTCAGTGCTGGGTTTCCTGTGCGTGTTCAGTCTGAACTTTGTGGCTTCTGTTTAAACCTCTAATTAACTCCGAGCTCAGACTAGATGACATTTATGTCTCTCATGATGTTCACTATGTCAGGTTAAGCAGTTATCTTCGTTTCGTTCCGTTGTTCTGTCGAGATGTGGCTACCCTGTCAAACCATGCTATCCTAGTGTATACACAGCTCTGGAAAGAATTAAGAGAGCACTTCTGTTTCTGAATCAGTTTCTCTGATTTTGCTATTTAAAGGTTTATGTTTGAGTAAAATGAACACTGTAGTTTTATTCTATAAACTACAGACAACATTTCTCCCAAATTCCAAATAAAAATATTTTAGTCATTTAGAGCATTTATTTACAGAAAATGAGAAATGGCTGAAATAACAAAAAAAAAAAAATGCAGAACTTTCAGACCTCAAATAATGCAAACATATGATTTGAACAGATGCAAATAAACATAAATACAGTAAAACATAACAAGGATTTTTTTCTCATTTTGAACTAAGTATGTTATATCCTGTAAGCCAAGCTGAAGAATAAAGTGTAGAGATTCCAGATTTCTCCTGGATGCTCCTCAGTCAGCATGTGTATATTATTATGTTCAGTTCCGTCAGCAGCTCATCTGATTGACCACATTTACCAGTAATTTGCCAAACCAGGTGTTGATTGATATGATGAGAACTAGAAATAAAAAGTTTTAGAAATGACTTTATAACCTTTTCCAGACTGATGATCAATGACTTTGTTTTCTTATCTGTTGTTGAGTTTCTTCAGATGGGGGTATAATAATAATGTGCTGCTTTTTGAGATCTTTTATCTGCTTGTAAAACTGCTGTTTGTATTTATTGTAATGTTGGTGTTTTACCGAGATAATAATCACTTACTGCACAGATAAGAAGCTTTTTCTTTGCTAAAAATGAACTGTATATTACTCATAAATAAATATAACACCCCCAGAACTAATAACTCAAATAATAAAAGATACATTACATAACTTAAAAATGTAAACAAACTGTTTTGAATTGAAAAAAAAATAAAGAAAGCAATGAAATGAAGTTACATTTCTCCTAAAAAGAAGAATATTATTTCAGTCTGAGGGAGCATTCTACTGAAATAATAAAAGCCCCGCAAAAAGAATGTGGGTATTGCATGCATGGAACAAGAACTAGTTTTAAATATAAAATCAACTAAAACAGACAAGTTTAAAAATAGACTGCACTCACTGAAACTGTTCTATATGGACAGTGCGGAACAAAAACCCACACAAAGAATTAAAAAACACATTTAAAAGCCTTTTTGTGAAAGTCAGAGGTGTTCTGATAAGTAAAATCAGGAAACTTTTTTTCATGGTTTAAAACGAGGTCACTAGACCATTATAACCTCTATAAGCCAGTTTCTTAAACAGGAACTAAGCCTTGTTATGAACTACACAGCATTTTGTAATGAAAATGTTCAATTGGAAGAAATATGTAATCTAGGAACAGTCTTAAACTAGGCTTATTCTGATCAGTATTTAATTACTTTATAACGCATTACTCTAATCAGACCATTTTTTCACTAATGAATAATCCAGCATTTCTATTTCTAATCCAGTAATCAGATTAAAGTAATTTATCTAGGTCAATGTGCGTTATTTTTATGTCATTTGTCTTATATTGGGATGTTGTTGGAAGCTGCTGAAAGTAACTTAAAATAACTCAGTTACTTTTAAAATAAAGTAATCCATAAAGTAACCTTTTCTAAGCTACTTTTTTAAAGTAACTATGGCATCACTGAATCTGACTCTTAGTCTATATCCATTTTCTTCTATTATTTTAATGTTCTTTTTTTAGTAATTGCTCAAGTATTTTACCGTTTAATATTTTAAGTTCCACTCATTTATTGGTTTATTTAGTTAGTTATTTGTTTGTTTTTGTTTGTTTATTTATTTAATATCTCTAATATATTTTATAGTTTACTTGCATTAGATTCCATTTTATATTATATTAATGCAGTCTTTTGTTTTTTTTTTTAACTTTATTAAATGTATTGGCTCATGTTACATTGTGAATTAGGGCCCACTCAATAAATTCCAGATAGTTTGATTGATTGATAGATTGATTGATTAGACTTGAAATGTAAAAATGTAAAACATTTTTTTATATAATTATGACGGATTCCATTCGAAGTCCAAAATATTGCAGTTAATAAACCAGAATATAGTGAAGAAAAAATGTTTTTTTTATCCATATTTCCAGATTTCTAGTTTTTCATTTCTGACGCTCAAAATCAGAAGTTCAGGATGAGTTCTAATTTTCCACTTTTTGCATCTTGTAACAAAAATCATAGGGTAAATCCAATCTGCATTACTTTAGTTTAGAACATCGATTAAATTTAATTATGTAAATTAATTAAGTAACGATGCAGTTTTTATTTTTTCCTGAAATTCTGATTTTTTATTTTTTTCTGAAATTTAAAGTTGAAAACCTGAAAACCCATTTTTTCTTCACAATGAAATATAGAATTTTACACAAAATTAAATATTGTCTAATTAAAAAAAATTAATTTGAACTGATAAATGTTACACTAAATAGGATAAAAAATTTGATCTGAAAAGAATTAGGAATAATAAACTATTGATATCCTGTGATAACTAAATAACAAAGTTTCTCATAACGTTTAGTTAAGACATAAATAATAGAAATAGCTAATAAATGGCTAATAATTATTCAAATCAGATGGATGCAAAGTTTGTTTAAAGCCTCATAATCATTCATTATTAAAAAATGCATATTATTCTTCAATACAATCAAACAATAAATTAATCAGTCAAACAATCAATCTACCTTTATGTCTATTGAGTTCATTGAGTGGGGCCTTAATTTACAATTTAGCTGAGAAAAAATATAAATTCGAATGCAAGTAAACTATAAAAGTAAAGAAGTCAAACTTAAAAATACAGTAAAATAATATTTACAAAAAAAAATCATAATAAAATGAAATAACCAATGAACAACCAATAATATATATTTGGGTGTAAAAAGTCAGAAAATTTAGCTAATAAATTATTATAATTATTATTAATTATAATATTATTATTATTAATTATAATATTATTAAATAACTCTTACCTTTGATGGCTGCGGCTGTATTAGTCTCTGCAGTCTTTACAGTGTGTTTATACTGGGCACAGCTCTGAGATCTGGGTGGGCTGCACAGCTTCCTTCCTTAAAAATCTAGAGTAGTGAGAGAACGGCCTGTGCTACACTTCTGTTTCTCTCACACCAAACCACACCGTATATCACAGTACATCCTCACATCCTGCTCCAACTCTGTCTATTATTACTGTTTAAACTATCCAGCTTAACACACACTGTGCTTTACTGTGTTTTATTACTATTTAAATGGTTCAGCTTAACACACGCTGTGTTTAGCCTGTGTTTTATTACTATTTAAATCAGTGGCGGATGCTGGTCTTTCAAGGAGGGGAAGCTCAATTTTGGCCTACATCTTAACATATGTAGTTTTATTTATATGTAAATTCTACTCTCCCGGAGATTTTTTTTTTTTTTGTAAAAAAAAAGGGCATTATTTTCAAGTTTTCACTACACAACATTGAACAATAACATAAAAAAAGACGCTGTGACATGAATAAACATAAAATGATCAGTAAAAAAAAACATTACGCAAAATCTTTAAAATTGGTAAAGGAAAAAAATGCACGTAAATTTATTTCACACAGTTTTAATTTCCTTAAATAATCCCTTTATTAATTTAAATTATTTAAATTATTTTTAATGATAACACAATACTTACTGCTGGCCCCTGTTCATTTATGTCCTGAGATGGACAAGGCAGGGACAACAGTACAGAAGTCAGTCTCCAAACACAAGCAGCTACAGAAAAGCACCAGATATAGATGCTCGATTTGTCGCTAGTCGTTTTTAATAAAGAAAATGCCGCTATAAGGATCAGGAAAGTCTCCGTTTCAACTCAGAACAGAATGAAAATGCTTCCATCACAGAGTTTTACACTAAAAGATCGCTGATTCGCTCATTTCGCTGTCAATCAAAAAGGGACTCCGCCTCAGACAGATCATCCAATCATCATGCAGAAGCTGAGCGTCCGGGCCGGCCGAGGCCAGCCCACTGCTCCATAGACCCCCAGAGACGCTGAGCGTCCGATGGGCGGGAAAAAGCCCAGCATTTATCCAATGACTCGTCTCGTTTCGCCGCTCGCTTTGCTCCGCTATTGAAGTCTGTGCACTGTTTAAAGCAGCGCTGTGAAGCTGCGGGAATGAGTGAGAGGAAAGCCGCGGCGTTACCAGTGATAAGAAGCTGATTCTGAACTAAGTTCAGCGCGGTGTAGCGCTTATTTAATCAGTGACATGTACACACAACAGTATATATTTAATCACTTATTTTTTTACATTTTAGGGGAAGCTGAGCTTCCCTTGCAGTCTTAGAGCAATCGCCACTGATTTAAATGTTTCAGCTTAACAAACACTGTGTTTAGCCTGTGTTTTATTACTATTTAAATGATTCGGCTTAACACATGCTGTGTTTAGCCTGTGTTTTATTACTAAAACAAACAAAAAATACATACGAAAAAATCATGTATTGTTTAAAAAAGAGGGGGTGACTAACCTTTACACTTAACAGTAGCAACATTGTGTTTATCTTGCAAAATGCTGCTAAAAAACACAAAATTGGTAAAATTTCTAAACTTCTAAATTTCCATGTTACTCCTAGGGTGATGTGGACCAGCACAAGGCTGCGTCTGTGAGCTGATGTATCGGAACCGAGTCGCTGCACTTTCCTCCAAATGTTGGAAAAGAGGCAGAGTCTGACTTCAAATGTATTGGAGGAGGCATGTGCTAGTCTTCATCCTCCTAGTGTTGGGGGAAGTCCTAATGAGTGATAGGGGGAGTCCTAATGAGTGGGTTGAATAACTGGCCTTGTAAATTGAGTGAAAAAAGTGAGAAAAAATTAGAACGAAAATTAATAAAATAAAAATAAAAAAGACTTGCTCAGAAGTGCCCCCTACTTAGCATTTTGGTTTGCAGTAGATCTAGTTATGCATTCTTACAATATATATATTTTTTATGTGTTTGAAATCAGACTGTGAGTGGTATCATCGCCATCTACTGGGCTGGAATGATGAATGAGTGTTTGAGAGTGTTTTTCTGTGTGTATTCTTGTTTAAACAAAAATATTTTTTACAGTTAGTTTAAAAATATATGTCTAACACCCCTAGTAACATTCACAGCCCAGTCCTTTATCTTATATTTGTAACTGTGCGCTGGTGTCAGCGTGCTAAAACAGGATACAGTACGGGAAAGTGTAAAAGACGTAAGAGCTATTAACCATTATTTTATTAATGATGATGGTCTGCAGTACAGTGATGATGTACAGCAGATGTATTTCCTCTTTTTTGCAACATGGCAATACTTTATACAGTAGCTTTAATGGTCCACCTTTAGTAAATCATTAATCATTAATGTGCTGTATATGTGTTCACTAGAGGTGGGCGATACCGGGAATTTTGGTATCGATCCGATACCAAGTAAACGCAGGGCCAGTATTGCCGATATCGATACTGATACCGATACTTTTTAATATTTAAGCTTTATAGATCCAAATGATCCAAAAACCTAGGATATAATTTCTCCAAACATTGTAAGTGATAACAAAATACTTTAGTATCACAATCAACATTTTTTGTTTAGAAACAATGGAACAGTAACAAAACAAAGTTTAAATATAAAATAAAAAAATAAAATAAAAATTCTCCCCTCACTAGACATATTTTCTAGTTCTTTGTTTCTTTGTTTCTTTTTTAATAGAATTGTCATTTGGAAAAACAATAAAAAATAAGGAATTGTCTTCCTTTCAGTGCAATTCAAATGCAAGTTTTTCTTAAATAAACAGAGTGTAAAAAAATATCACTCAACACAAATCTCCTGAGGTAGAGGCGTGTCGAGGAGAGGAGAGCGCTGAGTGGGCGGGGCCAGGCTGAGCCTACCTGCGTGGCGGTTTGGCTGGCTTTGCTGAGCCATGTGACGCATGTGCAACAACAAGAGACCAGAGAGTAGACTGTGGTGAATCTCGTGCGAAGCAGTCAGTGCGTGCGGCAGAGAAAAAAGCTTGAATATCGATATTTTTACACGAGTATTGCTCAATACCAATACCAGCGTTGGTATCGATATTATCGATATTTGGATCGATCCACCCACCTCTAGTGTTCACCACCAGTATGCACTACAATAAACCAGAATCGTTAGTATAAATCTTTACTGTACCCCAATAAAATGTACTCTTACCCAAAAAATATACACTTCACCCCAGTATTCTGCACTGTTCCCCAAAAAAGTGTGAATGTGAAACAAAGCTTGTATCTCTCGGCAGTGAATTGTCAAAACAAAGTGAATTGCGCCCCAGAAATAGCAATTCGTCAGAGTCAAAGTCAGAGCGCACCTGGCTTTTAAAGGGAATGGCAAGTGACACACTGATTGGTTTATTTCCACGTTAAGCCCAACATTAACCACACCCATGATTAATTAAGAGAATTAGTACAGCTTTTGGCATATTTCAAGCCAAGCAAAGGTGTACTTTTCCCGTCATTACGATAGCATTAATGTGTTCTAATCTTAAACTTAAACTAGGGGACTGTTAGTCAGTCTGTCAAAACCTAATCAACAGTTACTTAGAGTAATATCTAAACAACATTACAACAACAAATACAACAACAGCTGCTTAATAAAAATTTATATATTTATTAAATATATTTATTAAATATATACAGAGCTGTAAAAAAAGTATTTGCAACTTCACAGATTTAATTAGTTTTCCCTTTTTTGTCATACTTACATTTTCAGATTATCAAACAAACAAACAAACAAACAGATAACCTGAGTAAATATAAAAAGCAGATTTGATTTTAAACTGAACTACCAGATCAAATTCAATTTCACTACTAAACACAACCAGGCCTGATTACTGCCAGACCTGTAGAATGAAGAAATCACTTAAATAGAACCTGTCTGACAACATGAAGCAGATAAAAGATCTCAAAAAGCAACACATATTTCATTGTATCATGTACTGTAAAATGTTTTTTTATATATTTATATTATATATTTAGACTTTCAAATTAAAATTTATTTAAATAAAAGATATTTAACATAATAAGGATATACTATTTAAGATATAACACAAAAAACTTACCTTAAATTAATTTGCTATGTTCTCGTTTTTAAAAACAAACTTATTCATACATATATGTATATTGTATTTGTTCGCACTATAAAGCATACATAAAATCCTTTAATTTTGCCAAATGTATAAATTCTATTAGTCAGGTATTAAGGAGCAGTAAAGTCACTCTGCTGAAGTACAGAGTTATCCAGGAGTTTCAGTTTAGTTCTCCAACACTGAGACTGGAGCAGTATTAGCATTAGCCGCTAACTGCAGCGCTAGCTCTTTCGACATTTAGAGTTAAGTATTATCAGACTATAGTCTGCACGTTTAACGTTTTAATACAAGCTACATGAGACAAACCGCTAGCTAGTATCACCCTGGCTTACAGGAACACTCAGGGTTCCTCAGTGTGGCGCTGTCGGGTGGCATTTACTAGCGCTAAGCACTGCTAACAACGTCTAACGCTGCTGCTAATCGCACTGTTGAAAATATTGGAAATCTAAGCTTGCTGTAAATAAACAGGATTGTTTTACTCACCCAAATAAATAGTTTTCATGAGATAAATCTGTGTAGATTAACATCCAGCGCTCGTTTGACTTTAAAATATAAATATATATTTAATTTAGCTTTGTTTACTTATATATTAATTGTCTCTAAATTAAATCACAGTATTTGACTAAAAAGCACAATCTAAAAATAGAAATCGCATTTCTTGAAGAAAACCAAAGTGGTTGCACAGTTAAAGTGGTTTATCAGATTACTGAGTGCATGTAAAACAGCGCAATATCTTAACAGGTATTGTACTGTAGCACTGAAGGTTTCTGAAGATGATCTGGGAGGAAGAGCTGTCATCACGATGAGGAGATATCGAGAAGATCTCAGCAATTCGCATATATGTCATCCATGTCATCCTGACAAACACAGAGAGCAAACACCATTACCAACACTGTGGAACATTTCACCCTTATACAGTTTCAAGCATGTGAACCCTTTGGGATTACTTGGATTTCTGCATAAATTGGTCATTAAATGTGTTCTGATCTTCATCTACGTCACAACAATAGACAAAACGCAGTCTGCTTAAACTAAAACCACACATAAATATTATATGTGAAGCATGTGAACCCCTAAACTAATGACTTTTCTAAGAGCTAATTGAAGGCACGATGTGATGAGATGAGACTGGATGTGTTGGTTAAAGCTGCCCTGCCCTATAAAAACACAAACCAGTTTTGAGTTTGCTGCTCTTAAGAAGCATTGCTTGATGTGAATCATACCTCACACAAAAGATCAAGCTCTCAGAAGACCTACGTTCAAGAATTGTTGACCTGCATGAAACTGGAAAGGGTTATAAAAGTATCTCTGAAAGCCTTGATGTTCATGTGTCCACGGTAAGACAGACGGTCCACAAATGGAGAAAGTTCAGCACTGTAGCTACTCTTCCTAGGCGTGGTAAAGTCCTGTAAAGATGACTGTAAGAGCACAGCACAGAATGAGAATCAATGAGGTGAGGAAGAATCCTAGAGGGTCAGCTGAATACTTGTAGAAATCTCTGCTGTCCAAACAACGAAAATTGAGTTGTTTGGAAGGATCACACAACGCTATGTGTGGAGAACAAAGGCACAACACACCATCATCAAAACCTCATCCCAACTGTGAAACATGGTGGAGGGAGAATCATGTGTTTGGGGCTGCTTTGCTGCCTCAGGGACTGGACGGATTGCCGTCACCAATGGAAAAATAAATTCTCAAGTTTACCAAGAGATTTTGCAGGAAAACTTAAGACCATCTGTCCTCCAACTGAAGCTCAACAGAGGATGGATGATGCAACAGAACAACGACCCAAAACATAGAAGTAAATCAACAACCGAACGACTTCAACAGAAGAAAATACTGAGCCTTCTGGAATGACTCAAAGGGTTTGCATACTTTTTCTTGCACCTGTATCAGCTTAAGTCCAGTCAGAGATAACTCTATAGCTCTACACTAGACCTGTCACTATACCTAATATTGTATTGGTTGATATCAAATGTGATGAAGGAATGTCGTTTGGGCAATATTCTCAGTGATGAAGGACTAGAGGATGATCAACACTTTATGAGGATGATTAAACACAGTGTTTAAACACTCAAGCAGCACTGCTGCATCTGATTTACATCTGATTTAGCTAATCAGTGCTAATCACTGCAGTGCTGAGAACAATAATAAACACCAACCAAATAATAATAATTATCTCTACTGTGGGGTCCTGAGTATTGAAGAACAGGGTGAAAGGAGCAATAATAGTAATAATAAAGTATGTAATGAAACAGACACAGAACTACAGTCTTTAATTATTATACTATATAAATGCAGAGTGTCCTATATGATCATGAAATGTGATATGAAAATGTATTAAATGTATTATTTATGATAAAGAAACAGGTCGGTGTGTGTATGCAAAAACACTTCTTGTTATAAATTAATAAAACCTCATACTCACGATAAAATACTTTGGTTCAGGTGCTTTTCTTCTTTTGTTCTTCTGAAAGTGTTAAAGATGGAAAAAAATAATAAATAATTGAACATTTAAAACAATGTTTAATCTCAACTTTTTGTCTTTTGAAAATCGAGGAACCTTTTACTCACTAATCTATTCAGTGTTGGAAAAAACAAGACCACTTCAGTTTCTCTGATTTTGCTATTTATAGGTTTTTGTTTGAGTAAAATGAACATTTTTGTTTTATTATATAAACTACAGACAACATTTCACCCAAATTCCCAAGAGTTTTCAAACCTTAAATAATGAAAAGAAAACAAGTTCATACTCAAAGTTTTAAAAGTTCAGAAATCAGTATTTGCTGAAATAAACCTGTTTTTAATCACAGTTGTCATGCGTCTTGGCATCATGTTCTCCTCCACCAGTCTTACACACTGCTTTTGGATAACATTATGCCTTTACTTGTGGTGCAAAAATTCAAGCAGTTCAGTTTGGTTTGATGGCTTGTGATCATCCATCTATTTCTTGATTATACTGCAGAGGTTTTTAATTTGGTAAAATAAAAAAAACTCATAATTTTTAGGTGATTTCTTAATTTTTTTTCCAGATTTGTATTTTTTTTAGTAGTCCAATAGTAGTGGTGTATGATCCAGACAAACTGCTTTTCTCTGCACTGCTGAAACTGAAACTCAGTCCTTAATCATGCTAAGCTAAAGAGCTAAAGGCTAAAGCTGCTGTTTCCATGTGGGTCAGCCAGACGTGACTCTTCCTGTATCAGTTTTCTTAGGTTTCCAAGAGTCTTTTGAAGGTATAGGAAACGGCGCTCACCGCTCTCTGGCTTTATCTGTAAATCTTTACTCATACCTTGACTCTGCTCCCTTGATTTACAAATGAAATGTAAAATTTACTGATGATCAGTGATGGTTTGGAGAGACATGTCATCTGCTGGTGTTGATCCACTGTGTTTTATTATCAAGTCTAAAGTCAGTCCAGTTTTGTGTCACAAAATCTTACAGCACTTCATGCTTCCCTCTGCTTCTGACAATTTTTATGTGGATGCTTATGAAGATTTCATTTTCCAGCAGGACTTGGCACACTGCCTACACTGTAGCCAAAAGTACCAATTGGTCTTATGTAATATTCAAATTTCATTGATACACCATAATCACTGATCAACAATAAAATAAATAAATGCTTAAAATAGATCACTCTGTGTGTTTAATACATCTATATAATATATGAGTTTCACATTTTCAACTGAATTACTGAAATGAAGTAACTTTTCAAACATATTCCAATTTTTTGAGATGCAACTGCAGCATCAGACCTTCTTTCACACACTGGCTCCCTCCACTGGCTCAGTCGAGCACTGCACACTGCACAGGGTAACTAAACCCCCTGATTTTAGCTAAGCCACATGGCAACAGCACCTTAACCTCAGCTTTACAAATCTCTTCTTCAGTCTAAGTCTTTTCAGTTTCAGCAGTTTCTGACAGGTGAAGTGATTAGCAGTAATAAAGTCATTAATAAAATGAAAATTAAAAATTAAAAAGCACTGCTACTGAAGTACTACACAATAAGGAGTGTTTTAAAACTTTTGACTGGTAGTCTATGTGGGCAGAATGAATAGTGACCGTTTGAGGAGTTGCAGGCTGATAATGAGTGTGTATGTTTGTGTGTTTGTGTGTGTGTAGGCAAAATAATCCATTAGAGGTGTGCCAAAAAATCGATTCACATAAGAATCTTGATTCTCATTTACTACGATTCAGAATCGATTTAAAATGTCCCAAAATCGATTCTGAGGGGCGGGTTTTAGACTGATTTTGGGCTGGGTATTTTTGTTGGACCTGGCAACCCTGGGGATAGCGCTTGTCCTTTCAAACGGAGATCTTCCAGACACACACAGAGCGTAGGTGTTTGAGAATCACCGGTAAGATGGCAGAACAAGCACTATATTACATTAGATTAACGTGTAGTTTCAATGTTTTATGGCAGAATGCTTCATAACAAGCATAAAAAAGATCGCTAGTAGTTAGTTTCAGTAACTGTTAGCTAGCTAACTAGCTAACTTTCCAGTTCCACCTTAAATAACGCTACAGGTGGCAGCGGGCTGCAGCATTTAAGGCGGAACGGAAAAATACAATAAGCTAATCAGAGCTAATTTCAGCTCCTCATCACAGAGGAATTAAGGAATGGACAATATGAATTAATTTCTCCACCTCCTGCCCCCTTTCTGAAGAAATACAACGACCTTAAATTAACTAGTTAATCAGCAGCTGCTCCTGAACTTTAGCGCTCCACTGCTATCATCACATCAGCCCAGCAGCGTCACCTACACACCACCGCTAGTAGCCTGGTAATAAAGCAGTGTTATTTATTATTTATTTATTGTTCATTAACGTCATTGTGATATCCCAGTGATTCCTCTGTCACTGAGGACCCACATTCCTGCACATTTTATTGTTTTTGTAACACATTACCTGCTCCAGGACCAGTGTATATTATGGAGGGTTTTTTTTCAATAAGATTCATAAGCCAGAAGCAGAAATTTTTATAATTCAAATCGTTTTGAATCAAAAATCGATTTTGAATCGAATCGTGGCCCCCAAAATCGGAATCGAATCGAATCGTGAGATAGTAAACGATTCCCACCCCTATAATCCATTTCCTTTTAGAATGTAAATTGCACAATGTTCCTTAATATTTAAGTTTTTCCCAAGTACCGTATTTTCCAAATTATAAGGCGCATCATTATCAGCAAACGTCTATTTTTTGGTCTATTTTCTGCACAAGGTGCGCAGGATTAAAATGCACATTTTAAGCAACACTAGTAAGGGACAGGGGTGTGGCCATGTTTTTCTTCTAATTAATCTACACAGAATTCTCTACTAAAAACTGTTTATTTGGGTGAGTAAAGTGCTTTTGTTTATTTACGGTAAGCTTAAATTTCCAATATTTTAGCCGCGGTTAGCAGTGCTTAGTAAATGTCGCTAGTAAATGTCGTCCAATAGCGCTACACTGAGGAACCCTGAGTGTTACGGTAACCCAGCTAGCGGTTCATCCCACGAATCTTGATTTAATGTAGCTTGTTTGCACGGATAACGGCTAATGCTAATACTGCTCTAGCAGTGCTAGGCAGGGTTAGCAGCAGGGTACATACCAATAATGCTCACCTTTAAACAGTGAAAGAGCTAGCACTTAGAACGGTTAACTTAGCGGCTAATGCTAATGCTGCTCTAGCAGTGCTAACTGGAGTTAGCAGCAAGCTACAGGCTGATAATACTCACCTCTGAGCGGTGAAAGAGCTAGCGCTTAGCACGGTTAGCAGCTAATGCTAATAGTGCTCCAGTCTGGGTGCTGGAGAACTAAACTGAAACTCCTGTATAACTCTGTACTTCAGTAGAGAGACTTTACTGTTCCTTAATACCTGACTGAAAATTAGGTCAAAGTGCAGATTTTACCCAAATTTTCTGCTGTTTAATCAATTATTTTTCATAAATGTTGTAGACATGGTATTTTAGTTAAGAACCCCATGAAACATTGTTTTCAGCATATAAATATATAATATGGATTTATACACATACATATAGTATGGACTGTTACAATGTTACAAAAAGATAAAAGAGGTAGTGATCATTTTTAAAAGTTAAAATGTGTTTTAATGAATTAGAGTTAGTGGTTTGTACCTTCTCTGTAGAAATCTCTTCTATCTCCATGGTGTTGGCGTAAATATCGTCATCCTTCACATTGTTACCGTAAAGATTGGATTCGCACACATCAGCAGTTTTGCTTAAATTTTCATTTGAACATGCACGCTGACTATAAGAAAAAAATGCAGTATTTAAACGACATTAGAGAATATAATATATTATGCTCATTTTAAATAAAAATAAAAAACAACTATAAATACTCAGTGGTTAAATTCCATTATTTTTTATTCTTTTTAAAATTATCTGCATTGTAAATTAATACAAAAGTTATCCAAACTATAAAGAAAAACATATCGAATTATTTAGTAAAGGTAGAAAAAAGAAGTGTTAAACAAAACAGATTATGTTTTATTTTTCACATTCTTAGATTAGACATTTTTCCACATCTCTGCTGGATTTTCTCAGTCAGCTTTATGAGGCAGAGTCACTTGAAATTCAGGCTTAACAGTTAACAGCTGTGCTGAACTTATCAAGAGTTAATTACTTGAATTTCTTGACTCTTAATGTGTTTGAGAGCATCAGTTGTAAAGTAGTAAAGAGGTAGAGTTACAGGTATACAGTGAATAGTGAATATTTGATCCAGATTATGAGAAGCAAGAACTTCTTAATTAAATAAAGAAAAAACTGCAAGTTAACAGCTCTCCAGATAAGAGCATCTAAAAGCTTCTTCACAGGGTATTTTGGTTTGTTTTAAGTTACTACATGATTCCTTATGTGTTCTTTTATAGTCTGGATCACTTCACTATTCAGTTACTATGTAAGAAATAAAATAACAAAATTTATTAATTTGTCGTTGCTTTTATTTTTGTATGAATCTTACCTGGAGGTAGAGTGTTGGGGGATTTGACGTCTGTGGCAAGATATGGGGGGAAAAATAGAGAATGGATAATTAATCATTCAATGTTAGAGTCTCAAATGCCAGTTTAATTGATTACACAATTTCTGCACCATTTTCTGATCAAATCTAACTGTTACGTAGTAAAAAAAATCTAATGTAAATCATTTAGAAGGAGTTTTTGATTGGTTGCAAATGTAATGCTAAATGCCTGAAAAATTATCCAGAATTTGTGAGATGAATTTCTCATAAAATAAGCACGTGTGAATCCATTAATGGTGGAGAGATATGTAAAGAGAATTGCATGAAACAATAGTGCTTAAATAAAATGGTGTAATATGGATGTGTCTGGAAAATATTGGGTCTCGGGGTGGATTTTTGCTTTCTGGACCCAGACTACCCATCTCGGTGTGTAAGTATCTATAGGTTTAAATAGGATCTCCAGTGGATTTTGCGTTTTATAGAGACTCTAAGACTAGATCAGTGTCTGAACTGCATTAGCAGGTTGTAAAGTAACATATGACATTGCAAAAACTGTTATTAGTGGAAAAATGTCTATTTTAAAACTTTTCTAACTGTTGTTTGTCTCGCTGCCTCCTGGTTCTGTTATCAGAGGCAATATGTTTGCATTTATGAATATTCATCAGCAAGAGCCAAAATTCTATCGTTTCTCCCCACCCACTCCTCCACCGGACTAAGGAAGCGTTTAACCAGATCACTGGTTTTACAAAAACTAGCTCACAGGGCATTCATTCATACTAGAGACACAACTAGACATTTTAACCCTTTCAGACCTGAATAATGTGTTGAAAAATGCAGGAAAATCCACCTGCATATGTAAGCTACTTTTTCCATCGGAAAGTAAAAAGCACAGAAAATTAATTACAACCATCATCAATTTGTCTCTTTTAGCATTAAATGTTTACTTTATTGTAAATCAGGACTGAAACAAGACATTTCTTCTGTTTCTACAGCTGATAAAACAGCGTGTTTACAGAGTAGCACTGTTAGCCCTCACCACCAAACAAGCACAGCATGAAATAATATTAAAACAGAAACACAGTATCAGTAAAAGCTTTTACAAGCCCCAGACTAAAATGTACATTTCAGTTTGGTGCAATTTACTGCAAGCTAAGCTTACAAACAGCCATATTTTACACTTAACATGATATATTTACACATTTCACCCGATCGCTAATGCTAATCACTAATGCTAATCGCTGCTAGCTTCCGCCTGCTAGCCTACAGCTTTAAAACAAACACTTTAACTCAATTTATACCTCACATATTTACACTCTGGATGTTTTAATTACCTTTTAACTCTCTTATTAACATTTTAAGATCCTTACAAAATAGAAATACCCACTGATTTACTAATAATCTGACTTTATCTGGTACTTATTTATCTGAACTCACCGGAGCTTCTCCTCACAATAGTACAGCACAGACTAACAGCACAAAAGAATCGTTTGAATGAACGAATCTTTTGAACGAATCTTTTTAGTGAACAGATCCTAATGATTCAGTTCATCTAAAAGAGCTGCTGTGTTCATCACTACTAGTTATCTTCTGTAAAGGATTAACCAACTCGGTTAATCTAACGTTTTTTGTAGTCCTTGTAGAACTGTTAGAACTACATACAGGTCTGAAAGCAGGTCGCGGTGCTGGAAAGAGGCTGCTGTGAGGAGAAGCTCCAGTGAGTTCAGATAACGTCAGATTATTAGTAAATCAGTGGGTATTTCTGTTTTGTAAGGAGCTTAAAATGTTAATAATAGAGTTAAAAGGTTATTAAAACATCCAGAGTGTAAATATGTGAGGTATAAGTTGAGTTAAAGTGTTTGTTTTAACTGCTTAAGCTGTAGGCTAGCAGGCGGAAGCTAGCAGCGATTAGCATTAGCGATTAGCATTAGCGATTAGTATTAGCGATCGGGTTAAATGTGTAAATATATCATGCTAAGTGTAAAATATGGCTGTTTGTAAGCTTAGCTTGCAGTAAATTGCACCAAACTGAAATGTACATTTTAGTCTGGGGCTTGTAAAAGCTTTTACTGATACTGTGTTTCTGTTTTAATATTATTTCATGCTGTGCTTGTTTGGTGGTGAGGGCTAACAGTGCTACTCTGTAAACACGCTGTTTTATCAGCTGTAGAAACAGAAGAAATGTCTTGTTTCAGTCGTGATTTACAATAAAGTAAACATTTCATATATTAAAATTATATATATATATATATATATATATATATATCATTTTACTTCTTTAAAAATATATATACGACAGTGCTGTATACATTTATTACACTCTGCAACTGTAGGGGGCGCCCACAAGCACAAAATCTCAAATCCTACCTAGTGGAGCTTTTAACTCTTTTTTAAACATTTTATATTTTTTTGCTTCTGGATTATGAATTTATATATAATATGAACTAAGTAACCACTGATTATTAATATCTGAGATAAATGTACCTCCTTCTCAGGTAAACAGCCACCACAGTAACTCCCAGGATGACGCAAACAGCAGCCACGGTGGCTATTATAACAGAGTTTCCTGTAAGACAGAGAACAGAAGATTCATGAAGACGACGTTAAACAGGATCTCTGTCTCTCTGTGTCGTTCCTCCTGCAGTACCGTCTGATTGTGGAATCAGGACAGTGGTGTGGTGGAGGTCTGTGGAGAGGTAGTTGGATGCGGTACAGGATACGTTGCCGGTCAGTGGGCCGGTTAACTCCGACACTGTCACTGTATCGCTGTAGCTGGTTGTGATATTGAACTGTGGGAAAAGTGCATGGCGTCCATCAACCGTCCAGGAGACGTTAGCTTTGGGCTCGGCCTCCGCTCGGCACACGCAGAACAGACCTCCAGCCCACTCAGAGCAATTTGGAGAGAGCAGGATTTTCGGAGGAACTGAGGAACAGGAAAAAACAGTGAGTTAACAATACAAACATTTATACAGGGGTTGGACAATGAAACTGAAACACCTGGTTTTAGAGCACAATAATTTATTGTGGTGACGGACAGTTCTGGTGGAAACAGGAGAGTTGAGGTTCACATTGAATTCTGTCGTGATTTGAGCAGCCATGGTTTTATGTTTTTTGGATACAATCCGGGTTAGCACCCGAACATCCTTTTCAGACAGCTTCCTCTTACAGCGTCCACAGTTAATCCTGTTGGATGTGGTTGGTTCTTCTTGGTGGTATGCTGACATTACCCTGGATACCGTGGCTCTTGATACATCACAAAGACTTGCTGTCTTGGTCACAGATGCGCCAGCAAGACGTGCACCAACCATTTGTCCTCTTTTAAACTCTGGTATGTCACCCATAATGTTGTGTGCATTGCAATATTTTGAGCAGAACTGTGCTCTTACCCTGATAATTAAACCTTCACACTGCTCTTACTGGTGCACTGTGCAATTAATGAAGATTGAACACCAGACTGCTCCAATTTATCCATAAAACCTCCCACACTAAAATGACAGGTGTTTCAGTTTTATTATTTCTTCTAAATTCCAAATAAAAATATTGGGTTTCGCTTTTTAATACAGCACGTGTTTTAGAAGGTAAGTTCACTTTACTCACAGTGTAACTTATCTGGATGAACCAGTAGATTCAAAATAATTACTAGGTTCTACAGGTACAAGAGAGTTACAAGAGAGTAACAACTAGACAACTTTCTGAAACTTACTTTTTACTTTCCCAACACTCATGGTGTAACTGTTCTCTACTCTTTCCGCTCTGCTGGATGCCAGTTTTGGTTGCGTTGTGCTGCTGCTTACACTAGGCATCTCCTGCTGATAACAAGAGGGTTTTTTTCTAAAACTCATCACCTCTTTGATCGGTGTTTTGTAGTTTTGAGTCTCTACAGCCTCTGTAGTCATGTATCTGTCTCTCTACCTCAGAATAAAGTTGAGTCTCTTAAGTCTAGCTCACACATTTGTACATTTATGGTAAAAATATCACTGCTGAGGAACATTTATGGTAAAAATATCACTGCTGAGGTCAATTCATGGTATAAATATCACTGCCGAGGTAAATTTATGGTAAAAATATCACTGCTGAGGCAAATTCATGGTTGGTTTGAATTTGTGAATTTCTTATATCAGGTCAAAAACTATAAACAGAATAAAAGCAATAATAACTTACAGTGGACGTTCAGCTTGAGCTGCTCTGATTGACCCCGTCCAACAGAGTTAAACACAGTGCAGGAAACGGAGGTCTCCCGCAGGATATTTTTAAGGGTGTAGCGATGTTCTGCTCCACTCTTCTTCACAGTGGTGTTCATCTGAGAAACAGACCACTCGTAGCGAGAAGGTGGAGGTCTACTGGCAGCAGAACATGTGAGTGAGAGAGAACCACCCTTAACCACACTGTTTCCTTCAGCCTGTATTCTCACATCTGAGGGGGCATCTGTGAAAAAGCACAAATAGACCACCAAGAAGGACTGATCACATCCAACAGGATTAACTGTGGACGCTGTAAGAGGAAGCTGTCTGAAAGGGATGTTCGGGTGCTAACGGCAGAATTCAATGTGAACCTCAACTCTCCTGTTTGCACCAGAACTGTTCGTCACCACAATAAATTATTGTGCTCTAAAACCAGGTTTCAATTTCATTGTCCAACCCCTGTATATATAGTACAAGTAAAAATTTGGGCACACCTTCTTATTTAATGTTTTAGTTTATTTGTGTCCTACATAGTAAATGATTAGTGAAGTGATTCAGACTATAAAGGAACACATAAGGAATCATGTAGTAACTTAAAAATGTTAAACAAACCAAAATACATTTAGATTAACTTGAGGTTTCTGAGGCTGGTAACTCTGATTAACGTATCATGTGCTCTGCTGGACGCTCTGCTGGATGCTGGCCAGTTTTGGTTGCGTTGTGCTGCTGCTTACATCAAGCTTCTCCTGCTGATAACAAGAGTTTTTTTTTTTAAATCATCACCTCTTTTATAGGTGTTTTGAGTCACTACAGCCTCTGTAGTCATGTATCTGTCTCTCTACATCAGAATAAAGCTCTGATTCTGATCTTCCTACTGTTATCTGTTATATGAGTGTAGGGAATTTATGTTTTTTTTTGTTTTGTTGACTGCAGTTGTTCCCTAGTCGTGTGTGTTGACGTAACACATTTTCTGCCATGGTACCACCAGCCATGAGATCTAGGTTGAACCATGTTGGCTTTTGACTGTGGTAACCGGTAGTGTGGTGGAGGAGTGGTTATGTGCGTAAAAACAGAGCTCCACAGCAGCGCAAATCTGCTCCACCGCTGGAGAAACTCATTATAACGTTTTCTATGGTCTTTGCAGCGACTGCATTTGAGGATACTTTTGAAAGTTCTTGAAATGTCTCGGATTAACTCGGACTTCATTAAGAAATGAAGGTCTGGATTAGAGCATTAATCAAATATTCACTATTCACTGTATACCTGTAACTCTACCTCTTCACTACTTTACAACTGATGCTCTCAAACACATTAAGAGACAAGAAATTAAAGTAATTAACTCTTGAGTTCAGCACAGCTGTTAACTGAAATTAGGCTGAATTCCAGGTGACTCTACCTCATAAAACTGACATCTAAATAAGAGGAGCTACTTTGAAGAATCTAAAATATAAAACATATTCTGGTTTGTTTAACTTTTTTTGATGACTTTAGAACTTAAAAAAAAAGAAAAAATACAGAATTTAAGGTGCGTCCATGGTACCATATATAGATTTTAATATATTCATTCACAGCCTCAATATATTATATTTTGCCCAATATATTATCTTCTATCGTCTTTTTTTACTGTATTAATTTATTAATTTTTTTATGCTATATGTACATAAGTCAAGAGTTTCAATACATAATCTCAAAAACTCAAGGACATATTATCTTGTTCCCCTAAAAAAATGTATATTTTATTTGGTCCTCAATATATCTTATATTAGGTCAAAAAACAATAAACAGACTTAAAGCAATAATAACTTACAGTGGACGTTCAGCTTGAGCTGCTCAGACTGACCCTCTCCAACAGAGTTAAACACAGTGCAGGAAACGGAGGTCTCCCGCTGGATATTTTTAAGGGTGTAGCGATGTTCTTTTCCACTGTACTTCTCAGTGGTGTCCATCTGAGAAACAGACCACTCGTAGCGAGAAGGTGGAGGTCTACTGGTAGCAGAACATGTGAGTGAGAGAGAACCACCCTCAACCACACTGTTTCCTTCAGCCTGTATTCTCACATCTGAGGGGGCATCTGTAAAAAATACACTATATTTGTAATATATTTCTATATTTGTAAGATTTAAGACTCAATGCAGAAGTTTAAGTGAAGTTAAATAACGTAATTTTCGGAGATTGATCCACGCCCTTACACCTCCCATTCCCAGACCTATATAAACCGTCACTTCCTCTCTACCTGCTTGTCAAACAACCTCACATGTGGTGTTGGCTCCTGCTACTGATCCGCTATGGTCCTTCACCTATATGTCTCCTGCCTCCGGTCGTTCCCTTCCACCCCGGCTTCTCCTCCGCCACTGCTCCCGGCTGCATTCCCTGGTAATGGTGTGTTTTTTCCCAACTTTAGCGGCTGGTGTCTCCTCTCCTGGCTCCCGCGAGGTCACCTTCAGACTTTGTCGACTCCTCCCCGCTGCCTCTCCTGGTGCGCACGCTCCTGCCTCCCGGCGTCCCTGTTTTCCCCCTCCAACCGGCATTCTTCCCCCCGGCCGCTGGGCGGCCGTGGCTCCGCCTACCTGCGGCTTTACTGGGCGGTACTTGAGCGTGGCCACTCCTCCTCTCTCTCCTATCAATGCACACTGTGCCTTTAGGCATCATCCAACCGCTCCCTCCATCTTCTAACTCCTCCCTCTCTCTCTCATTACTCGTCATCCAACCCCTCCCTCATCATCCAGCTCCTCTCTCTCTTATTACTCGTCATCCAACCCCTCCCTCATCATCCAACCCCTCCCTCACCATCCAACTCCTCTCTCTCTTTCTCTCATTACTCGTCATCCAACCCCTCCCACGTCATCCAACCCCTCCCTCACATCCAACTCCTCTCTCTCTTTCTCTCATTACTCGTCATCCAACCCCTCCCACGTCATCCAACCCGTCCCTCCGTCATCCCCCTCTTCCTCCCTCCATCATCCAACTCCTCTCCCCCGTCATCCCAACTCCGCCCCTCGTCATCCAGTCATCCCCATCATCCCTGCATCAGTCTGTCCGTCTTCCTGGCCCACCTCCCATCATCTCTCCTCATGAGCCGTCTGCCCACCGTCCTCCCTCGGCTATGCCTCTGCCTTCGTCCTTCCTGAGCCACGCCCCAGGCCCCTGTTGCCCTTCCAATGGCTTCCCGTCTGGCTTCTGTCTCCCACACCATGCCTCTCCAGCAGCCTCCTCCCCTCTGTTATCTTCATCCTCGCCTTCATCATTCTCGCCTTCATCTTTATCCCCACCCCCTTCATCGCATCCTTGCCACCTTCACCCTCGCCTTCATCACCTTACCATAGTCATCTTTGGTGCCATTATCGTCACTTTCATTGTCTTCGCAGCTATCACTGCCATCTTCATCACCATCGTCATCGACCCCATCTCTGCCTGTGTCACCATCATCATCGCCGTTGCCTACGTCATTGCCTTCTTCATGCCACCATCTCTGCCTACATCTCTGCCATCATCGCCATCATCATCTTCATGACCATCTTAATCACCATCATCACCACCATCTCTGCCCAGCTTGTAAAACTACACCACGCGCATCATTCCACAAGTCGTTTGACACCATACTCCACTCCACCCGATTCTGACTCCCTGGACCTCATTCTCTATGCTATGCCCCCACACTGCCTTCATCATCTTGCCAGCATTTGTTCTTTCCCATTCTTCCTTTACTTTTCTGCCTTAAGTACCTCTGCCTCAATTCTTCCTCAACTTCTACACCGATCTCCTCACCCTTTCCAACCACCACCAATTCTTTGTTCATCAAAGACGTGAACGAGAGCCTTGCGCTCTCAATCAGCATCTTCTTCGCTTTTCATATTCTGTCTTACTGTATTTCATGCCCTGCGCAGGTTACATTTCTACCTTCATTTCGCAACACCTTAAAACCATTTTCTCCCTTCTACTTATGTAAATCTGCTCTCACAATCGTCTGACAAATCTCACTATCCTAGATAATTAACCTTACCCTCAATCATACACAAATTCACCAGCTCAAATTTTCCAAGGACTACCCGATGACACGTTCCAAAAATATCACTTCTCTGGTAAATTTGTGGTAAAAATATCAGTGCTGAGGTACATTTGTGGTAAAAATAACACTGCTGAAGTAAATTTGTGGTAAAAATATCAGTGCTGAGGTAAACTTTTGGTAAAAAATATCAGTGGTGAAGTACAAGTGTAACAAAAATATCACTTCTGTGGTAAATTTGTGGAAAAATATCACTGCTGATGTAAATTTGTGGTAAAAATATCTCTGCTGAGGTAAAGTGTGAGAAAACATATCACTGCCGAGGCAAATTAAAGGCAAAAATATCACTGCTGAGGTAAATTTGTGGAAAAAAATCACTGCTAAGGTTAATTTATGGAAAGACTAGCACTGCTAAGGTACATTTGTGGTAAAAATATCACTGCTGAGTTAAATGTGTGGTAAGAATGATCACTGCTGATGTAAATAGTTTTAAATTGCAGGCTTAGAATATGTTTTGTTTAAAAACAAGACATTTAAATTTAATTTAAAAATAAACTATTTCTACATTTGCACTTGTTCCTCACCGCTTTCAGGCACATATCATTCTCTCACCCACAAACATTCACACATATATTTCTCACATACTCACATTCTGTACCTTATTTAAAAATGCAGATTCACACATATATCTTTCACACTCACACATCTATTAATGCTGCCACTCGGCATCAAAGCCATCCATCTATCTGTCTATCTATCTGTCTATCTATCTATATATCTGCTTCATCCTGGTCAGGAATCATTGGGTTGCATCATGTTGTTTTGTATTGTTCCAATTTTTTTGCAGTGGTGTGAAAAAAGAGCAGTGTGGACATAGATTTGTGGTAAAATATCACTGCTGAGGTAAATGTGTGGTACAAATATCACTGCTGATGTAAGTATTTTAAAAATTGTAGGATTAGAATATGTTTTGTTTGAAAAGCAAGACATTTAAATTTAATTTAAAAATAAACTATTTCTACATTTGCACTTGTTCCTCACCCCTTTCAGGCATATATCACACTCTCGCCCACAAACGTTCACACATATATTTCTCACATACTTACATTCTGTATCTTGTAAAGTGCAGATTCACACATATATCTTTCACACTCACACTGATCATCTATTAATGCTGCCACTCGGCATCAAAGTTCCTCTATCTATCTATCTATCTATCTATCTGCTTCATTCTGGTCAGGAATCATTGGGTTACACCTGCCATTTTTCAGGTCTATTAATTGTGTCTAATATGTGTTGCATCATGTTTTTTTTTGTATTGTTCCAATTTTGTGCAGTGGTGTGAAAAAAGTGGTGTTTACCCTCTTCATGATTTCTTTTGTTTTTTTGCATGTTTCTCACTCTTACAGCTTTTTCTAAGTAGATTTGTTACATTTCTCACATCATGATTGGCATCACAACAAGTGCATTTCTCAAAACAGTTAGTGCAAACAGCAAAACTCAATTAAATACCTACAAACTACAAAAGCACATAACTCCCTTAGAATTCTTTGTTTTTGCCTCAAAATTAAATATTTATTTTGATTAACTCAAAGCATCAAAATAGGTTTGTTTTGGGTCATTGTCTTGCTGCAGAACCCAAGTACACCTGAGCTTGAGGTCACTAACAGATGGTCGGACATTCTCGACATGAAGCAGCAAAGCAGCCCCAGACCATCATTCTCCCACCACAATGTTTAACATTCAGTATAATTCAGTTCTTTTTCTGAAATTGTGTGTTACTTTTACACCAGATGCAACGGGACACACACCTTCCAAATGTTCCACTTTTGTCTCGTCAGTCAACAGAGCATTTTCCCAAGAGTCCTGGGTACGGTGGCCCAGAAGAGCACATCACAACAACATTTACAATGCAAACAAAAAGATGACAAAGCATTTTCTTAATTAGTTGCCTTGTCGTATTTTTGTTTGCTTTGTAATTGCTGTTGTGATGTGTCCTTCTGGGCCACCGTACCTGGGGATCATTGTTTTTGCTTAGCAGTGGTTTTCGTCTTGACACCCTGCCATATTTTGCCCAATATTTTTCAGTCTATTTTCATACATAAGGTGCACTGGATTATAAATCATTAAGCGAAATAAAAGTTTAATACGTCAGAGCATTTCTCTGTGAGGCAAATAAGGCCTACTCTTTTAAAGAATTAAAAAATAATGAAATTTAATAATAACAGAAAATTAAATATGAAATATAAAACTAAACCCAAAATACTAACAAAAATATAATCTTATGAATTTCAAAAGATAAGAACAAAAAACTTGTTTGTATCTTAACAAATATTTTTTGCGCATCTCAGCAGAGGATACTGACGTTTACGGTGCGAAGATAGGCCAGCAGCTCATTTAAGGAAACAGTAATATTATTTTACTCTTTATTTTGTTTATTGTTAAACGTTAAAAGTCATGTATGCTTGCTGCAGTGTGTGTGTGTGTGTGTGTGTGCGTGCGTGCTCTACAGTGTGGGCAAAAGGTGTGAAAATAGACTGTAGACAGGATGTAAGATAGCAAAGAGCATCGTGACGCAAGTTGCGCAGGGTGTAAGATAGGGCCCATAGTGTGTTAAATTTAACACCAGCCAGGTTTCTGGACGCAGAGTTTAAGCTCCCTTCAAAGATTTTCTATAGGGTTTAGGTCTGGAGACTGGCTAGGCCACTCCAGAAGCTATATAATTTTTTAACAGAGCCATTCCTTGGTTATCCTGGCTGTGTGTGTTGGGTCATTGTCATGTTGGAAGACCCAGCCACAACCCATCTTCAACGCTCTTACTGAGGGAAATCTCGCAAAACATGGCCCCGGTCATCCTCTCCTTAATAAAAAAGGATGATGCATGATGCTTCCACCCCCATGCTTCACAGTAACCATGGTGTTTTTGGATGGAACTCATCATTCTTCGTCCTCCAAACACGGTGAGTGGAATTAAGACTAAAAAGTTATATTTTGGTTACATCTGACCTCAGAACTTTCTCCCATGACTCCCCTGGATCATCCAAAAGGTCATGGACAAACTTAAGAACCTTCAGTGCCATATGTGACTTTAAACTATGATGTCTTGGTGTATTTTACCCACAGTAACCTTGGAAACAGTGGTGCCAGCTCTCTTCAGGTCATTGACCAGCTCCTCCCGTGTAGTTCTGGGCTGATTTCTAACCTTTCTTAGGATCACTGATTAAGATTGACTTGTGGAGGTCTACAATTTTGTCTCTGGTGTCTTTGGACAGCTCTTTGGTCTTAGGCATGTTATGCCAGGTTTACACTACACGACTTTTTAAGTCTTCAGTCATTGTGCTGTACACACTATACGACTGGTTGTGCTGTAATCGTGAATCCTTCAGTTTTTGAGACTTTCACACTACACAACTGATCAGCAACACAGGGTCACAAATTACACGATTTATCACTGTGGGAAATCACAGACTCACCTGGCTGCTCTCCAGAAACACATTTCGTCACGAGAACACACCTAAACTAAACGCACACGAAAAGTAGCCATGCCATTCCATAGAATCTCTATACAGGAGAATACGCACTTAAAGTGAGTCCAACATGAACGGGTTCATGTGAAGCAACTGAGTTTATAAAAAATCTAAATCAGAGTTTATAAATGTCTGATCAATTTTATACTGAAATATGTACTTATGTCCTCAACACAGAACTATGTCAAATGTTTTAGTACCGCAGACATAATTTGTTTTATTATTTTGAACTCCAGATGTAACCCGTTAAACATGCTCTACCTGCATCTCCAGGATCAGCTCGCCAACCAGTCAGCTCATAGTAGCAGTAAGCTAGTGCTTTACAGCTTTTTCTTTAGATAAACAGAAACGCTTTCTTAGTTTTTTTTAGTAAAATACATTATTCTGCTTTCTAAAATTTAAAGAAAGTTTTTAGCTTTTAGCTCCATTCACCTCTATTCATACATGACTCACTCACGGGCTCCATCTAGAGTTTAACAGTCATTTACTAATTTAACAGGAAGAATGGTAGAGTGGTCAGACTCTCCATAAACAGCTCTGGTGTGTTTTTGACCCGTGGTTCTCTCTTTCTGTGATCTCATTGGTTGTATGTAGCCGCTGTTCCTGACTCCTAGTCGCCGACTGAGTCAGATATTAAACACCGTCTTTTAGTAGTTCACACTACGCAACAGCGCAAGCGCCGAGTAATTTTTGTTGGCGATCAACGAAAAACTGTTGGCGACTGAAAAACTGGCCCAAAATCCTTGCATGAGTAGTTGGAGTCTTACTGATTGTGTGGGGTGGACAGGTGTCTTTATGCAGCTAACGACCTCAGTCAGGTGCTTCTAATTTAGAATAATAAGAGGAGTGGAGGTGAACTTTTTAGAGGCAGACTAACAGGTATTTGAGGGCCACAATTTTTGCTGATTGGCAGGTGTTCAAATACTTATTTTGCAGTAGTAACACACAAATAAATTAGTAAAAAAATCATACATTGTGATTTCCTGATTTTTAAGATTAAGGAATTTCAGAATCCTCCATGATTTCTAAATGGGAGAACCTGCAAAGTCGCAGGGTGTTCAAATACTTATTTTCCTCTCTGTAAAAATGACAAATAATAAAAAAAAATAATAGTTTTTATTATTTTGACAGTAGACTGGCGTACTCACATAAGACGTTGATCTGAAGGGCATTGCTGTAAGTCGTTTGACTGCTGAAGATGCTTTGGCATCTGAGATACTTCTCGTGGTCCTGAAGGGTTGGTTTGAACTTTGCTTGGAAGACCGAAGTCCACAGTCCGTCCTGGTCCTTTGTGGTGGTCACACTGTTAGAAACACTAGATAAGCCAATCCATTCGACCGGTGGTGGAGATGAAGGACAGGAATGACGGATTGAGCAGGTAGTGGAGAACAGTTTTCCCTCCACTTGCTGGCTGTCCATGGAAATGCGGGGATTCTCAGGTTTTACTGTGAGAAAGTACAAGCCAAAGTCAGGAGCTGCAGGGTTTCTTGCATTTATTAGATTTCAGACAGTATGAACCCATAAAACTGGGTATTATGTTTTATCTGCTCAACTTTACCACTTCTGACAACACTAAAGATACCAAGTCTATTGCAGATCCCTGTCTTTTGTATCGTGAGGGCGCAAAAGTACGCCTTGCATGGCTCAAAATGTGCAAATGGCGCATATTAATTCTCTTAATTAATCATCAGTGTGTCAGTTATCATTCCCTTTAAGAGTCAGATGACCTCTGACTTTGGCGTGTTCATATCTTAACAGCGCGACACTTTTGCACGTTTCAGCAGGGAATGATACTGACCTGCTCATTTACACTGTGCAGATACACCAGCAGCTCATTTAAGGGAACAGTAATGTTATTTTATTCTTTATTCTGTTTATTGTGCATGTAGTAGCTAAGATAGGATTGGGCAGCTGACTGTTGAATGCTGACTGTTGTCAGGGTTCTAATCAATAAGTGGTGCACCTGTATTTCCTGCCGCCAAGATAAAAAAACGCCAGAAATTTACCTGAACACACCTTACTTCAGCCCACCACACCCATCAGTGTAGATTTATTCATAAACTCCGAATCTATTTTAATAGCGCGAACACAGGGCTTGAAAATAAGACTGTTGACGGGGTGTAAGATAGCAACAAGCATCACGACTCGCCTTTTACAGGGTGCACGATAGGGCCCTAAGAGTTTCATAAGGATTGTGTTGTGTAAAGTTGTAACTGGTATAAGTTAATATACAGTTGCAAGAAAAAGTATGTGCACCCTTTGGGATTACTTTAAATATGTTCTGAGCTTCATCTACATCACAACAATAGACAAACACAGTCTGCTTAAACTAATACCACACAAAATATATATATGTCTGCATGGTTTTGTTGAACACAACATGTTAACATTCACAGTGATGGGGGGAAGTCTGTGAACCTTTGGATTTAATAACTGGTTGATCCTCCTTTGGCAGCAATAAAAAAAAACTATCAAAAGTTTCCTGTAGCTGCAGATCAGACCTGCGCAGAGTTCAGGAGGAATTTTGGATCAATCCTCTTCACTTAACTGTTTCAGTTCAGCAATATTTTTGAGCTATCTGGTGTGACTCACACTGTGCTCTTGCAGTCACCTTTACAGGACTTTACCACGCCTAGGGAAAGTAGCAACAGTCTCAACTTTCTCCATTTGTAGATCGTCTGTCTTACTGTGGACACATGAACATCAAGGCTTTTAGAGATACTTTTGTAACCCTTTCCAGCTTCATGCAAGTCAACAATTCTTGAACGTAGATCTTCTGAGAGCTCTTTTGTAAGAGGCATGATTCACATCAAGCAAAGCTTCTTAATAACAGCAAACTCAAAACTGGTGTGTGTTTTTATAGGACAGGACAGCTTTAACCAACACATCCAATCTCATCCGGGCTCCAATTCGCTATTAGAAAAGTCATTAGTCTAGGGGTTCACATACCTTTTTTTCCCCCTCACTGTGAATGTTAACATGTGTTCAATAAAACCATGCAAACAAATCTTTTTTTTGTGGTATTAGTTTAAGCAGACTGTGTTTGTCTATTGTTGTGACTTTGATGAAGCTCAGACGACAATTAATTACCAATTTATGCAGAAATCCAAGTATAATCCCAAAGGGTTCACATACTTTTACTTGCAACTGTAGTGACTCTGTATTGTAGTAAAGAAATGGGCGGAGCTTCTGGATGGAAATGGTGAACATGAGGCTTGTGTTGTGTACAGTAGTAAAGTTGAGTAAGTGGTATTAGTGAATATAGTAACTCTGTATTGTAGTAGAGAAGTAGGCGGAGCTTCTGGACATGATGAACATAAGGCTTGTGTTGTGTACAGTAAAGTTAAGTAGGTGGTGTTAGTGAATATAGTAACTCTGTATTGTAGTAGAGAAGTGGGCGGAGCTTCTTCTGGTCATGGTGAACATAAGGCTTGTGTTGTGTACAGTAAAGTTGTAAGTGGTATTAGTGAATATTGTAACTCTGTATTGTAGTAGAGAAATGGGCGGAGCTTCTGGTCATGGTGAATATAAGGCTTGTGTTGTGTACAGTAGTAAAGTTGTGAGTGGTATTAGGGAATACTCACCAGTGTTTATTTTGATGTAATGATACTTGTTATCGGTGTCAGGATGGATCCATGGATACATACTTGCACTGTTATCTTTTGAGCGTACTCTGTCGATCCTCAGGCTGCAGTTTCCTTGTGAAGGATCTCCTGGGATTGATGTTCTTCCTCTTAAACTGTCTGTTATATCTCCAGAGTTTCTGGAATACACTATTGGGTCTTTACCTGAAATGCTCAGGTACCAAACCACATGAGAGTGCGAGCTGGTGCTGCATGGTAGTGTAACACAGCTTCCCTCAACAGCTGTAACTGATTCTGGCACCTGAACGTCCCGACCATGGCACAGACAGATCAGCACTGAAACTGTAAAAAAAAAAAAACAGAAGAATAAAGAGGTTAGAAAAATACTGAACTTACATTTTCACATAATTATCTGAACTTTCTACTCCTTACATTTTAATAGAAACAGCCTCATTACTCCTATTTCATTTCAGCTCGTTTGGGCACCCCTATTAATCTTAATCATTTTAGTTCTAAATATTTGGGTGTTTGCAACAGCCATTTCAGTTTGATATATCTAATAACTGATGGACACAGTAATACTTCAGGTAGTATAATACAGGACAAATCCTGCACCTAACAACTGGGGTTATACATAGAGCTCAGCCAGGATCTACTACTCACTCAACTAACAACAATATCCAACACCACCACAATCTGATACTGGCTCGACAAGGATCCAGAAGCACAGCCTAACACTATGTTCATGGTCCATTGCCTCAACTGCCAAGTATCCAGACCTACCGAAAAATAACCAATGAACAAACAGAATCCCTCCTTAATCTATGCTTAACTTCCTTTAACTATGACAACAACACACTAACCACAGCACCCTACCTAAGCACAATCACACACAATAAATGACATTATAAGTTGCGTGAGCAGAACACAGCAACCACTACCATCTGATACTGGCTCGACAAGAATCCAGAAGCATAGCAAACTATGTTCATGGTCCTTGCCTCAACTGCCAAGTACTCAGACGTCTGCAAAAACTCATGAGACAAATAACTACAAAAACAACAGCACCACACCAATCCCCTTCATCCAAACTCTAAACACCAACTTCAGTGCAAGCTCTTCTCAGGGGTCATCAGGCAGGCACCTTCCTTCGTCAGTGTTTCGCTGAATTAAGCCCACGACACCTAAAGAAAGCTAAACAGTGAAGTCTGGCGTCCCAGACCCACCCCCCTCCAAGCTTGCTGTTGAAGCACAAACTTATTCCCTTCCCCACGTAGCCTCAGCCCTTCTGAACCACAACCACTGACTAGATCTTTTAGCTACATCTGACAACTCTTTCACTACTGTCCTCAGAACACGACCTCTAATTACGAATTCAGACAGCAGTCTTGTGGCAGACTTTGCTACAAAGCCTCTAGTACCTACCTCCACCGGTCTAATATATGCTTGCCACCCACGCTCTCTTACCTTAGCTACCAAGTCTGTATACTTCAGCCTTTTCCTTTCATAAGCTCCACCTACCTCGTCTTCAAACGGAACAGTTAGCTCTATAAAATACACTATCCGCTTACTTTCAGAGTACAATACTACATCCGGCCTCAAGGTTGTAACCAGAATGCACTCCGGGATCTGCAGTTTACTACCTACATCCACTAACAACTTCCAATCTCGTGCATCAGCCCACTTCCCAGCAGTTTTCAAGCACTGTGCTGTTTCTCCACTGTGCTGTCCCTCACGCAGCATAACTTCTAACTGCTTCTTATCAAGTGCACCTGCAAGAGATCTAAGTACCTGATTATGCCTCCATGTGTAGCGCCCCTGGGATAAACTCACCTTACATGCCGACAAAATGTGCTTCAGCGTGCCACTTCCTGCACATAGCTTACAACTTGGATCCTCACCCACCCACTGAGCAAATTTTTGTGGCGTTGGCAGAACATCATATGTAGCTCCCAAAAGAAACTTTAGACGACCTGTATCCAATCCCCATATCTCTCGCCAGGTGATTCTCCGCTTCTCTACACTTTCCCATCTCATCCACTGCCCCTGCTTACTCTGCCCTGCTGCTTTTGCTCTCCTTGCTTCCTCCTCCTGCTCACGAATAAACCCTGTAAACATGTGCCTTTTCTCTGGTGATGTGGCCTTGCCGAATGCTTTCCACGAATCACCTAAACCTAATCCTGCCCTCCCATTTTGCACCTGCCCCACAACATCCCTGTGCTCCAGTGCCCTCCTTGCTGCTTGAGTTGCTTCTCGAGCATTCCACTTTCTCCCAGACCTAGTCACTGGTGCTGTTGCTTTAACTGCATTTCACGTCCTACCTTAGCACATTTGAACTCCTCAACCAAGCTCGTCAATGGCAGTTCCAGCATCCCTCTCCCACACCAAGCCACACTACTGAGGCAATGCGGCACCCCCAACCATGTCCTTATAGCCTTGTTCATAACCCTTTCTAACCTCTCAACTGCAGAAATCGGAATATCATAAACTGTTAATGGCCACCTTAGACGAGGCAACAAACCAAACTGCAGACACCACAATTTCAATTTACCTGGCAAAAAAGACTTATCAATTCTATTAATGCCTCCACCATTTCCGTCCTCAACCCTTCCACCTGCTCTTTTCATTCAGTGTTGCAGTATACCACCTACCTAAACTCTTAACTGACTTTTCCAATATAGATGGTATGACTTCTCCCTCCATCATAAACCTTTCTTGTATCAACTTCCCTTTAATGATTGATACACTCCTAGACTTGCTCGGTTTAACTTTCATCCTAGCCAGCCTAAGATTATCATTTAACTTCCCTAGTAGTCGCCGGGTACATGGCACCGTAGTCGTTAACGTTGTCATATTGTCCATGAATGCCCTAATTGGTGGGAGCTGGGTGCCATCATGCAGCCTCTCCCCGCCTACGACCCACTTAGAAGCCCTAATAATCACCTCCATTGCCATCGTAAACGCTAGCAGTGAAATTGTACACCCTGCCATTATACCTGTTTCCAGTTGTTGCCAAGACGTGACACACTCCCCTACACTAAAGCAAAACTGTATATCTTCAAAATAGGCTTTAACTAACCTTGAAATCTCTTCTGGAACCATAAAAAATTCAAATGCCTTCCACAACAATGCATGTGGTACCAAACCAAAAGCATTAGCCAGATCTAAAAACACCACATGTAGATCCTTTTTCTCGGCTCTTGCTATTTGAATCTGGTGCCAAATCATACTATTATGCTCTATGCAACCAGAAAAACCTGAAATTCCTGCCTTTTGTACAGACGTATCAATTAACATTTCTTTTCAGGTATGTTGCTAGTCTACGTGCAACCACACTAAAGAAGATCTTACCCTCCACATTCAGCAGACTTATGGGATGGAACTGATCAATAGCCACAGAATCCTTTTCTTTTGGGAAAAGAACTCCACCTGCTCTGCGCCACTCCTTTGGAATAATCCCCTTCTTCCACACTACAGCCATTAGTTTCCATAAAAACTTCAAAACATCAGGTGCACTTTTATATAATCTATATGGAACCCCATTTGGCCCTGGGGCAGAACCTGCCTTTGCAGTCTTTACCACCTCCTGAACCTCACTCCACCTAACATCCATCTTCCACTCCACATCACCTAGCGGCGGCATGTCTGCTGGTAGGTCCAGGTCTCTAGACCTTTCCTTCTCTGTGTAAACTTTCTGAAAGTGCTCCTCCAACTCCCCCTTTCCCACCTTTAGATTTCCTGATTTCTCCTTACTAAACAGACTCTTAACAAATCTAAATGGATCTCTAAAGAACTCTATCCTAGCATGCTCCTTCTTCTTCCTCCTTTTCCTCATAGCCTCTGCTCTCCGCAATTTCACAAACTTACTTTTCAACTCCTCCTGCAATAACTCAATGCCCTCTCTTTCTGCCTCATTCCCCTTCTTCCACTTCTTTCTGAGTAACCTTGATTCCTTAACCAGTTTTTCTATTTCTACCTGCCGCCTTGATTTAACTACATCTTGACCCTTTACGTTCCTCTGCACAACACCAAATCTTGCCATTCCATAATCATAAATAACTTTACCTAGCCTGTTCAATTTACTCTCTCCTGTTCCCTTAAAACCCTCCAACATAACTTCATCATCATCATTAATACTCCTCCAAGCCATCTTGTCTCCTGTGCCTGGCCATTTAACTTTGGATCTTTGACCGATTCCTTTCTCCCTACCCATCTGCTTTCCGTTAGCCTTTGACCTATCAACACCTCCTTCATCCTCCACTCCTTCTGTGCTTAAGTTAGCCTCCCTAGTATCAAAGGTATTGATATCCTGCGGACTGTGGCACGTAACCTGCCACTGGACTTCAGCCGACTGACTCAAACAATTCTGTTCAAAGTATTGTTCAATGCGGGGCCCCTGCACTCCTTCACTCAAGCACCTCATCTTTCCTTGGTGTATCCTCAGCCCTCTCACTGATGTGACCTTGCTCCACCCACACACACAAGTCAGCATCTCCTTTCCACTTACCACCCCACCTGCCTCAATGCATAACCCACTTCTCGTAGTCATGTCCGTTCCAGAGTCCGTAACCATGTTATCCGCCTGTGAGTCATCTTCCACCCCTGCTCTCGCTGACTCCTGGGGTATTGCTTTTCTCTTTCTCAATGTAGCTTGCTTGGTTGCACACACATGGTTAACCATGGTGGCTGCTACCATGGATTGCCAGCCCATGGCGGCACCGTTAGGGTCTATTCCCTCTGTTGTCAACTGTTCTCTTCACAGCAGTCACTAGCTTAGCTAGATATCAAGTAGTATAATACAGGACAAATCCTGCACCTAACAGGATTGAAATGAGGTTTATTGTACTAACAGAAAATGTGCAATATGCATTAAACCAAAATAGACATTATAGCTTTTAAATGAGTAAAATGTGTTTTGTGTTATAGGACTCTGTGGGTGTGGCCTGAGCTTTAGTAATTAATGGCTTTATTTTTTACATTACTAACTTACATTACTTTTACTTTTATACTTTAAGTAGTTTTAGCTTTAAAAACAGTGTTTTTTTTTTAAACACTTTTACTTAAAGAGTAAAGAGTTTGCTTTATCTTCCACAGAAGTATTTTAAACTCTAGTATCATACTCCACCATCATGCTAATTTGTGTTATTCACTGCAGTACTGAGAATAAGTGGTGGTGGTGGTTTTCTCTCCTGTGGTTTTCTGAGTATTGAAGAACAGAGTGCCATTAGGATGATAATAAACTATACAGAGAAACAGATACAGAACTACAGTCTGAACTTATAGTGTCCGTTATGCTCAGTATAGAAACAATGCGATGGTTTTGATGTTATGGCTGATTGTTGAACAGAACTTTGGGTACTTTACCAGTGAGACAAATGTTGAGAAAACTGTATCTCTTCATTACTGCAATCTGAGTCCTAGAAAAGTGAAAGACAGAAAACATATGCATTAAATTCGATTTTATATTATATTTTATTATACTGCACACATTGTTTTTTTACAGTGAGAAAATAATAAATATTTTCTAAAGGAATGAAATGAAGCTACATTTCTCCTATAAAAACAGGAAGATTCAGTCAGAAGGAGAATTGAACTGAAATGATATACGCCCTACTTCTCAGTGCTGCTTGTGGTGCACAGCGTACCACAGGGCTCAGTGCTGGGTTTCCTGCGCGTGTTCAGTCTGAACTTTGTGGCTTCTGTTTAAACCTCTAATTAATTCCGAGCTCAGACTAGATGACATTTATGTCTCTCATGATGTTCACTATGTCAGGTTAAGCAGTTATCTTCGTTTCGTTCCGTTGTTCTGTCGAGATGTGGCTACCCTGTCAAACCATGCTATCCTAGTGTATACACAGCTCTGGAAAGAATTAAGAGAGCACTTCTGTTTCTGAATCAGTTTCTCTGATTTTGCTATTTAAAGGTTTATGTTTGAGTAAAATGAACACTGTTGTTTTATTCTATAAACTACAGATAACATTTCTCCCAAATTCCAAATAAAAATATTTTAGTCATTTAGAGCATTTATTTACAGAAAATGAGAAATGGCTGAAATAACAAAAAAAATGCAGAACTTTCAGACCTCAAATAATGCAAACATATGATTTGAACAGATGCAAATAAACATAAATACAGTAAAACATAACAAGGATTTTTTCTCATTTTGAACTAAGTATGTTATATCCTGTAAGCCAAGCTGAAGAATAAAGTGTAGAGATTCCAGATTTCTCCTGGATGCTCCTCAGTCAGCATGTGTATATTATTATGTTCAGTTCCGTCAGCAGCTCATCTGATTGACCACATTTACCAGTAATTTGCCAAACCAGGTGTTGATTGATATGATGAGAACTAGAAATAAAAAGTTTTAGAAATGACTTTATAACCTTTTCCAGACTGATAGATGATCAATGACTTTGTTTTCTTATCTGTTGTTGAGTTTCTTCAGATGGGGGTATAATAATAATGTGCTGCTTTTTGAGATCTTTTATCTGCTTGTAAAACTGCTGTAAATATAACACCCCCAGAACTAATAACTCAAATAATAAAAGATACATTACATAAAAATGTAAACAAACTGTTTTGAATTGGAAAAAAAAATAAAGAAAGCAATGAAATGAAGTTACATTTCTCCTAAAAAGAAGAATATTATTTCAGTCTGAGGGAGCATTCTACTGAAATAATAAAAGCCCCGCAAAAAGAATGTGGGTATTGCATGCATGGAACAAGAACTAGTTTTAAATATAAAATCAACTAAAACAGACAAGTTTAAAAATAGACTGCACTCACTGAAACTGTTCTATATGGACAGTGCGGAACAGAAACCTACACAAAGAATTAAAAAACACATTTAAAGGCCTTTTTGTGAAAGTCAGAGGTGTTCTGATAAGTAAAATCAGGAAACTTTTTTTCATGGTTTAAAACGAGGTCACTAGACCATTATACCTCTATAAGCCAGTTTCTTAAACAGGAACTAAGCCTTGTTATGAACTACACAGCATTTTAAATGAAAATGTTAAATTGGAAGAAGTATGTAATCTAGGAACAGTCTTAAACTAGGCTTATTCTGATCAGTATTTAGTTACTTAATAACGCATTACTCTAATCTAATCAGATTAAAGTAATTTATCTAGGTCAATGTGCGTTATTTTTATGTCATTTGTCTTATATTGGGATGTTGTTGGAAGCTGCTGAAAGTAACTTAAAATAACTCAGTTACTTTTAAAATAAAGTAATCCATAAAGTAACCTTTTCTAAGCTACTTTTTTAAAGTAACTATGGCATCACTGAATCTGACTCTTAGTCTATATCCATTTTCTTCTATTATTTTAATGTTCTTTTTTTAGTAATTGCTCAAGTATTTTACCGTTTAATATTTTAAGTTCCACTCATTTATTGGTTTATTTAGTTAGTTATTTGTTTGTTTTTGTTTGTTTATTTATTTAATATCTCTAATATATTTTATAGTTTACTTGCATTAGATTCCATTTTATATTATATTAATGCAGTCTTTTGTTTTTTTTTAACTTTATTAAATGTATTGGCTCATGTTACATTGTGAATTAGGGCCCACTCAATAAATTCCAGATAGTTTGATTGATTGATAGATTGATTGATTAGACTTGAAATGTAAAAATGTAAAACATTTTTTTATATAATTATGACGGATTCCATTCGAAGTCCAAAATATTGCAGTTAATAAACCAGAATATAGTGAAGAAAAAATGTTTTTTTTTATCCATATTTCCAGATTTCTAGTTTTTCATTTCTGACGCTCAAAATCAGAAGTTCAGGATGAGTTCTAATTTTCTACTTTTTGCATCTTGTAACAAAAATCATAGGGTAAATCCAATCTGCATTACTTTAGTTTAGAACATCGATTAAATATAATTATGTAAATTAATTAAGTAACGATGCAGTTTTTATTTTTTCCTGAAATTCTGATTTTTTATTTTTTTCTGAAATTTAAAGTTGAAAACCTGAAAACCCATTTTTTCTTCACAATGAAATATAGAATTTTACACAAAATTAAATATTGTCTAATTAAAAAAAATTAATTTGAACTGATAAATGTTACACTAAATAGGATAAAAAATTTGATCTGAAAAGAATTAGGAATAATAAACTATTGATATCCTGTGATAACTAAATAACAAAGTTTCTCATAACGTTTAGTTAAGACTTAAATAATAGAAATAGCTAATAAATGGCTAATAATTATTCAAATCAGATGGATGCAAAGTTTGTTTAAAGCCTCATAATCATTCATTATTAAAAAATGCATATTATTCTTCAATACAATCAAACAATAAATTAATCAGTCAAACAATCAATCTACCTTTATGTCTATTGAGTTCATTGAGTGGGGCCTTAATTTACAATTTAGCTGAGAAAAAATATAAATTTCGAATGCAAGTAAACTATAAAAGTAAAGGAGTCAAACTTAAAAATACAGTAAAATAATATTTACAAAAAAAAAATCATAATAAAATGAAATAACCAATGAACAACCAATAATATATATTTGGGTGTAAAAAGTCAGAAAATTTAGCTAATAAATTATTATAATTATTATTAATTATAATATTATTATTAATTATAATATTATTAAATAACTCTTACCTTTGATGGCTGCGGCTGTATTAGTCTCTGCAGTCTTTACAGTGTGTTTATACTGGGCACAGCTCTGAGATCTGGGTGGGCTGCACAGCTTCCTTCCTTAAAAATCTAGAGTAGTGAGAGAACGGCCTGTGCTACACTTCTGTTTCTCTCACACCAAACCACACCGTATATCACAGTACATCCTCACATCCTGCTCCAACTCTGTCTATTATTACTGTTTAAACTATCCAGCTTAACACACACTGTGCTTTACTGTGTTTTATTACTATTTAAATGGTTCAGCTTAACACACACTGTGTTTAGCCTGTGTTTTACTGTGTTTTATTACTATTTAAATGGTTCAGCTTAACACACGCTGTGTTTAGCCTGTGTTTTACTGTGTTTTATTACTATTTAAATGGTTCAGCTTAACACACGCTGTGTTTAGCCTGTGTTTTACTGTGTTTTATTACTATTTAAATGGTTCAGCTTAACACACGCTGTGTTTAGCCTGTGTTTTACTGTGTTTTATTACTATTTAAATGGTTCAGCTTAACACACACTGTGTTTAGCCTGTGTTTTACTGTGTTTTATTACTATTTAAATCAGTGGCGGATGCTGGTCTTTCAAGGAGGGGAAGCTCAATTTTGGCCTACATCTTAACATATGTAGTTTTATTTATATGTAAATTCTACTCTCCCGGAGATTTTTTTTTTTTGTAAAAAAAAAGGGCATTATTTTCAAGTTTTCACTACACAACATTGAACAATAACATAAAAAAAGACGCTGTGACATGAATAAACATAAAATGATCAGTAAAAAAAAACATTACGCAAAATCTTTAAAGTTGGTAAAGGAAAAAAATGCACGTAAATTTATTTCACACAGTTTTAATTTCCTTAAATAATCCCTTTATTAATTTAAATTATTTAAATTATTTTTAATGATAACACAATACTTACTGCTGGCCCCTGTTCATTTATGTCCTGAGATGGACAAGGCAGGGACAACAGTACAGAAGTCAGTCTCCAAACACAAGCAGCTACAGAAAAGCACCAGATATAGATGCTCGATTTGTCGCTAGTCGTTTTTAATAAAGAAAATGCCGCTATAAGGATCAGGAAAGTCTCCGGTTCAACTCAGAACAGAATGAAAATGCTTCCATCACGGAGTTTTACACTAAAAGATCGCTGATTCGCTCATTTCGCTGTCAATCAAAAAGGGACTCCGCCTCAGACAGATCATCCAATCATCATGCAGAAGCTGAGCGTCCGGGCCGGCCGAGGCCAGCCCACTGCTCCATAGACCCCCAGAGACGCTGAGCGTCCGATGGGCGGGAAAAAGCCCAGCATTTATCCAATGACTCGTCTCGTTTCGCCGCGTGCTTTGCTCCGCTATTGAAGTCTGTGCACTGTTTAAAGCAGCGCTGTGAAGCTGCAGGAATGAGTGAGAGGAAAGCCGCGGCGTTACCAGTGATAAGAAGCTGATTCTGAACTAAAGTTCAGCGCGTTGTAGCGCATATTTAATCTGTGACATGTACACACAACAGTATATATTTAATCACCTATTTTTTTACATTTTAGGGGAGGCTGAGCTTCCCTTGCAGTCTTAGAGCAATCGCCACTGATTTAAATGTTTCAGCTTAACAAACACTGTGTTTAGCCTGTGTTTTATTACTATTTAAATGATTCGGCTTAACACATGCTGTGTTTAGCCTGTGTTTTATTACTAAAACAAACAAAAAATACATACGAAAAAATCATGTATTGTTTAAAAAAGAGGGGGTGACTAACCTTTACACTTAACAGTACCAACATTGTGTTTATCTTGCAAAATGCTGCTAAAAAACACAAAATTGGTAAAATTTCTAAACTTCTAAATTTCCATGTTACTCCTAGGGTGATGTGGACCAGCACAAGGCTGCGTCTGTGAGCTGATGTATCGGAACCGAGTCGCTGCACTTTCCTCCAAATGTTGGAAAAGAGGCAGAGTCTGACTTCAAATGTATTGGAGGAGGCATGTGCTAGTCTTCATCCTCCTAGTGTTGGGGGAAGTCCTAATGAGTGATAGGGGGAGTCCTAATGAGTGGGTTGAATAACTGGCCTTGTAAATTGAGTGAAAAAAGTGAGAAAAAATTAGAAAGAAAATTAATAAAATAAAAATAAAAAAGACTTGCTCAGAAGCGCCCCCTACTTAGCATTTTGGTTTGCAGTAGATCTAGTTATGCATTCTTACAATATATATATATTTTTTATGTGTTTGAAATCAGACTGTGAGTGGTATCATCGCCATCTACTGGGCTGGAATGATGAATGAGTGTTTGAGAGTGTTTTTCTGTGTGTATTCTTGTTTAAACAAAAATATTTTTACAGTTAGTTTAAAAATATATGTCTAACACCCCTAGTAACATTCACAGCCCAGTCCTTTATCTTATATTTGTAACTGTGCGCTGGTGTCAGCGTGCTAAAACAGGATACAGTACGGGAAAGTGTAAAAGACGTAAGAGCTATTAACCATTATTTTATTAATGATGATGGTCTGCAGTACAGTGATGATGTATAGCAGATGTATTTCCTCTTTTTTGCAACATGGCAATACTTTATACAGTAGCTTTAATGGTCCACCTTTAGTAAATCATTAATCATTAATGTGCTGTATATGTGTTCACCACCAGTATGCACTATAATAAACCAGAATCGTTAGTTTAAATCTTTACTGTACCCCAATAAAATGTACTCTTACCCAAAAAATATACACTTCACCCCAATATTCTGCACTGTTTCCCAAAAAAGTGTGAATGTGAAACAAAGCTTGTATCTCTCGGCAGTGAATTGTCAAAACAAAGTGAATTGCGCCCCAGAAATAGCAATCCGTCAGAGTCAAAGTCAGAGCGCACCTGGCTTTTAAAGGGAATGGCAAGTGACACACTGATTGGTTTATTTCCACGTTAAGCCCAACATTAACCACACCCATGATTAATTAAGAGAATTAGTACAGCTTTTGGCATATTTCAAGCCAAGCAAAGGTGTACTTTTCCCGTCATTACGATAGCATTAATGTGTTCTAATCTTAAACTTAAACTAGGGGACTGTTAGTCAGTCTGTCAAAACCTAATCAACAGTTACTTAGAGTAATATCTAAACAACATTACAACAACAAATACAACAACAGCTGCTTAATAAACATTTATATATTTATTAAATATATTTATTAAATATATACAGAGCTGTAAAAAAAAGTATTTGCAACTTCACAGATTTAATTAGTTTTCCCTTTTTTGTCATACTTACATTTTCAGATTATCAAACAAACAAACAAACAGATAACCTGAGTAAATATAAAAAGCAGATTTGATTTTAAACTGAACTACCAGATCAAATTCAATTTCACTACTAATCACAACCAGGCCTGATTACTGCCAGACCTGTAGAATGAAGAAATCACTTAAATAGAACCTTTCTGACAACATGAAGCAGATAAAAGATCTCTAAAAGCAACACATATTTCATTGTATCATGTACTGTAAAATGTTTTTTTATATATTTATATTATATATTTAGACTTTCAAATTAAAATTTATTTAAATAAAAGATATTTAACATAATAAGGATATACTATTTAAGATATAAAACAAAAAACTTACCTTAAATTAATTTGCTATGTTTTTTTCTCGTTTTTAAAAACAAACTTATTCATACATATATGTATATTGTATTTGTTCGCACTATAAAGCATACATAAAATCCTTTAATTTTGCCAAATGTATAAATTCTATTAGTCAGGTATTAAGGAGCAGTAAAGTCACTCTGCTGAAGTACAGAGTTATACAGGAGTTACAGTTTAGTTCTCCAACACTGAGACTGGAGCAGTATTAGCATTAGCCGCTAACTGCGGTAAGCGCTAGCTCTTTCGACATTTAGAGTTAAGTATTATCAGACTATAGTCTGCACGATTAACGTTTTAAAAAACAAGCTACATGAGACAAACCGCTAGCTAATATCACCCTGGCTTACAGGAACACTCAGGGTTCCTCAGTGTGGCGCTGTCGGGTAGCATTTACTAGCGCTGAGCACTGCTAACAACGTCTAACGCTGCTGCTAATCGCGCTGTTGAAAATATTGGAAATCTAAGCTTGCTGTAAATAAACAGGATTGTTTTACTCACCCAAATAAATAGTTTTCAGGAGATAAATCTGTGTAGATTAACATCCAGCGCTCGTTTGACTTTAAAATATAAATATATATTTAATTTAGCTTTGTTTACTTATATATTAATTGTCTCTAAATTAAATCACAGTATTTGACTAAAAAGCACAATAAAAAAATAGAAATCGCATTTCTTGAAGAAAACCAAAGTGGTTGCACAGTTAAAGTGGTTTATCAGATTACTGAGTGCATGTAAAACAGCGCAATATCTTAACAGGTATTGTACTGTAGCACTGAAGGTTTCTGAAGATGATCTGGGAGGAAGAGCTGTCATCACGATGAGGAGATATCGAGAAGATCTCAGCAATTCGCATAGATGTCATCCATGTCATCCTGACAAACACAGAGAGCAAACACCATTACCAACACTGTGGAACCTTTCACCCTTATACAGTTTCAAGTATGTGAACCCTTTGGGATTATACTTGTGTTTCTGCATAAATGGGTCATTAAATGTGTTCTGATCTTCATCTACATCACAACAATAGACAAAACGCAGTCTGCTTAAACTAAAACCACACATAAATATTATATGTGAAGTATGTGAACCCTAAACTAATGACTTTTCTAAGAGCTAATTGAAGGCACGATGTGATGAGATGAGATTGGATGTGTTGGTTAAAGCTGCCCTGCCCTATAAAAACACAAACCAGTTTTGAGTTTGCTGCTCTTAAGAAGCATTGCTTGATGTGAATCATACCTCACACAAAAGATCAAGCTCTCAGAAGACCTAAGTTCAAGAATTGTTGACCTGCATGAAGCTGGAAAGGGTTATAAAAGTATCTCTAAAAGCCTTCATGTGTCCACGGTAAGACAGATGGTCCACAAATGGAGAAAGTTCAGCACTGTTGCTACTCTTCCTAGGCGTGGTAAAGTCCTGTAAAGATGACTGTAAGAGCACAGCACAGAATGAGAATCAATGAGGTGAGGAAGAATCCTAGAGGGTCAGCTGAATACTTGTAGAAATCTCTGCTGTCCAAACAACGAAAATTGAGTTGTTTGGAAGGAACACACAACGCTATGTGTGGAGAACAAAGGCACAACACACCATCATCAAAACCTCATCCCAACTGTGAAACATGGTGGCGGGAGAATCATGTGTTTGGGGCTGCTTTGCTGCCTCAGGGACTGGACGGATTGCCGTCAACAATGGAAAAATAAATTCTCAAGTTTACCAAGAGATTTTGCAGGAAAACTTGCAGGAAGACCATCTGTTCCCCAACTGAAGCTCAACAGAGGATGGATGATGCAACAGAACAACGACCCAAAACATAGAAGTAAAATCAACAACCGAACGACTTCAACAGAAGAAAATACTGAGCCTTCTGGAGTGACTCAAAGGGTTTGCATACTTTTTCTTGCACCTGTATCAGCTTAAGTCCAGTCAGAGATAACTCTATAGCTCTACACTAGACCTGTCACTATACCTAATATTGTATTGGTTGATATTAAATGTGATGAAGGAATGTCGTTTGGGCAATATTCTCAGTGATGAAGGACTAGAGGATGATCAACACTTTATGAGGATGATTAAACACAGTGTTTAAACACTCCAGCAGCACTGCTGCATCTGATTTACATCTGATTTAGCTAATCAGTGCTAATCACTGCAGTGCTGAGAACAATAATAAACACCACCCAAATAATAATAATTATCTCTACTGTGGGGTCCTGAGTATTGAAGAACAGGGTGAAAGGAGCAATAATAAAGTATGTAATGAAACAGACACAGAACTACAGTCTTTAATTATTATACTATATAAATGCAGAGTGTCCTATATGATCATGAAATGTGACATGAAAATGTATTAAATGTATTATTTATGATAAAGAAACGGGTCGGTGTGTGTATGCAAAAACACTTCTTGTTATAAATTAATAAAACCTCATACTCACGATAAAATACTTTGGTTCAGGTGCTTTTCTTCTTTTGCTCTTCTGAAAGTGTTAAAGATGGAAAAAAAATAATAAATAATTGAAAATTTAAAACAATGTTTAATCTCAACTTTTTGTCTTTTGAAAATCGAGGAACCTTTTACTCACTAATCTATTCAGTGTTGGAAAAAACAAGACCACTTCAGTTTCTCTGATTTTGCTATTTATAGGTTTTTGTTTGAGTAAAATGAACATTTTTGTTTTATTATATAAACTACAGACAACATTTCACCCAAATTCCCAAGAGTTTTCAAACCTTAAATAATGAAAAGAAAACAAGTTCATACTCAAAGTTTTAAGAGTTCAGAAATCAGTATTTGCTGAAATAAACCCGTTTTTAATCACAGTTGTCATGCGTCTTGGCATCATGTTCTCCTCCACCAGTCTTACACACTGCTTTTGGATAACATTATGCCTTTACTTGTGGTGCAAAAATTCAAGCAGTTCAGTTTGGTTTGATGGCTTGTGATCATCCATCTATTTCTTGATTATATTGCAGAGGTTTTTAATTTGGTATAATTTTTAGGTGATTTTTTTTCCAGATTTGTATTTTTTTTAGTAGTCCAATAGTAGTGGTGTATGATCCAGACAAACTGCTTTTCTCTGCACTGCTGAAACTGAAACTCAGTCCTTAATCATGCTAAGCTAAAGAGCTAAAGGCTAAAGCTGCTGTTTCCATGTGGGTCAGCCAGACGTGACTCTTCCTGTATCAGTTTTCTTAGGTTTCCAAGAGTCTTTTGAAGGTATAGGAAACGGCGCTCACCGCTCTCTGGCTTTATCTGTAAATCTTTACTCATACCTTGACTCTGCTCCCTTGATTTACAAATGAAATGTAAAATTTACTGATGATCAGTGATGGTTTGGAGAGACATGTCATCTGCTGGTGTTGATCCACTGTGTTTTATTATCAAGCCTAAAGTCAGTGCAGTTTTGTGTCACAAAATCTTACAGCACTTCATGCTTCCCTCTGCTTCTGACAATTTTTATGTGGATGCTTATGAAGATTTCATTTTCCAGCAGGACTTGGCACACTGCCCACACTGTAGCCAAAAGTACCAATTGGTCTTATGTAATATTCAAATTTCATTGATACACCATTATCATTGACCAACAATAAAATAAATAAACACTTAAAATAGATCACTCTGTGGGTTATTACATCTATATAATATATGAGTTTCACATTTTCAACTGAATTACTGAAATGAAGTAACTTTTCAAACATATTTCAATTTTTTGAGATGCAACTGCAGCATCAGACCTTCTTTCACACAATGGCTCCCTCCACTGGCTCAGTCGAGCACTGCACACTGCACAGGGTAACTAAACCCCCTGATTTTAGCTAAGCCACATGGCAACAGCACCTTAACCTCAGCTTTACAAATCTCTTCTTCAGTCTAAGTCTTTTCAGTTTCAGCAGTTTCTGACAGGTGAAGTGATTAGCAGTAATAAAGTCATTAATAAAATGAAAATTAAAAATTAAAAAGCACTGCTACTGAAGTACTACACAATAAGGAGTGTTTTAAAACTTTTGACTGGTAGTCTATGTGGGCAGAATGAATAGTGACCGTTTGAGGAGTTGCAGGCTGATAATGAGTGTGTATGTTTGTGTGTTTGTGTGTGTGTAGGCAAAATAATCCATTTCCTTTTAGAATGTAAATTGCACAATGTTCCTTAATATTTAAGTTTTTCCCAAGTACCGTATTTTCCAAATTATAAGGCGCATCATTATCAGCAAACGTCTATTTTTTGGTCTATTTTCATACATAAGGTGCGCAGGATTAAAATGCACCTTTTAAGCAACACTAGTAAGGGACAGGGGTGTGGCCATGTTTTTCTTCTAATTCATCTACACAGAATTCTCTACTAAAAACTGTTTATTTGGGTGAGTAAAGTGCTTTTGTTTATTTACGGTAAGCTTAAATTTCCAATATTTTAGCCGCGGTTAGCAGTGCTTAGTAAATGTCGCTAGTAAATGTCGTCCAATAGCGCTACACTGAGGAACCCTGAGTGTTACGGTAACCCAGGGTGATATTAGCTAGCGGTTCATCCCACAAATCTTGATTTAATGTAGCTTGTTTGCACGGATAACGGCTAATGCTAATACTGCTCTAGCAGTGCTAGGCAGGGTTAGCAGCAGGGTACATACCAATAATGCTCACCTTTAAACAGTGAAAGAGCTAGCACTTAGAACAGTTAACTTAGCGGCTAATGCTAATGCTGCTCTAGCAGTGCTAGCTGGAGTTAGCAGCAAGCTACAGGCTGATAATACTCACCTCTGAGCGGTGAAAGAGCTAGCGCTTAGCACGGTTAGCAGCTAATGCTAATAGTGCTCCAGTCTGGGTGCTGGAGAACTAAACTGAAACTCCTGTATAACTCTGTACTTCAGTAGAGAGACTTTACTGTTCCTTAATACCTGACTGAAAATTAGGTCACAGTGCAGATTTTACCCAAATTTTCTGCTGTTTAATCGATTATTTTTCATAAATGTTGTAAATACATGGTATTTTAGTTAAGAACCCCATGAAACATTGTTTTCAGCATATAAATATATAATATGGATTTATACACATACATATAGTATGGACTGTTACAATGTTACAAAAATATAAAAGAGGTAGTGATAATTTTTAAAAGTTAAAATGTGTTTTAATGAATTAGAGTTAGTGGTTTGTACCTTCTCTGTAGAAATCTCTTCTATCTCCATGGTGTTGGCGTAAATATCGTCATCCTTCACATTGTTACCGTAAAGATTGGATTCGCACACATCAGCAGTTTTGCTTAAATTTTCATTTGAACATGCACGCTGACTATAAGAAAAAAATGCAGTATTTAAACGACATTAGAGAATATAATATATTATGCTCATTTTAAATAAAAATAAAAAACAACTATAAATACTCAGTGGTTAAATTCCATTATTTTTTATTCTTTTTAAAATTATCTGCATTGTAAATTAATACAAAAGTTATCCAAACTATAAAGAAAAACATATCGAATTATTTAGTAAAGGTAGAAAAAAGAAGTGTTAAACCAAACAGATTATGTATTATTTTTCACATTCTTAGATTAGACATTTTTCCACATCTCTGCTGGATTTTCTCAGTCAGCTTTATGAGGCAGAGTCACTTGAAATTCAGGCTTAACAGTTAACAGCTGTGCTGAACTCATCAAGAGTTAATTACTTGAATTTCTTGACTCTTAATGTGTTTGAGAGCATCAGTTGTAAAGTAGTGAAGAGGTAGAGTTACAGGTATACAGTGAATAGTGAATATTTGAGTAATGTTCTAATCCAGATTATGAGAAGCAAGAACTACTAAACTAAATAAAGAAAAATACTTTCAAGAAGAAATGAAGGGCAGTCAAACAGAAAAGAAGAATTTCAAGAACTTTAAAAGTATCCTTAAGTGCAGTAACAAAAAAAACCATCAAAAACATTATAATGATGGAACTGGCTCTCATCAGGACCGCCCCAGGAAAGGAAAAGCAAGAGTTTCCTCTGTTGTACAGGATAAGGTCATCAGAGTTACCAGCTTCAGAAACTGCAAGTTAACAGCTCTCCAGATAAGATCACCTAAATGCTTCTTCAGAGAGTTTTTTGGATTGTTTAACACTTTTAAGTTACTACATGATTCCTTATGTGTTCCTTCATAGTCTGGATCACTTCACTATTCAGTTACTATGTAAGAAACAAAAAAAAAACAAAATGTATTCATTTGTCGTTGCTTTAATATTTGTACGAATCTTACCTGGAGGTGGATTTTTGGGCTATTTGACGTCTGTGGCAAAATATGGGGGAAAAATAGAGAGTGGATAATTAATCATTCGATGTAAGAGTCTCAAATGCCAATTTAATTGATTACACAATTTCTGAACAATTTTCTGATAAAATCTAACTGTTGCATAGTAAAAAAAATCAAATGTAAATGATTTAAAATTAGTTTTTGACTGATTGCAAACATACTGCTAAATGCCTGAAAAATTGTCCAGAATTTGTGAGATGAATTTCTCATAAAATAAGCACGTATGAATCCATTCATGGTGGAGAGATATGTAAAGAGTATTGCATGAAACAATAGTGCTCAAATAAAATGGTATAATATGAATGTGTCTGGAAAATATTGGGTCTCTGGGTAGATGTTTGCTTTCTGGACCCAGACTACCCATCTCTGTGTGTAAGTATCTATAGGTTTAAATAGGATCTCCGGTGGATTTTGCATTTTACAGAGACTCTAAGACTAGATCAGTGTCTGAACTGCATTAGCAGGTTGTAAAGTAACATATGACATTGTAAGAACTGTTATTAGTGTAAAAATGTCTATTTTAAAACTTTTCTAACTGTTGTTTGTCTCGCTGCCTCCTGGTTCTGTTATCAGAGGCAATATGTTTGCATTTATGAATATTCATCAGCAAGAGCCAAAATTCTATCGTTTCTCCCCACCCACTCCTCCACCGGACTAAGGAAGCGTTTAACCGGATCACTGGTTTTACAAAAACTAGCTCACAGGGCATTCATTCATACTAGAGACACAACTAGACATTTTAACCCTTTCAGACCTGAATAATGTGTTGAAAAATGCAGGAAAATCCACCTGCATATGTAAACTACTTTTTCTATCGGAAAGTAAAAAGCACAGAAAATTAATTACAACCATCATCAATTTGTCTCTTTTAGCATGAAATGTTTACTTTATTGTAAATCAGGACTGAAACAAGACATTTCTTCTGTTTCTACAGCTGATAAAACAGCGTGTTTACAGAGTAGCACTGTTAGCCCTCACCACCAACCAACTACAGCATGAAATAATATTAAAACTAAAACACAGTATCAGTAAAAGATTTTACAAGCCCCAGACTAAAATATATATTTCAGTTCGGAGCAATTTACTGCAAGCTAAGCTTACAAACAGACATATTTTACACTTAACATGATATATTTACACATTTAACCTGATCGCTAATGCTAATCGCTAATGCTAATCGCTGCTAGCTTCCGCCTGCTAGCCTACAGCTTTAGCAGTTAAAACAAACACTTTAACTCAATTTCTACCTCACATATTTACACTCTGGATGTTTTAATAACCTTTTAACTCTCTTATTAACATTTTACGATCCTTACAAAACAGAAATACCCACTGATTTACTAATAATCTGTCTTTATCTGGTACTTATTTATCTGAACTCACCGGAGCTTCTCCTCACAATAGTACAGCACAGACGAACAGCACAAAAATAATCGTTTAAATGAACGAATCTGTTGAACGAATCTTTTTAGTGAACAGATTCTAATGATTCAGTTCATCTAAAAGAGCTGCTGTGCTCATCACTACTAGTTATCTTCTGTAAAGAATTAACCAACTCCAAATAGCGGGTTTTTGTAGTCCTTGTAGAACTGTTAGAACTACATACAGGTCTGAAAGCAGGTCGCAGTGCTGGAAAGAGGCTGCTGTGAGGAGAAGCTCCGGTAAGTTCAGATAAAGTCAGATTATAAGTAAATCAGTGGGTATTTCTATTTTTATAAGGAGCTTAAAATGTTAATAAGAGAGTTAAAAGGTTATTAAAACATCCAGAGTGTAAATATGTGAGGTATAAGTTGAGTTAAAGTGTTTGTTTTAACTGCTAAAGCTGTAGGCTAGCAGGCGGAAGCTAACAGCGATTAGCATTAGCGATTAGCATTAGCGATCGGGTTAAATATAATATTAATATATTTATTTAATATATATATAATATATTAATATTATAATATAATTAATATTATATTTTATTAAATAAAATATGGCTGTTTGTAAGCTTAGCTTGCAGTAAATTGCTCCAAACTGAAATATATATTTTAGTCTGGAGCTTGTAAAAGCTTTTACTGATACTGTGTTTCTGTTTTAATATTATTTCATGCTGTGCTTGTTTGGTGGTGAGGGCTAACAGTGCTACTCTGTAAACACACTGTTTTATCAGCTGTAGACACAGAAGAAATGTCTTGTTTCAGTCGTGATTTACAATAAAGTAAACATTTCATATATTAAATTATATATATATATATATATATTCATTTTACTTCTTTAAAAAGATATATACGACAGTGCTGTATACATTTATTACACTCTGCAACTGTAGGGGGCGCCCACAAGCACAAAATCTCAATCCTACCTAGTTGGAGCTTTTAACTCTTTTTTTAAACAGTTTATATTTTTCTGCTTCTGGATTATGAATGTATATATAATATGAACTAAGTAATCACTGATTATTAATATCTGAGCTAAATGTACCTCTTTCTCAGGTGAACAGCCACCACAGTAACTCCCAGGATGACACAAACAGCTACTCCAGTAGCCACAGCAGCTATTATAACAGAGTTTACTGTAAGACAGAGAACAGAAGATTCATGAAGACGACGTTAAACAGGATCTCTGTCTCTCTGTGTCGTTCCTCCTGCAGTACCTTCTGACTGTGGAATCAGGACAGTGGTGTGGTGGAGGTCTGTGGAGAGGTAGTTGGATGCGGTACAGGATACGTTGCCGGTCAGTGGGCCGGTTAACTCCGACACCGTCACTGTACCGCTGTAGCTGGTTGTGATATTGAACTGTGGGAAACGTGCATGGCGTCCATCAACCGTCCAGGAGACGTTAGCTTTGGGCTCGGCCTCCGCTCGGCACACGCAGAGCAGACCTCCAGCCCACTCAGAGCAATTTGGAGAGAGCAGGATTTTGGGAGGAACTGAGGAACAGGAAAAAACAGTGAGTTAACAATACAAACATTTATACAGGGATTGGACAATGAAACTGAAACACCTGGTTTTAGAGCACAATAATTGATTGTGGTGACGGACAGTTCTGGTGGAAACAGGAGAGTTGAGGAGCACATTGAATTCTGCGTGATTTGATCAGCCGTGGTTTTATGTTTTTTGGATACAATCCGGGTTAGCACCCGAACATCCTTTTCAGACAGCTTCCTCTTACAGCATCCACAGTTAATCCTGTTGGATGTGGTTGGTTCTTCTTGGTGGTATGCTGACATTACCCTGGATACCGTGGCTCTTGATGCATCACAAAGACTTGCTGTCTTGGTCACAGATGCGCCAGCAAGACGTGCACCAACCATTTGTCCTCTTTTGAACTCTGGTATGTCACCTATAATGTTGTGTGCATTGCAATATTTTGAGCAGAACTGTGCTCTTACTCTGCTAATTGAACCTTCACACTCTGCTCTTACTGGTGCAATGTGCAATTAATGAAGATTGGCCACCAGGCTGCTCCAATTTAGCCTTGAAACCTCCCACACTAAAATGACAGGTGTTTCAGTTTTATTATTTCTCCTAAATTCCTCCTAAAAATGTTTTTTAATACAGCACGTGTTTAGAAGGTAAGTTCACTTTACTCAAAGTGTAACTTCTCTGGATGAACCAGTAGATTCAAAATACTTACTAGGTTCTACAGGTACAAGAGAGTTACAAGAGAGTAACAACTAGACAACTTTCTGAAACGTACTTTTTACTTTCCCAACACTCATGGTGTAACTGTTCTCTACTCTTTCCGCTCTGCTGGATGCCAATTTTGAAGTGATTTTGAAGTGATCCAGACTATAAAGGAACACATAAGGAATCATGTAGTAACTTAAAAATTTTAAACAAACCAAAATACATTTAGATTAACTTGAGGTTTCTGAGGCTGGTAACTCTGATTAACGTATCATGTGCTCTGCTGGACGCTGGCCAGTTTTGATTGCGTTGTGCTGCTGCTTACATCAAGCTTCTCCTGCTGATAAAAAGAGTTTTTTTTTTAAATCATCACCTCTTTTATTGGTGTTTTGTAGTTTTGAGTCACTACAGCCTCTGTCGTCATGTATCTGTCTCTCTACACCAGAATAAAGCTTTGATTCTGGTCTTTCTACTGTTATCTGTTATATGAGTGTAGGGAATTTATGTTTTTTTGTTTTGTTGACTGCAGTTGTTCCCTAGTCGTGTGTGTTGACGTAACACATTTTCTGCCATGGTACCACCAGCCATGAGATCTAGGTTGAACCATGTTAGCTTTTGACTGTGGTAACCTGTAGTTTGGTGGAGGAGTGGTTATGGGCGTAGAAACCTTCCTTTCCTGGGGCGGTCCTGATGCGTGCCAGTATTATCATTATAGCGTTTTCGATGGTCTTTGGTACCATATATAGATTTTAATATATTCATTCACAGTCTCAATATATTATATTTTGCCCAATATATTATCTTCAGTCGTCTTTTTTTACTGTATTAATTTTTTTAATGCTTTTTTTATGCTATATGTACAGAAGTTAAGAGTTTCAATACATAATCTCAAGAACTCAAGGACATATTATCTTGTTCCCCTAATAAAATGCATATTTTATTTGGTCCTCAATATATCTTAAATAATTTAAATGAGTAAATTTCTTATATTAGGTAAAAAAACTAAAAACAGAATAAAAGCAATAATAACTTACAGTGGACATTCAGCTTGAGCTGCTCTGATTGACCCCGTCCAACAGAGTTAAACACAGTGCAGGAAACGGAGGTCTCCCGCTGGATATTTTTAAGGGTGTAGCGATGTTCTGCTCCACTGTACTTCACAGTGGTGTTCATCTGAGAAACAGACCACTCGTAGCGAGAAGGTGGAGGTCTACTGGTAGCAGAACATGTGAGTGAGAGAGAACCACCCTCAACCACACTGTTTCCTTCAGCCTGTATTTTCACATCTGAGGGGGAATCTGCAAAAAAGCACAAAACGCAAGTTTATTTCTGTATTTGTAAGATTTAAGACTCAATGCAGAAGTTTAAAAGAACGTTTTAAAAAGAAATGATAAAACAAAAAAGGTAATGCACACTACAGTGGTGTAAAAAGTGTTTGTCCCTCCTCTTAATTTCTTAATTTTTTTGCATGGTGGTCACTTTTAAATGTTTTAAAACAAAACAAACTTAAATATAGGTCAAAGACAACAAAAGTAAAAACAAAGTGCAGTGTGGAAAAGATATCACTGCTGACATAAATTTGTGGAAAAAATATTACTGCTGAGGTAAGTGTGTGGTAAAAATATCAATGCTGAGGCAAATTTATGGTAAAAATATCACTGCTGTGGTAAATTTGTTGTAAAAATATCAGTGCTGAGGTAAATTTGTTGTAAAAATATCCCTGATGTTATACATTTATGGTAAAATATCACTGCTGAGGTAAATTTGTGGTAAAAAAAAAAAATTCACTGCTGAGGTAAATTCATGGTAAAATATCACTGCTGAGGTAAATTAAAGGCAAAAATATCACTGCTAAGGTTAATTTACGGTACAATATCACTGCTGTGGAAAATTTGTGGTAAAAATTACTGTTGAGGTTAATTTGCGGTAAACATATCACTGCTGGGGTAAATGTGTAGTAAAAATATCACTGCTGAGGTAAATTTTTGGTAAAATATTAGTGCTGAGGTAAATGTATGGTAAAAAATATCACTGCTGTGGTAAATTTGTGGTAGGAATATCACTGCTGAGGTAAATTTGTGGTAAAAAATATCACTGCTGAGGTAAATTTGTGGTAGGAATATCACTGCTGAGGTAAATTTGTGGCAAAAATGTCACTG